>NW_008824934.1:5716319-5723728 GCF_000699105.1 Pygoscelis adeliae | reverse complement strand
CTTCCTCCAAATGTTCTGGATGATTTGGTTTTGTTGCTACTCGCAAGGAACGGAGTGGTTGTGGTTGTGGTATGTTGTGGTTTTTGTGACCATGTGTCTTTGCGTGGGGGCACTGCAGCTGGTACCTACGCTGCCAGACGCTGACTTGCGGTAGGATTTGCTGGGGCCCTGATGTGTCTTACTACTTTCACATGCAGAGTAGATGGAGCCTCCAGGGCCAGATCCCTCCACCAAGATAAATGAGTACAGCTTCTTGGCTTTTACCAGAACTGCACTGGCATACGTCAGCAAAGGAGTTTGCTTGGTCTATATGCGTGGCATGGATTATGAAAGAGCATCTGGTTAGGGATGCAATTCCTTCTTCTTTGGGGGCTTGGAAAACCCTTCATCTAGTTTAGCTTCCAGCTTCATGGCAAAGGTACGTGCCCAACCTGAACGGAGTTACCTGGAATGGCTGCAGTTGATACAGAGAGCAATGCAGAGAGAGCTGTTGGATATATCTTTGCTCAGTGCAAGTCCTCATATTGGCAAGAGGCTTTTGGTGATAGATGACTGTTCCAAGGAAAACAGGGTCTTTCTAGCTTTTTCTTTCCAAAATCTTATAGTGCTCCACTTGTAGTTGTGCCTATGAACCTGGCTAGAACTGAGCCCAGGAGGCTAAGGTACTTGTTCAAGGACATGTAGGGATTTTTATAGTGGAAAATGGAGGTGAATTTTGGATCTCTGTGCATCCCAAACTGGCACTCTAACCAAAGAGAAATTTATATTCTTTTGTTTAGATGCCTATATGTATTTCATGGCCAAGTGCCAGGTGAGATACTCCTGTGTAAGAGTTTTCCTAAAATCCCAAAACCAATCCATGAGTTAGGAGGCAAATTCTGGCAGAGCTGGGAGGAAAGTAAGTTTTGGGTGAGTGCTCAGGGAAGTAGGACAGCCAGAACCATGTAAAACTTAAC
Source organism: Pygoscelis adeliae (assembly GCF_000699105.1). NCBI lineage: Eukaryota > Metazoa > Chordata > Aves > Sphenisciformes > Spheniscidae > Pygoscelis > Pygoscelis adeliae. The sequence continues at coordinate 5,722,772 of NW_008824934.1, read as the reverse complement.
ATGTTGCACTGCCTTTGAGTCTTCACGACCAGCATGTGAATGTGGGCCTCCTCCTGGGTGATTCTTTGGGATTCAGACATGGAGAAATCATCGGATCCCTCGTTCCAAGCCAGAACAGGTTATGTGGTTCTCACCGTGGTCATCCTGCTTGCTGGCCGTGTCCTGTCACCCATGCGTGGGGAGGTGCCCACGCTTGGATACCTTTTGCATGCGCTCCCTTTTCATCCATTAAACCTCCAGCTTTCCTTTCTCCCTCCTTCCTACAGCTTCTCCTTCCACATATGATCCTGCTCATTCAGTAAAGATCTTGACACGATGAGGGAATTATCCAGCTGTGAAACACCTCTGTCTTTGACACCCCCACCCTTTTCTATGTTCACCCCAGACAGACAGACAGACACACACTGTCTCTGCCTCCCTGTTCAAGAGCATCAGCTCCACTGTGAGTATTATTTCCAGGTTGTAAAGCCCATAATGGACATTACCTCAGTCTGTGGTTTGGTTACAGCTGCCAGTTCAGTGCCTGAGTTAAAAAAAAAAAAAAAAGAAAAATACCCAAACCTTTATCTTCTAAGGCCCCCACACTAATGCTTTGCTGAACACTGCAGTCCCCAGCTGAGCTGTAAATGACTTTTTCATTTTCCTAGGCCTGCTACCCGGCCTGTTTGGTATTCAAGGGCACCCCACCAACAGACACTATCATTCTGCTTGGGCCGAATTACTTGATTAAAACGCATATCAACTATTATGTGATTTGTTTTCTGCTGCTGCTCCACACCACAGCCCTCTAAACTATGTTAAACTGTAATACAGCTGCGCAGGCACGAGCAAATGGTGGAGAACGGGGAGTTTACAGGTTGGAAAGGGGAGGGAGAGGGAAACCCAAGCTTTATTGTATGGGCTGTATTGATTATTGGGTTTTTTCGTGTCTGGGAATGTGCTTGGATAGGGGAAGGGGGACGAGAGATGAATTTGAAACACCCCTGTCCCCCTTTGCAGTCCCACCTGCTGTTGAATAGGTTTGGAGGTGAGCGGGGGTTATTCTGTGCACACATATGCACCTCTCTCTCATTGTGAACTCAGGACTCCATCGTTTTCCAAGAAGAAAGAGAAAAGGGTGTTCTGGTTTTCCTGTTGGGAAGAAAAATCAAGTCAATACAATTCTGTGCCTGCGATGCTGCCACTGTGTCGCCCTTCTCTCAGGCTTTTCATAGTCTTGTTTGCATTTTGATGGGTTTTGTTTGCTTTCTGCCAGAGGGAAAGGCAGATGCTAAGAAACCAGGGAGAGTTTCAGCTCTTTCTTCTGAAGCCATTGACTGCAGGGTCCAGCACATGCTCTGTGAATAAACAGCTGCATCTTGGTGATCCTTGTTCATCCCACATCCTTTTGGGGGAGTAGAAAGTGCAAGGTGTGCAGTCCCACCCTTCCTGCTCCCCAGATGTACTATGGCTGAGGTCCACGGCAAGGATCTCAGCTATAATATATCTTATTATTTCAGGCCCTCATGACAAGGTACCCACAATCGGAAGATATTTTCACCTGTGAGATGGGTACCTCCTCGCTGCCTCATGGCAATGTGGTTCCATTTATTAAGGCGATGTTAGGCAGCAAAAGCATCACGTGGCAAGCGAAGCCTGCCCTTTTCAAGGTCATTGAGAGACTCTTTAATTGTCCTCCAGCATAAAATAACTTGAAGCTATTTTATGTACCTGAAGTTCAAGTACATATGGGACTGGAAAAATGTGCATGCGTACGTTTATGCAGGGGTAGCTGTTGGGGCCACCAAGCACGACAGCTTTGGTGGATGGAGAGTGTTGTGAAGAAGGGGGAACCTGGTGTGGGGCTGTAACGTGGCGGTGCTCAGATCTTGCTGGTACCTTCAAAGTGAGATTTTTCTTACTTCTCTCATGCTGTTAAATCCAAGTTCCCCTGTGGCTGCATTAGCTTCCCAGCCAGTCACCTCTAGATCTGGTTTCGTGGTGTGTTGCCGTTGCTTCAGCAGTGTCTGGGTGAGTTTGCTAGAGCCAGTTGCAGCACAAAAGGTGCAGTTATAGCTAAGGCATTCACGAAACCATTCCCTTCCCCCTCTTCATTTTTCCCCTCCAACACACATTTAATTTTTAGGATGGTGCAGCTGGAAGCAAGAGAAAAAGAGAGAGAGGAAATGAGATGAGAAATACTGAGGGAGAGAATGTTCAGCTCCCCTTTACCCTCTAACAAAATCCGATGCCCACTTTAATGAATGCGTTTTCATGTCTGGTCCTGTCTGCCAATCCTTCCAGACGGCACCAAGGTGCTTCAAGACAAGGCAGCAGGTCCTTGTAGAGCATCAAGGGCTCAGTCTGAGCCTGGAGGGTCTTGTTGTGGCCGATTCCACCTAATCCTGTTGATTAATTTAACTCCAGGGCTAAGAGGCGCCCAGAAGCAGTGAATGGAGGTGGAGAGGAGAAAGGCGGAGGGGGAGGAAGGGAAATAGAGGAGTGAAGGGAGTGGGGAGAGGGAGGACACGTCCAGTCCATAATTACAGAGGGTTTTTCTTTTCCCTCTCCTCGAGCTCCAGTCTACTTCTATTCCTTTCAAACCCCTCCAGAGAGCTCTGCCCAGCTCTTGCTAATTGTACCCCAACCTGAATCGGCAGCATTATTCAGGAATGTGAGTTTGTGGGCCATAATTTACACATTTCCTCATGCTAGAATGGGTCCCAGGACAAGTCCGGGCTTATATTTGTCACCTTTCCTATGCCATCCTGCGCACACACCTGCACACATGCTCTGGCTGCACTCATTTCCATGGGGAGAAAGAACCATTTTGGTTTATTCTGTTTTCCCCAGCTCATCCTCCCTGAAGATGTGGGACTTGACACTGGTCCACGCAAACCTTCAGCAAGTCCCTTCACACGGTCGTCTCTCCCCCCTTGCACGAGCTGTGCTGTATCTCTGTTCCAAGAAGGTGCCTGTACATTTGAATAGCCCCCCCCAGCAGAGGGAAGAGCTTATGAATTTTCACACTGGCAACCTTGCTTTCATTCCCACAATGAAGCCTCTGTCTCTTTATTTCCAAGAGTATTGCAAAGCAAAGAGATTTGAGCAGTTTGGTTTTTTTCTTTGTGAGCTACAGAGCAGTTACGCTAAATAATAAAGGTGGAATCGCTCTTAAAAAATAAAATATAGTGGGATCAGTGTGTGTGTCCTGTAATACACACACTTTTCTCTTAGTTTTTCCTTTTCTCTGACTTGTCCTCCCATGAGATTTTTCCCTCCATTCACCTCTCCGTTCTGTTCTTTTCTGTCAATCTTTAGCCAGTATGATATCCTAGGGGAGCTGCGTAGCGGACAGCTAGCTGTTTCCCATCCTTCATCACAACTAGTGATTGGTAAGCCACACAAGAAGCTGCTGCAACATATTTCTCCACCTTCATATTTACAGGGTGTTCATTGCTGTTCCTTGCTGAGTAAGTGTAAAATGCTACCAGCGCGTGCTAATGATTATTTCTATGGCAGTAGCCCCGTTGTGCTGGAGGCTGCAAACTGGGATTCTCCCCCTGCTCATGCTGCTGGCAGTGCCATGCATCTGTTTTTCACACAGGGATGTGTGGCAAAAAATGAAGTGTTCAAGTTTTGGATTAATCCCCCTGGAACTTGCCTAGCGAGGGAGTCTCCTTGAGTTACTCCTGCAGCTTTGTAAAACTTCTCATTGCACAGAAACCTTGAAGAGATTACGGCAGTGGTTTGTCCAGCAGGTTTCAGCTGTTTAGGAATGGAAAAGACCTGTTAGACCCTTGAGTTGCATTTTAGGCAGGTAGGGGAGACTGTCCCCTGATAATAGGGGATGCATTAGATAATAGGCTTGTACTGCAGTCTGTCTCAGCTGAAAGACTTTCTATATTATTTAATGAATCTGTGTCTGACAGCAGCAGCTGAATCGTACTAAGACCAGCTGGTTCCAGACATGCCCTGGGATTTTTCTTGCTCTCTTGGTTTCATCTTTGTAGTCGGGTTGTTGGAGCCTCGGACTTGGCATGAGGAGCTGTGGCTTCTTTTCCCAGCTTTGCTCCTGACTCACAGGGTGACCGTAGGTGGGTGACTTCCGCCATCCCTGCCACGGTTGTAAAATGGAGATAATGCCAGTCGGGAGCTGTTTGGAGACTTGCGGATAGAAAGTGTTCTGTCAGTTTATATTGCAGGGTTTGGCTCTCTACCCTTTTAACCCTGTAGCCAGCATGATGGCCAGCTCAGTTGCCGGTGCTGCTGTGAGTAGGACAGATTGTTACTCATGACAATTAGTTGTCCTCTCCCAAAACTTTGCGGCCAAATCAGGGATCCTTAATTAGGAGCATAAAGCTGTTAAAGAAAGTTTGGCTGTTTTCTCTTCCAGGCTTTTGCAGCAAAAGAAGTGAGCAAAGCGAAGTGTGGGAGATTAAACACGTTACAGATCCTTTTCTAGACTTTTTTTTCCTCACTTGGGGAGATAGTGGATCCCAGGTTTGTTGTATACTATGTAAACAGTTGGACCGAGCAAGTGGACGAGCTGTAGGTAGATGTTGCAGCATTGCTACCAAGTGGCCAAGAGAAGAGTTAGATCTTAAAAAAGTCATTTTGACATTGCTGTCACCATAGTACTTGCCAAGCAGGTCGGGGCTTTGTTGCACCAGGCATGAAACATGCCACAAATGACAATTCCTGTGCTAAAGAGCTCACAGGCTGAAAGCTGCTACTAAGCGCGCATACTAACTATACAGAAATGCATATTTACTGTAAAGAAATATGCTCAGCTGCGGAGTTAAATGACATTTAACTTAGTATATTTTCCTTCCCCTTCCTCACACCGGCCCTCTCACATCCTGGACCAAAACACATGTCCATCCTTATTTTTTTCATATCAAGTATTTCCAGAAAAGATACTAACTAATTAAACCAATAATCGTCAGTGACTTAAGTGATTAACTTGAAGAAATTTACCGTATGCTATAGGTTTCCAGATGTGCTTTTGCACAGCATGGTACTCCAAGGTCCAGATGTGCTTCTACCTGCCCCGAATCATCTGGGACCCAGATGTGAAGGGCTGTTATTTTCAAGTACAGATGTTCCTTTTACACCACTTGAGACTCTAGACCTTCCCTGAAAACGGGCATAACCAAAAAGCTAGTTTAGTAACAAATTTCTGCTATGTATGGCGAAACTGTCTTTAAAATGTGGGACAGATGCTGCTCCTCTGAAGTCAACGGTGAATTTCTCACTGACTTCAGTGAGAAATAAAGGGTTCTTGATTTAAAAAGATGAACATGTGTAAAGACCCTGTGTATTGGTAAGCCAGAGCTAGAAGAAGGGAAAACGTCTTGAGGTGATGTGTTTGCCCCCAAAACAAGCCACCCACTCCTCTGCAGCAGAGTTTCTCTTGACTCCAGCGCAACTGTAGTTAGCTGAGTTCTGACACCACATCCTCCCTGTGAAGCCCCAAGACATAAAAGCATTTTTGTATTGCAGCAAGCTGAATGCAATGGCATTTTGTGGTGATCTCAGTATAAACAAGTGAGCTCCGATGGGATATTTGCCTCATACTCCTCAAACTGCCGCCACTCTCGAGCAGCTGTTGGGGAAGTCACAGCTGCCGTTCCCAGCTCTGAAAAGAAGAAGACAGATTTTTGGATGATGATAGTATAGAAGCTGAACAAAAAGAGAGGACTGAAAAACACTATTAGTAACTTTAGGGAGCTTTATTGTCAAGATGAGCATATGTAAGTCCTGCTTTAATCCTAAATTAGCAAAGGTTTACTCAAAAGAAAAAACATTTCTCTGTGAGCACAGTGTTTAAGCAGATTCTGGCTCTCAGTCTGTCTGTGCAGTTATTCTGAAAGATAGCAGTCAAGCTTGATATAGGGAAAAAAAATGAGTGCACATTTAGTGAGTCTCCTATTTTCATGACAGAGAAGGAAAAGGTGACAGAGGCCAGATCCCTCACCTAGCTGAAAGGTTTCATATATCATATTCTTCCTTTTCTGCTGCCATGAACCAGTGGCACATTTTTCACTGTCCCAAAGGCAGACATAAAGTTTTGGCCTGGCTGAGATCCTCCATACATCAACATCTGCACCACAGGGAATCTTTGAAACCCAAGCTTTGCTCCACGAGAGGCCTCTGGCAAACACTAGAGGCACAGCTAACGCTGTTCTCGGTGCGTCCACTCTAAAATCCACTGGGTCTGACTGTAGACTTGGTGAATATCAATGTAGTGCCTTCTGCTTTATCTCCAGATGACAAGAAGAAAAAGATCAAAACTGGGCTTACTTATTCCAGCTATGGTTACTCGGGTTTGATAAGGGCCTCAGGAGGCAATAGATGTGGTCCAGGGCTCAAGGCAGGGAGAAGGGAAAGGCAGAGGTCCAGGGCAAGTGAAGGTGGAGGAAGTAAGTGACGAATTAAACATTGGTAAAGGACTTTCACGGCATCTTAATG
>NW_008824934.1:5714584-5716261 GCF_000699105.1 Pygoscelis adeliae | reverse complement strand
TGTATCCTGTGGGCAGCCCAACCCAGAGGTGAAGCAGAGTCGGAAAGGTTTTTCCCAGCTGTAAAAATTCCTAATATTTCTTTTCTTCTTCCTGAAGTGGTTTAAAAGAATTGAAATCTCAAACACTGATACTTGTCAAAACACAAGAGCAAATTAGGCTGCACAAGTCAAAGCATCGTGTATTGAATTTTTTTATGCAGTCATTTCAGCTTCTACATCTTTTCAATGTAAAATGTGCAGCTCTGAAACACAGTAATTTCTAATAAAAAATGGAAATTTCTTGAAATAACTCAACAACTGGAAGGTCTTTCACTGTAACAATTTCAGTAGTGGACTTTGAACATCCCTTTCCTGCAAACAGTTCTGATTTTGATAGGTGAGCTTTTTACAATGCGGGGAAAAAAATTATCAGGAAACTACAGAAATAGTAGAAAACTGGTGGATGTATTACATGGACAGAGTATTTGTTTCGATGGACACCACCACAGTAGATTTGAGATGACTTTGCTGGGCTGCTTAACTCTTCCAACAGCCTTTCTCCCTATGGCTTTTAACCACGCAAGCCTCATCTCCCACTTCTTTACCACCCTAGGTAACAGGCTGGACGAAGGTTCTGACGTCGAATCCGAACCAGACCTGCCTTTGAAGCGCAAGCAACGCCGCAGTCGAACCACTTTCACCGCTGAGCAGCTGGAGGAGCTGGAGAAAGCCTTCGAGAGAACCCACTACCCAGACATCTACACACGAGAGGAGCTAGCTCAGAGAACCAAGCTCACCGAGGCCCGAGTTCAGGTAAGGACTAGAACCAGTGCGTGGCAAGTCAGCCTGGTGGCACAGCTTCTTGTTTACCTCGGGGAAAGAGATGGTAGTGCCAGGGATGAGGTTGTTGAAAGGTGGTAACATGGATGCGCTTCTTCTCTGGAGCCGCATCCACAAGGATCTGAGACTTAAATCCAGTTCTGCAGATTCCCACGTTCCCATGGATTTGCAGATATGCCATTTGGATTTGGCCCATTACAGAGGTACCAGCTGGAGGGTTTCCATCCAGGTTGGGACCAGGAGCCAAACTTTCCCTAACTTGGCAAGGCATTTAGCTCTCTGTTTTCTGTTTGAGGAAATTCCTCCATTTGGTGAAGAGGAAGCAGCGTGTGTGTATGTTTGTATTTGGTGTTTTAGGAGAAATTGCACCATTTACCAACCTTGCCCAGGGGAGCAGATCATGTTTTGCAAAGTTTGCAAGTTCTGTGTGTGAATTTTCATAAAACTTTTTTTTCCTCGATCTCCAGAGAGCACAAAAAGGGCGGGAGGAGGGAAGAAGAGGGGAGGAGCAGGAAGGGAGGGTTTGGAGCCGGGGGACTCTGACATCTACACGATTAATAGCCCTTGTGGGAACTCCACACAGAGACCCTTATGTCTTCCAGATAAAGGCTGGGTCAGCAGTGTGTGCAAACACGCAGAGGGATAAGGAGTGTGAACAGATCGGGGGGTATAATAGAGTCCCTTGGGGAACGGAAAGGAAAGGGGGAGGGATTGGGGATTGTGCTGGGTTAAAGAAGTGAAATGGAGACCCCAGCAGTCCATCCTCCGTGTGGCCAGTGCGATTAGGTTTCAGGCTAAGCACAAGAGTCTCTGTGCACGCAGCCGAGAGTTGAATTGCGGGCACTGAGAGAGGAGGGA
>NW_008824934.1:5701238-5714548 GCF_000699105.1 Pygoscelis adeliae | reverse complement strand
AAACAGTCAGTCAATTAACCAGCTCCTCCGAAACAAAACAGGCTTTTTTTTGTTCTGCGGTTCTCAGGATAATGAGCTTGATGGGCTCGCTTAGAAGCCAAAACCGCCAAAAGTTTTTCCTGTTTTCCCCCAGCTGTCTGGGAATGGACATTTCCCGCCACACCTGGGACATTCACTGGTTAAGGACTTTTCCCATTTGCTTTCTTTCCCAAAGAAGGGTTAAGCCAGTCACAGCACTGCAGCAGATGCCCTCTCACCTCCCTCCAGCCTTCTCTTGGGAGGTACTGGATTTTTCTGAATCCATCATCCCTCAAGATTTGGCTACGGAGACTGCGAAAAGGAAAGTTAGCAAACTTTAAACTGATTCTAGTTTTGATCTTAGCCAAAAGACTGTGCCAGAGTGTTCAAAAGTAATAGTGTTAATTTGCTAGCCATGTAGGTTCATAGATAGATGGAGCCTGGGAAAGTGGCTAATTAAGGTGACTAAGCTACCAAAAGTTGGAACGTGTGAATTCCCCCATTTTTGTTTTGCATATTCTGTTTCTAATTGCTCTCACTTGTGTAGATGGACATAAGATGTTAAGAAGGGAGTAAAAATAGATGTTTCTCTGGCAAACAGACTGAAAAAAGAGGAGTTTCAAGGGAGAGCAGAGTTTAGGGCTTTTTATGGGGTGAGAGAAACCTGCGTTGCATAAGCAGTGATGAGGGCATGCTGGGGAGGAAGGGAAAAGCCCTGAAGTGCCAGGGAGTGCAAAAACCAGAGGCAGGTTCTCTCTTTTCCAAGGCGCTCTGACCTCACCATGACAAGGCTTGGGAGAAGGGAGGGAGGCAAAAGCAGAGAAAGGGAAAGCTAAACAAATAAATAAAGAGAACCTTTCCCTCGTCTCAAGCTGTGATCTCCAAATCCCCCTACTTGCTCCCAGGCAGCTTGCATGGAGGTTCCTGCCAGGGCTCTAGTAGCAGCTGTTCTCCGAGGCACATTCCTGATGGCTTTCTCATTCCAACATCCTGGCAGAGTCAGCTTCTTCCCACCACTTTTAAGCCTGCCGCCCCTTGTAAAATTTTCTGGATATCAGAGCAGATCTTTTACTGGCTCTCGGGACCTACAAACATTAGTCAATCAAGTTCTTGTGGAAAAAAAAAAAAGACACACACACACACACACACACACACATCCACACATGCAGCCATCCAGCAGGGAATCTTCTACCACCTTATAGTCTTACTCCTGTCTCAATAGAGTTTTTAAGGCCAAGAGACGTGCTTTGGATTAAAGATGGCTGTAATAACAGTAGGGCCAGCTGAGATCAGGGTTTCTGGGTGTTAAGGGCCATGCCGACATCTACCCATCTATCTTGTCCCCAAAAGCTTATCATGTTAACATGTAAAATGGGAAGCAGACATGTGAAAAGTATTTTGTGACCCATAGTCACAAAAGAGACTCTAGAGCAGCCTTCGCTGCTCCTCAGTGTCTGGTCATTGCTTCATCCATCTTCTGGATCTCAGTGCCACTTGTCTGCTGCGCAGCCATGGCTGGACAATCCCCTGATCACACCCAAGTCTCTGAATCACAGCTCAGGTGTTGCTACCGGGCTTTCTTACTCTTACCGCATATACACAACATCCCTGCACTAGAATCCCATTTTGCTAATCACCGTACAAGCACTGAACAAAAACAAGCGGGCCTATCCATCTCTTTGCTTCCTTCTCCTCCTCACCTCTTTGCTTTACCATGTGAAAGGTGAACTTAGCTAAGCCTCATTCGTTCTCTCTGATACCTGAGTATTCACGAACCATAATCTCTTCTACATGAAAAGCTGATAGCTCTGTTAAACTTTATTGGCAGGCCTCAGAGTCTGGCTGGTCATGCAGCTGTCCCGCTAAGTGGAAGTTTGACACGTTGACAGCTAATAAAATTCACAAGCTGAACAACAACGGGGGGGGGGGGGGGAGGGGCGTGGGGGGGCAGACTTTTTGGGTGGGGGTGTAGGGAGCAGTTCCAAGCTCCGGTTTCTCATCTGCTAGGAAGATCATGGGAGGGTGAGCAATACTTTTGCAAGGTCACTGCAGTGTCTGTATGGTTGAGACGCGGGATTCCAGCAGTCAGACTTCAACACACCCAAAGATATGAGCCATTAAAAGGTTAATCCCAAACTGAGCATAGCCAGGGACAAGACTGCCATGGATTTCCGGAAGGATCAGGATTACAGTGCCAAATCCATGCCCAGCGAGGCCACCAGTGGAAATTCCCACTGACTTGTTTTTGTCTTGACTCATGTGTCCACACTAATTGTCCAGTACTGAAGAAATTCTTGCCCATCTGCAAGCTCCCATTTCCACCCTTCCAGAAAACAAGCTGTTGAATGCCAAGCGTTCACGGATTTAAAAATTAAGTCTAACAGCTAAGCAATTCACTTAGCGAATTTAATGGAAGCTTTGATTTTGATCTTGAATGTATTCTGGGGTTTTACACCAGTTTTTGCAATTATCTAACTGATGATGTCAAAGTTTTTATGTGGAAAAAAACCCTAAACGGGATTCTGTGATAATTTTGAAACTTTTCTCCCTGGCATTTCTAGAGAAGGGAGATTTTTCAGAACAACTCTTTTCTCATAAACAGTTTAGCTTTGTCAGTACAGTGTTTTTCAATAGAATCATAGAATCATAGAATAGTTTAGGTTGGAAGGGACCTCTAAAGGTCATCTAGTCCAACCCCCCTGCAACAAGCAGGGACATCTTCAACTAGATCAGGTTGCTCAGAGCCCCGTCCAACCTGACCTGGAATGTTTCCAGGGATGGGGCATCCACCACCTCTCTGGGCAACCTGTGCCAGTGCTTCACCACCCTCAGCATAAAACATTTCTTCCTTATCTCTAGTCTAAACCTACCCCCCTTTAGTTTAAAGCCATTCCCCCTTGTCCTGTCGCAACAGGCCCTGCTAAAAAGTTTGCTGCCATCTTTTTTATAAGCCCCCTTTAAGTACTGACAGGCTGCAATAAGGTCTCCCCAAAGCCTCCTCTTCTCCAGGCTGAACAACCCCAACTCTCTCAGCCTTTCTTCATAGGAGAGGTGTTCCAGCCCCCTCATCATTTTCGTGGCCCTCCTCTGGACCCGCTCCAACAGGTCCGTGTCTTTCTTATGCTGAGGGGTCCAAAATAGTTTTGTCAGGAAATTCTTGTCTAGGTGTAGAAATGACTTCTCAAAGCAATGCTAATGTCAAAAGAGACACCAGATACATCAGTCATGGGTCTAGGGACTTGAAACTAATCCTTCTCCTAGATGATCCCATTTGTGGATCTGTTTGCCCAAATGTGTTGCATTTTTAAGGCTAGTTACCAACAAACCCCAGTGCTTATTTCTGTTTTTTACTTGAACAATACCGACATAAAGAAATATAAGGTAAAACAAAGCAGTGCATATACCCAAATTGTCCTTAGGTCAGCACCTCAATCCTGAGTCACTTAGAAATTTGAGCACTGAAAATGTTTTTCACAAGTAGACTTTGGTGCATAGGTTCCCATGCAAGCAGCCCATCTCCATTTTTCCTGGTGCTATAATGATGTGGCAGGCTCCAAAGTATGATCTCAACAAACTTTCCCAGAAATCTACCAAAATTGTTCCCAAAAAATAGATGGTGGCTTTTGCTTCTCAGCATCACCTGCAGATGATTCAGATGGTCGTACCACAGGCAGCTGGGTACAAGCATGCATACCACTAGCAAGTACGTTAATCCTAGTTCCTATGGTTTGGGCAGTGGGTGCTTTCTGGAAATAAATAAGAAGTGCGAAGGGGTGGGTGCGTTATGATGCTGATGTCTGTTATTAATCCCCAGGAAATTCCATGCACTGAGAAACCGTTATTTCAATAACAAAATTAAACTAGACAGCAGGAGTCGCAACCCAATGCTTTATTGATCATTTTTATGATGGGTACCATTGTGATTTCTGCCTGGGAGAAAATGGATGTTTCATTTAATAAAAAGGCTCAAAGCAATTCTGTCTCTGAAATCTCGGTGCATTTCTAGGCTACTCACATAATATGTATTTTATGACACAGTTTCAAACTGTAGTAAACAGCCATATTCTAGATTGTGCTGCAGCGGCTCAGACATGCCAAATGGAGCACCAGAAAAGAAATTCCATTCAATTTTGCTTGAAATTTTTCACAAAGCAATTCTATTCTCCACGTGAAGAAGCTGAAAACCACCGTTTACCAGCAGTACTCTGCAGTCTAGTTTCCAGAAAATACATGGATTTCTCAGGAACTTCTCAAATATCTCTGTTGTGGGCTAGTGGGGACCCCAGTGCTCTTTCACCAGCTGTCACTGTGGTCAAAGGTCTATCCTGTTCCTTGAGATGGTGCTTTTTGAAGATGAAGGTATTATATGAAGGGACGGCATGGTGATAAGCAGGTCTCCCCCAGCTCTGAGCATTAACTGGAGTCATGCAAAGCTGCTGGAGCCTAATGCTGTTTGCCTGGTGTTTTGCTTCCCAAACTCTTTGAGATGTGTCCAAACTGGCTCTTCTGAGGCAATCCCCCTCCCTTAAAGGTCAGCTGAGAATGTTTTCTTTCTTCCTAAGGGTCCGAGTAGTTTACATTTCTTGTGAAGAGGGCTGCGATGAGGTTATGACACAACAGCTGCCCTGTGTTTTTGGCAGCAGCCGGGGCACTGAGAGGCTGTGCAGAGGAGCCGGCAGTTGGGGCTCTCGTTGGCAGAGGCTGGCTTGGCACGCTTGTTTTCCACGGCATGGGGCCAGCCGTGCTCTCGCACACCGGAGCGTCCAGATAGAAGGCCCACGGCGAGAACAGCCCCTGGCACCGCGGCAGCCGGCCCGTGAGAACCGCGGTGGCTCTGCCGGTGCGTGTGCCCAGGCACGTCAAGAGACCAGCGGTGCGATGCCAAGCAGCATCCAGCTCCCGGGAGAGGTCGGGGTGAGGGTAGTGCGCTGTTCCAGCCAGCTTTAAAGAAGCAGCTCTGTAAGGTAAAGCCAGCGAGGGCTGAATGCAGCTGAGATGGTGAGGAGGGTCCAGATGCTTCCTCCTCATGTCTCATGGAGGTCTTGCTGCAGAATGATGTTGCTAATGAGAGAGAGAGGTCGGCTGCAGTCTTGTTACATTACTTTCTGTTTGCTTAGTGAATTGGTGCTTGATGTCTCACGGCATTGCTGCTGTTCTTTCACATCTCTCCAGCCTGAATTAGAAACAGAAATGCAAATGGATTAGAGAGTAACCCATTGTGTACTTGCCCCAGCTAATATGCTCCAAATAAGCCCTCAGTCCACCTAGTAGTCACATAAAAAATAAACAAAACCAAACTGTAAATTAAATTACCAGGTATCCAAACTGCAGCGGCAAGTCTTTTTCCACCTGAACTTTGGAAAAGCCAGAGATGATCTCTTAAAATTGCAAGCACGTCCTATGACCATATCTAAGGGTTTGCTTAGAAAAGCATCAGCACTTTTGGTATTCGTAGTGGAATTACAGTAACCAGCCCCCCTGGAAACAGAAATGTCCCACTGACAGAGGATATAGTCCCAGCTATGTAAGCCTGAGGGCATCTTGCTGGAGAGAGTCAGCACTCTTTCATTAAGTATATTATACTTTACTGAAGATGAAAATGATAAGCCTAATCCTGTAGTCCTTCTGGCAAAGCATTGGTTGAAGTCAACAGGAGTGAATATAAACTTCAGGACTTGCAGCATAATTTGACAAGACCAGCTTGTTTTGTATGTGTGGGGCAGGGAATCTGTATGAAACAAATGGAGAAATGTATGACAGAAGGTGCTCCTTTGAACTTGCTGGCTTCTGCAGATGGAGGAATCCATTCAGTTCAGTAAAACATGATTTTTAGATAAAATTGTGGATTTTTGTGTTGAGATGCAAAACCTGGGACTGACTTTTTTGATTGTTTGTCCTATTCTGCTTTTCTTGGTCCCCTCTGGCCCGAGGAGCAGGACTGCCAGCCTCATGGTCGCAAGCTGCAAAAGGGATCCCCTAAACAATGTGGTAATGATTTGATTTTCTTACAAAGGAAGGAGGGCCCAGAGGCCAAAGCAATGAACGAGATCCCAGTTCCTTGGATGAAGCAGTTGTGTATAACACTGCGCACTCAGCTGGTCTAAATGGAAGTCAGTGAAGTTGCACTGATTTATAGCAGCAGAGTGTCTGTCCCATTGTATTAAAAACAAATAGGGCCTCCCAGAGGTTTTATGAGAAGAACTTTTATCACAAAATTTCCAGTCCAACGAGGGTGTATACCAAAATATTTCTCATACGCTTTGCTCGTATGCCCTATGCTGAATCTCTGATTCTAGCAGAGCCACCACCCAGTCTGTGCCCGGTAAAATGAGCAAGTGTGCCATTGCTTCGAGCAGCCAGCATGCGTGGTTCTCATCTGCTCTCAGTCTCCCCAGCTAAGGAGGCTTTCTGTTTAGTGGGACACCAATTAAATAGATTCTGTTTGGTCAGCAATAGAAAATGTTTATAATAATCAGGAGGAGGGTTTGCCAGGGTGTTTTAATCTTTGAGCCACTTCCCGTAGTGCTTAAGCTATTTTTAAAAGCTCATAGTTTTTTCTTTTGCAAAGAAAATCTTGATAGTGGGAATCGATGTGCTGCTGGTTTGCTGTTAAAGCCCAGCCTATCTCTAGCCAAACAATAGCAGCAGGAAATCTGCTCCCCAACATCTCATTCACCTCAGTGAGGTGTGAACATCAAAGCCTGTTCCAAAATGTTTAAATGCAACTCTAACACCATTAAGACTTGGTTGCCTAAGAAGCAAGTGTTGAAATGGAGAGAAAGCACTTCATAAAATACACTACCTGGCAGCTGCTTTCTGACAGCAGTGAACTCATCCTAATGTCTTTCAGCTTCCACAAGTCCCATTCATCCTCAGAGACAGGGTTTATGAAGAGATAAACAGATAAGTAAAACAGAGCATTTATTTTAAATTTTATTTTATTTTAACAGAATTCCCTCTGACAACTGAAATCATCACTGAGAAGCACAGTTTGTAAAATGTAGAGCTGGAAAACAGGTTTGCAAACAATCGTTCAGGATCCAATAGCTATTTCATTCAATGATAATATTTTTTTTATTTGTAAATATTATTAACTTTTATTACAGTAAGGGGTAAAGCTGCATCACTGGGCAGGGCTGGATTTGGAGCTGTGAAACCATGAGTTCAAACCTGGGCTTAGGATGTCTCAGTGTGAAAGTGGACAGATCTATCCCATTTCTCTTGCCTCCTGCTTCCCCATCTGGAGTATGAAATCCGTTAGCAGTTATGAAGTGTTCGTACTGTGATGATCATTTAAAGGTAGAGATGGCCTTTTGGTTGAGGAAGTGTTTGTGACATGATTAATTCTTAGACAGCCACTCAAAGATTAGAAAGAATATTGCAAGAGTAAAGTAATCAATGTCACAATCCAATATTTCACTGCTAACAACAGTTTGTTTAAAGAAAAAGTGGTTTGCAAAAAACCCCCACATACCACAAACTGTTGAAATTCTTCAATAGATTGTTATATATAGCTAACACCTTCAGGAACTGGGGTATGTCAGGAGAAATATAGGCTAAATTCATTGGATAATCTCATTTGTGAAGAGTCATTTGTTCTGCACCACTAACCTTGTTCAATATTTATCATAACCAAATCACCCACAAGTGACAGAGGCTCAGTGTTTTAGGCACTGAACCCAAGTGTCACTAGATACAGCCGTATCCCTACATGCACAGATAAAAATCTACGTGCCTAAAATCTGTGCACTCTCATGGGCTTTTTTCCTTGTTCTTTAAAGAGTTATCTCAGTAGCCTCAGTGATGCTTGTATGTCTCTGATGTCTGTTTTTCGCACTCCTCAGCACCTGGCAGAGGAAGCGTAATCATCACCGAGCTGTTGTACGGATTTACAGGTTCCCATCTCACTGTAACATCTCAACCCTTTCCAGTCTGGGAGGGCTGACTCTCAGCACCATCTGAAAGAAGGCATTCGGATGGAGCAGTAACTATCCCTGGTCTCTCATCACTGTTGCTGCTAGAGTTCCTCTCTAAAAGCCTTCTCCGTCAGCCTCCTGGGAAGCCCAGGATTTGCAGCATTTCTGACTAGTGTGGACAAGGCAAGGCACTGCAGGGATTTGCCCTGGTTCAAAGAAGAACCTGGAGAGGACCTGATCTGGCAGAGTCGCCTCTATGCAACCTGGGGAGGGACCTCATCTGACTTTGGTGGAATTTTTTTGGTGTGCTTGGGCCATAAATGGCCACATGACTCTTTTCCACCTGGTTTCTGCAACCTCTTGGGCCTGTGAAAGCAAACACATGGTGCATCTCTTCCATTCTGCTGGAGAGCAAAGGCACGACTTGGCTTTTCCATCCCTGTTTCCATTTATGAGCTCATTTATCCCATCTATCTTTCTCTAACATCAAGTCCTGATTAGGCTGAGCAGGAACACAACAGGCTTTCTTTCCCACAGGAGGCTCTTTTTGACCTTCCTTTCCTCTCCTTGTCTGACAAATTGTGGGAGCTGACCCATATCTCAGCGGCTGCGGGGATAATTCAGTCCAGCCCCATCCTGGCAGGCAGCTGTCTCTGCAGCCCTTCTCCGCTGCTCTGCTGGTTGAGAACAAGTGGCTGGGACATCTCTGGCTGGCCATTGGCAGGGTTGGGTGCAGGCGTTCAGGTTAAATAAGAACCAGTGCTAACCTTTGCCCCAAACCCAATCTGGCTGGGAGGATGGGCTCTTCTGAAATCAGCTGGTTCTGCAAGGCAGACAGTGATGAATTGGAGAGGTTTCTTAGTCTCGCCGTGCCTCCCTCTCCCATCTGTGAAGGGGATGGTGAAGGTAACGGATTGAGTGATATTCTGCAGTGAACACCTAGTGCTCAGGATCCTTGTAGCAGCATACTCACTTACTGAGCAAGGTGCACGTGGCACAGTGAGTGACTCTGGTCTTATCTGGACCCTGGACATGACTAGGACATGAAGAACCTGCTTGGATATCTTCTTTTAAGGATTCAGTACAGCTGCTGTTATATTCTTACAAGACTGTCCTCATTAAACTGTAATCTTTCTCAGTAGATCTGAGCAGTTTCTATAACGCATCTCCTGTCTACTTAATACATTGTTTGGAAGACAATTCGTGGGGACAAAAGCCCCAAATGTCTTTAGCAGGTACAAACTGTTGTCTTCAGTGGCCTGTATTATACTTCCGTACCCGTGGAAAGCAACACGTTTACACAGTGCAGGATCTCTTTGCTATGCACAGACAAATGATCATGAAGAACTTGTCTTTTTAAGAAAAAGCAGGTTTCTGACATGCTGGTTTTTCTGCTCTTGGGTTCTTCACACAGCCCTTTTCCCAAGTGCTGGCTTCGTTTGTCCCAGCATAAAACTCTAGTCGTACGATCCAGCCCCAGCAGCTTTTAGAGCAACATCTCCACAGGCAGACCAGTAGCTTCAAAACTTCTTCCTCTTCCTCATCTTCTTCCCACCAGTCTGGTTTTAGCAGCTGTAGCCTTCACCCCAGGCTTAACATGGTGTAACAGGATCCTCTGGCAGGGGGAATCTTTAGTGGCTGATAAAACCTTAACTGTTCTGAAATGAAAGCAGGTTCCCTTTGAAGTGTGCCTCGCATTACAGTTAGATGCTCTAGCCTCTATATTTTAACTACCAATAAAATGATTTATAAGCATAAAGGCCTGAGCCACCTTTAAGGCAGGGGAAGGGAAAGAATTGCTAACGTCATTAGCTGGAATGTATCTTCTTTTTTTCTGTGGGTTATAAATAAGGGGCGGAATCAACCTGTTTGGGCCATGAAATGTCCCTTCCTCTGCACGGGAAGGTAAATCCTATCAATTTCTTTGTGGAAGGTTTCAATGTATTTGTGGCTGGATTCTCCAGCCGGGCTCTGTTAGGAAGCACTGTGTTTAAGTATGTAGTTGTGGATCTCATTTGGTGCATGTGTATTTACTATTACTATAATTTATTATTTGTTTTGCTATGATGCTCCAGCCAAGACAGAGATCTTGCTGCGCTGGGTATGGTGCCTACTGGCAGTTAGAGAGCGCCTCTGCCTCGGATGCCCGATTGTTGAAATAAACTAAAATGTGAGAAAATGTGTTTTTTATCTTCAATTTAGAGGTGGTGATCTGATTTGTGGGTTGTGTAAGGACCAAAATTTGTTGAATGCAGCAATGTTTCCACTGACTTCAAATCAGAAAAGCAATAGCTTTCCCGAAGTCACAGAAGGAGCCCGTAGCATAATTAAGAACTGACTTACTTTCTCTGGTGACAGTCCACTGTCTTGAAAGTTAGCTTTCCTTTCTTTACAAGCCCATGTGCATTGTAGACCAAAGTAAGCAAGACATCCCAAGAATGGCCCGTGCACAGGCCTTTTTGGTCAACTCTACCTGTTTGTAAAAGGATCCAGAGTATCCTTTTATTTCCCTTAAAATATAAAGGAACTACACACCCTTAACTGGATGTGGAGAAGCAAGATGGGAGGAGTCGTACACACGTGTGTGAATTTTAATTCTGAACAACGGATGCAAACATGCGTGTTGGTGCATGGACGACAATAACCTCACGTGGTGTAACATAAGATAACACAAATCTTTTCAAAGTTGTGTTTTGATCATATGTTAGCCAAGCCAAGTGACAGACCACCACAGGGGAACCGAGTACTTGTGGGGGTGTTGCTGGAGAAATGTGTCCTGTACTAGACCATCTCACTCCACATGTTTCTTCTCAACTTCTAATCCTGAGTGGATTTGCCAGTATCTGGCCACCCTTTGCGATGTCAGGAAAGTGTCAGAAATCACTGGAGTAGCTTTTACATTCTTGGAGTTCAATTTCTCTTTTCCTCTCGATTCCTGGATTCATATCTGCTTTGGTTATGTTTTCCCTTCAGGTATTTGAATTTTATGTGCTATTCTCAGCATTGAGATCTTTTTTTTCTTTGAGTGGAAGCTCTTCCAGCCTGGGACTAGGCATTTTTCTCTGAAGAGAGGAGGACAAACTGTCTCCTTATGTTCAGCTAACAGAAATATTCAGATAGTTTTTATGTCCTTAACGGTGAAAGTGGAAGCAAATGATATGAGAGGAGGAGCCAAGTTCTGTATCCCTAATTCAAAGGATGAATTACACATACATGCATGCATGCATGAGAAAAGGACAGGACTGTCCTCTTTGCATGTCCAGGGCAAACAAAAGGTTATTTATTCGTGTTGCTCACTGCTCCTAGAAACTGCCATGAATTGGACTGTATAAAAGAGTTGTAAAGTGCTACAGGCCTTAATGTTCATTCATTTCTCTCTCCTTAACTCTGTCCGAGATTTTGCTAGTGACTTTTGGTGCCAAAAATGGACACAGAGATTCTGACCTGCATGGACTTTGTTGATCAATGCAGATCGGATGTAAGCTGACCTATTTCTGTCACGCTTTTGGAAGATGCTAAGAGGTTATGCTGCTTCAGCCAGTAGTGCACTGCAGTCGGAACAGGTCTGTAAAAAGACGCATTTGGTGCCAAGGACCTGACATCAGCACTGTATACATTTCAGGGGGTTTAATTTAGACCAGCTCTTCCAAAGAAAATGGGGCTTTTTTTGGTTTTACTGTACATGGATGTAAATAACAGCATGAAGTGAAGGACTGCCCAGGACTAGGTCCTTCCTAGCCGTCGTCAGCTTGTCACACGCAACTGTCATTAGCAGGTTTTAATCAAACTGTTTCCACAGTGCAGTAGTAGATGAGTAACACGTAGAAAGAGCAATAATAGACTGTGATCCAGAGAACCTCGCAGGAATTTGTGTGTGAAGCTCAGTGTATGCTTGTTTTGCAGCAAGCACCACTGCAGTGCATGGGGACTGAGAGCCAACACTCCATTTAGCATCTCTCAGTGAAAACATGTTGCCTTGTCATGCCGAGTGAATTATACATACCCACAGGTGCCAGTAAGAAAAAAAGGCAAACTGACAAGTGACCATTTACAGGGGGACTCAATTTAAAGGCCAGAGAAAGACATCCACTTTGAGATTTGGATCGTGTCTGAAGTGCAAAGCGCATCGGACTAAGGTTCTGCTATATTTGGGGCAGAGAGTTTTGGTTTGGTTCCCAAGATGTGGGGACAGTTTGGACTGCAGTGCCTCAAACCCTTGTAACCCCAGCTTCTGATCTGATGTTGAGCAGCTTGGAAGCCTGATGGAGGATTTTTTTTCCCCCGGAATGCTTTACACTCTTGATTTTTGCTCCATTTTTTCTTGTTGCTGTGAAATTTAATCGTGTTTTCTAGCCCTTTAGGCCTCACAAAGTCTAGCAGCTGCATTCTCATCTGGCTTGAAAGCTTATCCGCATACTTCTGAACCCCAAACAGGGATCGGGCCTGAGAGCCTCTCTGATTAAATGAAGTAAACCAAGCCCAAGAGACAGCTTGAGAAGCCCTTTCCACTATGCAGAAGGGAGATTGCCCATGATAGAACACATCAGGGCAGGCAAATGCATTTAGAAAAATTTCCCCTTGAGTCTTACAGGTAAACTAGCACTATAGGAAACACGAGCCCAGCTTTGCACATGCATTAATACTGGGTTTATTTTAATGCACAGTGATTTAAATTGGCTGCAGTACAATTCTAGTGCACACTGCAGTGCCTCTTGCAAGGAGAGCATGTCTTAGCATACAGACGACAGTGATTTGCTGCAGTACAGAGAAGCTAAGAAAACCCTGTATTCCCTCCGGTCTGGTTCTATCTATTTAGCTTGTCTAACATAGAAACCATGATGCTAATCTGTCTATTTATCCCTCCTAACAGTGCAGCCGTGTTGCTATTATGCTACTTAATCCTTCAGCATAATTCACATAGTTGTCAGATAACAAGGCAGAATGGCCAGGTGGTAGCAATGCATCTATTTGGTATGGACTCTCTCGGAATACACAAGCTAAATTATTCCTCTTCATCTCACCCTACTGCTGATAGCACCCTCCCATGCTCTTAGTAGTATCTTTCACAATTTTAAATGCATGTATCTTCACCCAGGAGACAGGGCGGTAGTAGTGTTGTCATTTGGGAGAAAGGAAACTGAGGAACTGAGACGAATGCTCACAAAGTCTGTGTCAGGCAGCCACTTGAACCTATTTTTGGCCAGTGCTGTAATTCAGGATGTGTTTCCATCAGCAACCCAGGTGAGATGGGACAGTAGCTCAGAGTAAGTCACACGTGGTCTTTCCTCTCCCCATCAGGTGTGGTTCAGCAACCGAAGGGCGAGATGGCGCAAACAGGCGGGAGCGAACCAACTTGCGGCTTTCAATCACCTGCTG
>NW_008824934.1:5693064-5701170 GCF_000699105.1 Pygoscelis adeliae | reverse complement strand
CCTATCCACCTATCCAACAACCACCATTTCCCAAGGTGAGCATCCATTCGCCTGCACTGCTCCTCTTCTCTTGCCCTACATCATCCCATCATCCCTTCCCTTTCTGATTCATGACATCCCACTAAGGCTCTTGTAATACATAGGTGGTTTTCCTTTAGTTGGGAAGACCAGGTTTTTCTTCAAGTCAATGGAAACTCCACAGTTTTCTCCTCTGTCTCACGGTCCTTTCTGCTGTGTCAGTGTGTCTCATGACTGTAGTTCTTCTGCTCAGCTTTGAAATGGAGAGCATATCAGTCCAAAGTGAGTATCATATAGGCGATCCCTTGTTCTGGGTAAAACTCCATACTGGGGCTGAGTGGAAGCAGTATTGCTAATTCCAGTTGGCTTTGGCCTTGGCCTTTACAAAGGAATTTATGGCTTCGGAAAATTAAGAGAAAATTAAGATATTTCATCCCAGGTTTGCATATTTGGTACTGTCACATGATATGTTTGTGTTCACATGGAGCACAGAGACGGTGGGACCCTGAAGCTGAGATCAGGATAGCCAAACCATCAATCCATGCTTTGCAGAGTCCCGGCTGTAACACCCCATGACTGTTTACCTCTGAACCCTCTCTCCACAGACGGGGGAAGCACTGTACACAGACCCCAGCCCCTGCCGCCATCCACGATGCACCAGGGAGGGCTTGCTGCAGCCGCCGCTGCTGACACTGGCTCTGCCTACGGAGCCCGACACAGCTTCTCCAGCTACTCGGACAGTTTCATGAATGCTGCAGCTCCTGCCAACCACATGAATCCTGTTAGCAATGGCCTCTCTCCACAGGTATGTGACCCGCTTCATTCTCTTTTTTTGGCTGAGAGTATTTGGCTGGTCCAGATCCTCTGAGAGCAGGGCAAGCTTCAGGCTATCACAGTGTATTATGATTAACAAGGGAGTTACTGTTATTGTCACGAATTCTTGGAGGCAGCCTAGTTAAAGCAATTAGTTAATTTGTTTATCGGCAGTATCTCTATCCTGAGCTCAGCACTGTACTGCCAAAGCATTTGTATCCTGTTAGTTCCCATATTCAGGTTAGCACACTGTAATCGCAAACACCAGGACCTAGAGCATCGGTGTTTGTCTTCTCAGCCCTCCAAAAAAATTCCAGTGCAGGTTTGGGCCCTTCGATTGTGGATTTTAGCCTAATGACAGCATGCTTGACTTTTTTAGTTACTTTTTGCAGGCTCACTTCAGAAGCAGTCCATGATTTGTGGGCGACTGATCTAGAGATTAGCTGAAGCCAGCTTGTCCAACTCTGGTTGGAACGTGGAAGGCCCTTACTTATGAAAGTGCCATGGATCTGAGCTTCCTCAAAACACAGGGATGTAGATCTGGGATTTAGTTTTGAGAAACTAATTGTCATGTAAACAGTTCTGCTAATGCTTTCCACAAGGTCAGAATAAGAGGTGTAGGTAAGCTTTAAAGGAAGAAAGATACATTTCACACGCATCTGTTTGTGTAAAAGAATGGAGCATGTGTGTCTTAAGTTTACCAGGCAACAGCTATGTCCTCCCCATGTAATACACCCTTGATTTTAAAATCCCTGCCTGAGAATAGAGCGCCCGTGACCTGACTCTGGGATCTGTGCTCCAAGCCTCATCCCAGCTGCCTTCTAAAGGGCCCCATCCCAGGTTTGATCAGATTGCTGCCAGTTGTGTGCGTGGCTTTTCAGTGCTGCG
Organism: Pygoscelis adeliae; assembly: GCF_000699105.1. Lineage (NCBI taxonomy): Eukaryota > Metazoa > Chordata > Aves > Sphenisciformes > Spheniscidae > Pygoscelis > Pygoscelis adeliae. The sequence goes on along the minus strand of NW_008824934.1, from coordinate 5,699,451 downwards.
TGTGACAGAGAAGCAAGCCTCAGCAGCGTAGAGAGGTTAAAGCCTGCATCATCAGCAGGTCTAGAGAGAGCAGAGCTTGTGCTATGTGTGTGTTATGGGAGCAGACTTATGTTCTCAGCTGGTGAACTCCACTGGATTCAGTGGAGATGCCAGGATGTACGCCACCTGAGAATACAGCCCACTTTCTCTATCACTATCCTGGGATAAGAATTCTAATTTTCTGTCACCTCATTAGATAGAGCCTTTAACTTTCTCTTTGGTTTACTTGATGTAATCTGTTTTCCAAATGCACATTTGCCTTTAAGTGGAACAAGGCACATATTGTATGCTGAAAATTAACAGCAAGGACTTGTATTCATGTGGTGCCTGCCATCCTGGAGGGGTACCCAATACGTTTTACTTTTGCTCTCAGTCACTTGTGAAATACAGAGACATATGAAGTGCATTATAGCAGTTGTTTCAGAGTGGCCAGTAACACTATTTAAGACAGGAAGTGCAAAATAATTTGAATCTACAAGGAGAAATTAGGTAGGCATCTGAAATGAAAAGGCTACAACTGTTTAGAGAGAAGTCCAATAAACGAGGCCATCAGAGAGGTATATAGATTTTAAGGTCCAATAGCTTGTGATCTCTCGAGTGTGAAAACAAATGTTGAGTATCAATGGAAAGAGGGAAATTTTGCAGCTTCTCTGAAATGGTATAAAAATCCCACTCCTAGCTTTGAATGGTCATGAGATGGAAAATGTAAAAGTGTGACTGGCATGAGGCTGAATATTGCCTCAAACAGTGTAATTTGTGGGGGAAATAGGGAGACCTCTTTCTGACAAGGGATTTCTAATAGCACTGGGCTTGGGAGATGAGCATATAGTATGGAATTCAAAGGCAGACTGCAGGTTAGATGGTCCAGGGCACGTGATTAATTCGGATTATCACAAGTGCAATTTAGCACCATAGAATAAGTTAAGGATGAGATCCACGTGATAAGCTGCACAAGCACTAGAAATATAAAAGTCCATCATGCAATTTCCATTTCTGTAGCTTCATCATCTACTTACTAGTCCCGCTCACTAAATCAGAGGCTCACTGAAATGACCAGACCAACGCTTTTTCTGTGCTTATCCCTATCCCAAATTACCCTGCCCCCAGGCTCAGGCTAGGGGAAGATAGAGTCCTGAGCCAATAAGCCCTTTGTATGGGAAAGAGAGGATACATTATCTGCAGTCCTGAAGAAAAGAGAGCTTTGTACCCCCAAGAAGGGGAGATTCCCCTTTACCTAATGCTTTTAATCATGCGAGGGCCAAGCTATCAGCATATAAATTCTTCTATTTCTTTTGTGCATAGAAAGGCTAACCCAGGTTATTTTATGACTGCTTTATATTTACTTATCTTGCTACCTTCCTGCCTTTCTAAGCCCTCTGCTGTTCCTAGTGGAAGGATGCAAGAAATACTCCTAGCAGCATGAATGGGAACTCATAGAAGTGTCCTCTTTTACGTAGCGAGGTGGGTAAAAGTTTTGTGAGGTCTCAATATAGGATGCTCTGCGTAACTTATTGGTGCATAGTTCAGTTATTCCACAGCGTTACAGGTAAAACCCATTGCACCTCAACCCCCTCATCCTCCTGTCCAGCTTTCTGTGGTGTCTGGTTGCTCTCTGCAGGGGTAAATATCAACTACAGGGAAGGAGGGAGTTCAGGAGATAGAAAAAAAAATTGGGAACTTAAAATGAAGGCAGTTTGTCTGAACTGCAAACAGACAGTTCTCTGGTTTCATCCCTTAGCAGCAGCAGGAGGGAGATTTCTTTGCAGTTTAGACAAGGAGGTGGGGGCCAGCCTGGCCGAGAGCTCCCAGCATTTGCTGCCGCTCGGCACGCTATCCAGTTACCCCGGGATTGGGTGTCCCGGCCAGAATCCACCAGACGGGCTCGGTGCTGGCAGCTGAAATTCTAGAGGAGAAGCATGGCATTTCCATTCTCACAACAGAGAAAAGGGGATTACGTTTGGCCTGTGCAGGCTCGGTCCCCCCACGCACACACACACTTTAGTCCTCCCCCTCCTGACAGAAAGAGCAGACACTGCTGAAAGTTTTACCCAGACTTCACGTGGGAAATGGCCATGTTTCTTGCTTGTTTTCCAGCCTGTAGCACACAAAGCCTTGTGCCTGTCCAGCTCTGCTGCTGGATCCCCAAAGCATTTCCCATGCAGTTTCCCCAGTTTAGAGGCTGTTCTGCCCCTATTCCAGGCCTGAGACTGCCGAGGAGTGAGACGTCAGCTGGGAATTTTTGTCTTCAGCTACTTCATCCCATGATGATGTTTTTTGTGACACTTCGTACAAGAACACTGACTTGGTTGTGCAAAGTATAGTCCCACTTGATTAAACCGCTACCTAGCATGATCTCTCATGTCATACTCCTTCCTAGACCTTAGTGAGAGACCTCACGGTAACCCGAGTAGTGATTTGTGACGGTTTCATGCTGGGACAGCCTTTGTAGGAGGGAGATCTTGCTCTGAGTGTTGCCTGTTTGAGAAAGTGAACTTCACAGGCTGGCCAGCTGCAGCCAGATGAGTCACCTTGCATCTGTCAGGATGCACTCGGTGGCTGCAGCAGTCACGGATTATCAGAAAGTAGCTCAGTACCAGTGAGCAGGAACACGCAGCAGCGAGGTCCCCATCGCTCCCCAAAGGGCACGTGGGTTAGCAGCAGCTGTCACAGATTCAGCTGGGCTGACTCAGTGGCTCGTAACTGCCTCCAGGCTGGCATTAATGCCTGTGCCAAAACTTAGCAAAGATATAGAGACCCAAAGCAAAGTTAAATATGAAGAGTGAGTAACCAGTTAGCAGTCACACAGAGTGTGATTTCTGGCCCTGGAGCATCTGTCTCATCATTTCTCACAAGAGCGGGTTGTAAACCAAGTGTGTGCGTGGGTGGGTGGGATTTCATAAATACATTGTAAGTATTTCCAACTCATTTTCATCTCACAGAGGAATCATTTCCCGTTTATTTGAGAGTACCTATCAACCTCAGCTAGAACAAGGCCAGGAACCAAGACATCCTTAGCCAGGTCGTGCTTCACACTGGCAGCAAGAACAAACCTTGCATCCATCTGTTTTGAAGTTCAGACCTGTGCTAGCTGAGTATTGTCCCCCCACTGTGGCTGGGGTAAGGCTTGTGCCAAATAGCTCAATACAATGGTAACCTCAGTATTAAGTCCAGTTATGTCCCGATTGGCATCTGACAGTCTTTCAAGAAATGTGTATGCTGCAGTGCGGGCTGAGGTGGGAGGAAGTTAAATGAATTAAGCAGTACATTACAAGTCAACTTAAAGAGAAAAGTGAGGGCCACATTTGACTGTGCCTCTGCCGTTTGTGATGATGGGAGATTCCCTGGGTGCTTTTCAAACAGCAAAGAAGTAGGGTCATATTGTATTCTGGGCTGCTTTCATCTCTAGCACCTCTCTTCTGCCTTTTAAAACGTCTTCATGTTTTTTTAGGAGGATTTAGTCCACTGCTTCGCCTCCTAAAATTTCTGCTGCCCTTTTAGATCCAGGCCTGTATCTTAAATGTGTCTGACCATTCATTGTAGCATGTTTGGGTCTTGCAAGGGATTATTCAAAAGCAAAAGATCGTTAGTTTGTTGCAGGTGGCCCCTGTCTAGCTGGAGAACATATTAAGGTATAGTTAAGAGTCAGGCATTTCCTATACTTTCATAACATGTTATGTCTGAGACCTTTGAATCTTTTAACAAACCCACAGGATCACCCAGAGATTAAGACAATTCCAGAAATACGAAGAGCCAAGAGAAACTTGTTCACCATCTCATATTTGTTGCTTTAATTTTCTCAGGGCTTTCAGTGGCTTTTTTGCTCCATGAGCAAATTCATTCCCAGTGTAATGGCAGTATCTGAATGTTGGAGTCAGATTTTACAATTTCTGTTTTATCATCGTTTCGTGATAGTGTTCCTGGAGGGACACTTGAGGCACAGGTCAGGCTCTGCCCACAAATTTACACTCTAAACTCAGGGACCTTCTTAGTCTGCACAACCGTAGCACAGTTTTGTTTTTCCTGACATCATCCCAGGGCTCCGTTCTCTTCCACCATCCGGGGCAACGTTTTCCTCAGCCTGATTGGGGTGGGATTAGAGATCATCTGAATCCCTGTCAGGAGCACACTGATCCTGGCAGAAGCGTGAGAAGAGCCAGCTGAGCCCTTTTTTTGGGGGGGAAACCTGGCAATTGGGAAGGACACGATGTTAGCTGGCGAGAGGGGAGCAGGCATCACGGTGTCTGGCTCCAGCGAGACAGCACTCCTTCCTTCAGTGACACGGATCCCTTCTGTCTGGTTCCTTTTTTTCTTTTTTTTCTTTTTTTTTTTTTTTTTTGTCGGAGACACTGTGCCTGTAATAAGCATTCAAAATGAGTCTTGCTGGGCCAGGAGAAGGGGAGGGGAAGAAAGAGGGGGAGGAGAGGGTGAGATTTGGGGGGGGGAGGGAGAAAGGGAGGAGGGGGTTTAAATAGCAAAGAATTAGAAAAAAAAAATCTGATGCAAATCACTAGTAGAGAGAAAATTATGTGCAATTACCCAAGCGATACTGGGCAGCCGTGCCCACCCCAACCAACAAGATCTCATTAACAAGCAGAAAATAAGATTGAAATGGTGTGTAAAAGAGCTGAAAAATGAATTTGAATGCTGCATTTGTCCACAATTACCCCCTCGTTCACACATATTTTATTGCAATTTTTTTATTATTCTTAATCTTTCCATCCCTCAAAGCAGATTGGGAACATCCTGGCATTACAGTTGCTGAGGGAGGAAGCATTAAGGATTCCCCGTTTCCCTGAAAGGAGACCCTTCTCTCGCTCGAATTTTAAAGGGTTGGTTTTGGACGGATAAGGATTCATTTCTCCAGCTTATCTTAGTGTAGGAACATGTTCTTCTAATATTCTTTAACCTCTGACGCTCTTGGGTGCCACCCCACATGAGGGTTTTTCTTTAACCTTGCCTCCTGGGTTCCTCTACCTCCCTTTTCCATCTCTCCTTCCCCTTTCTCCTACCCTCCCTTTCCACTCCAGTTTTTTTTCCATGTGGTCTCTGCTCTGTTCCCCCCACGCTGCCTCCTCCGCCTTCTCCCTGCAGCCCCATCTCTCTAGAGGACCATGATTCCCTCAAACGAAGTGTCTGCCCTTCAGAACGTGGCTGCTGTCCCTTTTCTGAGTTGCAATTATTCCTCACACCCTGTTTCTTTCTCAGTGAGCGGTCTTCAGCCTCCCCACGACCTTGTGGCAGATTGCACGCAGGATTTTTGGAGAAGGAGGTGAACATGTGCTAAAATCTGTGTCCTTTTTTTGCTGGGGGATGGGAAGGGGCATAGGAGCTTCCAGGTTTCTCTCTGGGAGAAACTGGCTCTGCTAAGACTGCGTTGGCGTTTTCCCTTGCTCGGTGTCAAATGCAGCTCCATCTCTCTAAACTTTTAACCTATGTGTTAAATTATTTCCTACCCAGGAAAGCTGGTAGTTTTTCCACTAAAGTTTCTTACTTTCTTTTTTTTTTTTTATTTAACCAAACAAAACCCATCTGCTCTTGTCAATTAGACGCCTCTGCTCCCAGCAACGGGAAAAGGGGAGAATGGAACATTTTTCTCGTGTGAAAATAGATACGTATTTATTTGCCTGATTCCTAATGACTCTCTTTCTGCAAGCGAAGGAGTAGGGTGGGAAGGGGGAAATTCATATCTGAGGGGCCAAAACGCTTTCTGTCAGCCTTGAGGTTTCATGAGTTTCCTCGATTGATTTGGATGCTCTGGTCCCATTGAAAACTGATTAGAAACAAATAAGGCAGCATCTTATTACCTTAACCCTAACTCTAATGCTCTGGGTGGCACTGATTGCGTTTATTCCTATGTGATTTCCACTCCAGACATTGTTCTCTGTGTGCTTTACTGAGATATTAAAATATTAGAAACACAGGGATTTTCAGAGCAAACAGTTGGTTCCTGAGCCTTGAATTCGATAGGAGCCTTGTCATTACCTTTGGTGGGTGCAGGATCAGCCCCTGTGGCACTGCACTATTTGTAAACTCAAGTATCAGTTTACAAATTGGGGAGAAAGGGGAATAAGGAGTAAATAGGAGAAGAAATACAGGAAAAAAAACCTGAGGAGAATGACAAGACCAATGACAGCAGGAAGAAGAAATGCAGGGAGGTGTGAAAGTGTCTGATAAGCCCCCAGACCTCAGAGCAGGGAGTGCGTATTTAAGACACCCAGGGCTAAGACACGGAAATCTGTGCCCAAAAATCTTTAAATATCCCTTCCCACCCAGACCCCACTACCCGCTTACGGGGTGGTGGGAACAAAGCCGAAGTCAGCTGGGTGGAACAGGCATCGCAGGGGCTGT
>NW_008824934.1:5691086-5692960 GCF_000699105.1 Pygoscelis adeliae | reverse complement strand
GACAGGACTGGTGGGGCTTTCAGCTCTGCTGAAACACCTCTCCTCTGGGTCCTGCCTCTTTTCCACACCAGGGAGGGTAAGAGGGACTTGGCCAGGAGACACAGACTTGGAGAATTCAAATGCAGGATTTGCCCTGCTTTATGATTAATAAGGGAACTCGAGACAAGGCAGGCAGGGCAGATAGAGAAAATGAGAGATTAGCAATTAATACAGCATCCAGCCTGGTGACGGGCATTCCTTTTCTGGCATTCAGAGGCGAGTGTTTCGTGGTGTGGCTCAAAGAGCTGCAGCAACCCAGGGTCTGGGGAGCTAGTGCTGAGCTGCGAGAGGAATCAAGGGACTGCAGCAGGGGAAGGCAGCCCTGGAATGAGGGATGCAAGACAGAGGGGAAGCTTAAGAGGGAGGAATGCAATAAAAGGAATAATTAGGATTCAGAGGCAGGGGCATGTTTGCGTGCTCTTGCACGCCTGTGTGCAGAAGGGCATTGATGTCCTGCGTGCACATTCTGTGTGTGCACACCAGTGTGTGTGCCCATGCATTGTGCGTGCCTGTTAAAATCTAGGAACGGTGTAACAGCTGTGCTACAGCTGTGCCCTGGCTGTGAAAAGCCATCTATGGTCAGAAAAAATTTACAGCAACGTTACTTTGCAGTGGATCAGGCACTAACCCCAACCTACCCCCCTCTTTTTTTTCCACAAAGAGGGGTTGTGGAAAGTGTATTAACTTCAGTGGGTATGACAGAACAGCAGAGATACCGTGCTGGCAGAGGAGGTGTGACAGTGTATTGCAGGTAGACGCAGGTCCATTGCTCTCCTTGTGAGCCTCAAGTCTGCCCCAGCTCAGGAAACACTATGCTGAAGATGAATGCAGGATTGTGCGTTGCTCACATAATTCCATGTTAGGGGGATATGCCGTGACCTCCAGCTTTCCCAGAGCTGATGGATGCATTTTGAAAGGGGTCATTATTCAGTACGGTTTATTTTCTGTTTGCTTCACCATCTACATGTGCTAACAATGCAGGAAGCTTGCATTCGCTCCCATCCCAAAGCCAGCCAGCTGCTGGGATCACTGATGGACGGGTTGCAGGGTCTTGGGGCAAAGGTTGCAAGCAGGACATTTGGGGCTGAGAGGACAGGGAGGACTTTGGGGGCTGTATCTGTCTCTGGAGCATCCTGGAGGGCTGCTCAGAAGAGCTGTTAGGCCCCGAAGCTTCAGGAGGGGCTTATGGGGGAGACGTATCCTAAAGGGATGCTGTGCTGCTCTTTTGCGTGAGATGGGAGTTTGGGTATTGCGTCAGCTTGCAGTGCGTTCATCATGCCAGCTGTCTTGGTGCACCATGGGGTGCAGTATATATGGCTGTGCAATACGTGCTTTAGCAGTTTGAGGTTACAGGGCTATGCAGGGGCTTCTGTAGTGTATGGGGAGCGCGGGATGTGCAAAGGAGAGGAGATACAGCTGCGTGTGCAACAGATAAATAATGGGGGGGCTATCAGGTTAGGGGGTGCATGCCATGCGGGGTTTTCCACCTTGCACAGTGGTGGACGCAAGGGAAGATGGCTTGGGTGCAGCAAGGCCTCCTGCTGCAAGATGCTGCTTCTTGCCTCCATCAGACAGGCGTGCATGAGATCAATTTACAGCAGGGGCTGAAGATCAGAAATCCTAGCGGAGTCTGGGGTGTGTGAGTAGTAAATTGATCAAAGGTGCGGAGGGTCTTAGCTCGCCGCAGTAAGCTGAAGTCAGCCCTTAAGCCTATCCAGTTTGGAGATGAGGGGGATCTTATTTCAGGGAATAAGAACCTGAAAGGGAATCGTGAGCCACACAGGGGAAAGGGTGGGGAGCTCCTTGCCAAGCAGATACAGGAAAATCACAGGGAC
>NW_008824934.1:5685444-5691028 GCF_000699105.1 Pygoscelis adeliae | reverse complement strand
GGTAGGAATTCACCGACCAAACCAGTGCAGAGCTGAAACAGGGATGCCCGAGTGGCCCACATAGGTGGGAGCTCTCACCACGACTCTTGCTTCAGTGCAAAGCTTGGTCTGGCACCCACCGATGTGTGGGGCCAAGCCTGGGTTGAGGCAGACCCTGTGGGGAGCTCACCTGTTAGTTTGGGGGATATACCTGCACTGCTGCATGCCTCACACCTCCCTCAGGCTGCCCTTTTGGGAGGGGCACTGGCAGGGGGACGCTCCCAACAGGGAATGGGGAAGAGGGAAAGCGAAGGCTGCTGTTGTCTGTCTTTCCCCTGAGATCCGGAGCGGCAGAGAGAGCCCTTCACAGCTGCCTCTCTCTCTGCATCTCTCCCAGCTTTTCTTCTCCCTCTCCCTTCCCTTCTTCCTCCCTCTCCTCTCTCCTTCCATTTGATGTGGAGGAGAGCTGTCTGCCATTCGCGCATCTGTACCGAGAAGGGATCAGAAGTTTCAGCGAGCGCTCAGCGCCTCTCCTTTGATCCATGTCCTGAGGCCTGCTTGACAGCGAAAAAAAGCATGGAGACAAAACGACTCAGTCAAAGTGATTCCTGACAACTGTCTCTGTGAGATAAGGAAGCTCTCTGTGTCTTGGTTTTTTTTTTTTTTTATTCCGCCTCTCCGTTTTCCATAAGAAGTGGAGTCACTTTAAACCTCTCTGTGAGATAAGGAAGCTCTCTGTGTCTTGGTTTTTTTTTTTTTTAATACCGCCTCTCCGTTTCCATAAGAAGTGGAGTCACTTTAAACCAGAAGAGCCAGCCAACAGCCAAGCTGCACAGAGAACAGCCGAGCAGAGAGTGCCTGGCTGAGCTTTACCATGTTTCCTGTCTCCCTTTCCATTCCTTTCCCCCTCATGTTTAAAAAAAAACAAACCACCCTCTTTTTCCCATTTTTCTTTCCCTCCTTTCTACATGCTGCGTTACCCTGCCACCTTATCCCAATGCCGCCTCTAATTATGCAGTTGTGGAGAAAGCCCAGCGCATTTGCAGGTGGCTGAGACATTATTCAGCTCAATCCCAACCACAGGGAAATGCCTGCCTTCCCCGCGAGGGGCTGAGGGGGAGAGAGAAAGCCCCGTACGTTATCTGACAATAACCAATCCTTTTAGGGATCGGCAGCAGGCCTCATTAATAGCGAGGCATTATGCACCGCTGGCCACTTAAGTGGTCCTTAGAGCTGTTCCCCTGCTGCTGAGCCCCAGATTGTTTTATTATTGTTTTATTTTTCTTGCCTAGTTCATGTCACTTACGCAGGGAAGTGTCCCCCCCTTTCCCTTCTCGCCTCTGGGTTGCTTGCAGGGATGAGTTTGCAAGGGCTCAGCGACACTAATCCTCACTGGAGGATGCAGTACTTGGCATGCGTGTTGGCACATGGGGGAGCAGGAATACACGCCTTGGAGGGGGACTGTGCTTGCAGCTGGGCTGTCAGGGGGGTCCCCAAACACATGGGGTCCTTCCAGAATAAATGCAATGTGAGAGTGACAGGGAGGTGGCCTCAAAGACTGTGATGCTGAGGGCAACCTGGCTTGGACACATGAGACAGGACCACTTAATCCAAGTGAGGACCTGGGGGAAAGCAGACGTGGCATGGCTCACTGTGCTCCTGTGCTTCCCCATCCTCAACTCCGTAAAGCTGGAGCGGACCTGGGGTCCCCTTGAGGTGACAAAGCTTGGCTTAGTAGTGGGCCTAGAGAGGGGGAGATGGCTTAGTGATCCCCGGCAGGATGAGGGACCAGCCCTGTGCTCCGGCTGGCTCAGGTGATGGGGACAGGGATCAGAGTTTGTCCCAGCATGCAGAGCCTCTTTGCCAGGGAGTTCCTCTTCCCCTCAGCTCACCGTAATTAGGCTATTGTTGTAGCTGAAGTCAAACTCCATTAGCATGCAGGATGGGGGGTGGAGGGGAGCGAGGGGGGACACACGGAGGGAGAGATTCCCTTCCCCCCAGAACTGCGCTGTGCTGCGCTGATAAACAGTAAATATCGGGGAACAGGATTTCCACATTATCTGAGCGCGGCAGAAAATCAAAATTTCAGTCTAAATCCGAGGAGATGAGGCTCATAAGCTCCTCCAGCTGATACAGACGCCGAGCCCAGCCGGCAAGGCTCAGGAGGCACAAAATAACATTTTTTCGTTAAAAAAAAAAAGGGGGGAAGAAAAGAAAGAAAAAAGAATGAACGGGAGGGGAAAAGCAAGAAATCTTTGGGGGCTGACTGCAAGAAGGGGAGAAGAAGAGGTGGTGCAAAGCAGAGCATTGTCTGATGTTGCAGCCCTTTTCTGATGAGGAAATAAATACCCGGGTGTATTGGGGAGGGGGTTGGACGCTGCCCATCCAATGAACTTTCCAGTCGGCGGCTCTGGCTCAGCAGTGTGTTGCTTGGGGATCGACCTGTAGGACACTAACAGCTGCTGGAGGATGATGGCAAACCTTTAATTAGCGATTAGAGTGTGCAGCTGAGCACAAATCCAGCCCCAAATTAGGATCCACATGGGGTCTCCCCGACCCTAAAAGCCAACACTGGATTCAGCAGCTCTGTCGGGAGCGTGGGTCCGCCAGCTCTAATGAAGCTCTGGGCCACGCGTGCTGCTAACAGCACCTCCGTGCCCTGCTCCGGCCTGGCAGACAGGGCAGGAGCCACGCCGGGTGGGCACGGGTGGGCACCAACTCCTGCCGTGGGATTCACATGCTGCAGCGAGGAGGAGGAGGCGATGCTGAGGCTGCCTGGGAATCGCTTCTCGAGGGGTAACAGAGGTCCCTAAAAATGAGCAGCAGTGGTGAGAGCAGGTCAGCGATGCAGGAGAGCTGGGCTGGAGGTGGTCACTGGTATTGCAGTGAAAAAGGGAGGCGGTTCTGCGTGCTTCTAAAGGAATTTTCTCCCTCTTAGTTTGTGGCGTGGTTTCACGGTGCTTTCTGTTCTCCTAGGGAGCAAGGTCGTTTCAGTGCCAGATAGGGCTGGTATTCCTAGGACATTCAGTTTAGCTACTTGCTGTGTCCCAAACATTTTTGCATCCTTGGTTGGATCCGTGCTCTGTTTCCTGATCTTGCCTACATATGAGATTCCATAAAAGCATTGCTTGCTGTAGAATCTGTAGCTCCAGGGTTTTAGCCCAAGGGAGTGCACATTTCTGTACAATACCAGAGGCTTTCAGTTCTCCCTGGGGCTTTTAGTCATCGTTGCTTGGAGCAATGGAGAAGAAAAAGCAGGGACCAGTTGCAGAAAATGTTTTCTTGGTTTCTGTAGCAGCCGCTTCTGTCCTTCTGCTCCCATCACTAGGCCACAGGCTCATTATAACTCAGAAAGCAAATAAATTTCTCACTCAGCTGCTTCCTTAGTTCTCAGTCTCTGCCCAGCTCCCATGAATATCCATTCCCCTTTCCTTACCTCATTTCTATGCCCATCTATTAAGTGGCATCTTTCATGCAAAGAATTTTAGGGTCTATGTTCCAGCTCCAGCAGGTTTCTAGTATAAACTCTGTCCATGCCATATAGATCCAGGAGCCATCGGTGGAACAGAACCCCCAGTATTTAGGTTTCTCACAGGCAAGACTTAAGGCTCTCAGTAACTTCAATTCTTGAGTGACTTCTGCTGCCAAGGAAAGGAGGGGGTTTTATTTCAGATGAGGAGGAAGCAGGTGTAACAGATGCCTGTTGGAAACATCAGTGTCTTTCATACTGGCAAACTGACTCGCACTTGTTAAAGTATGGGAACTTATAGGATGCTGCTGCTGGTGTAGGATGTCCCAACCCCTTTGCACTGTTGGCTCAGATCTTGTTCTCTACTGTTCTCTCTTCCCTTCAGCATTGGGTCAGGTGGAGAGGGCTGGTTTTCCTGAAGTATTTGTCCTTTCCCTTCTCACAGGTGTTTACACAGACACCCCAGAAGTCTTACAACTGAAAATCTGAAAGTCAGAACTAGGGTGGCATCTTTCTGGTCACATCATCTGGGTCTGAGGTCAATGCTACCAGAGTGGCCGAGCCATTTTACATCAGCTTAGAATCTGATCATGCATTTTAAAGAGCAAGTGCCCCAGATCTCTTTAAAAATTAAGATCTTTATCCTGTACCTTAAGATTGGTATTTCAAAATCCCCTGGCATGCATGCAGGGCTTTCTTCTGCTGTTTAGCAGAGTTAGCATTGCCTTAGGTTTCACTGTTTGAACGGTCGTCAGCAAAGAGTTTTGGCCTCCATTAACTACAAGAAAGGCTGATTTAACACTGAAACATGTGCTGGACTGCTAATCAGCACACACTGATGTATCAAATATATCTCACCCAACACAAACCCCATCCAGGGGATATATAGAAAGTCATGGGGATATTTGGCTCTTAAATATCTCCAGTGTCTTTTACTCTCCAGCCTCTTTTGCCTACAGCACCGAGCCTCAGACAGCTCTTGCTCTTGGCCTGTTGGCCAGCCCACTGTGTGCTCTGGTTTTTCCCATCGCGTCCACATCATAACACCAGCTCTCCAGCTACGTTCTCCCAGCCATGCCAGAAGATTGCCAGTTCCCCCATCAACCCCACCAGCTACAGCCTCTTCCTCCTTCCCCCACTGCTCGTAACCCAGCTCCTGTGTCTCTCCTTGCCTGCTCCCCTTGCTTTATTTCACCTGGGGTCTGAGAGCTGTGGTCCCTGCAAGAGGGTTTCTCAGACCACTCAAGAGCTGCAGGCTTGTCTGGAGGGCGAGAGGTCAAGCACTAGCAAGTGTTTCCATTTAGTTCCAGATACCAGCCTGACAGGTGGGTGCCTCTTGATTAATTCCCAACTCCCCTAAATGCTCCCGTCGTCATGTGCTGTGGTCCAAGCCTAGGCAAAGTTGTGGGGGAAAAGAGGAGAATATTGGAATGCATTAGGTTCTCTCCATTCAAGCTCTTGCAGTGCGACTGTGGCTTGGAACGGTTGCAGATCTTCACCTCCAGCACTCGTTGTGCTGACAGTACTTTCAAGTAGACATGCGTGCTTAGAAAGTACAGCCAGAAACCTTCAAAGACGCCAGTTATCCCAGCTTGGCTGCTGTGGTGCAGTTCTGAACTAACTGCATCTTCTTGCTAATTTATAGTGATGCAAATGTCCAGCTGAGGTTGATACGGTTCAGGAAAATAAGGATTTGGGATCAAGGGAGCATCCTCATCATCTGAGCTGACTCGAGCCTTGGAGGTGGGCTCCGAAGAGGTTTGTGAGCTCTGCGTGGTGCAAAGTCTGGCTGCTGCTAAGTGCATCAGTCAGCTTGTGTTGGTTCCTGACGAGTAACAGCTATGGTAGCATGATTTCAGTAATCTTGAAGGCAGCATAGTCACGCTGTGGAGACTCTCCCTTTCAGACTGTCGTCATTTAAAGGTAACCAAGAGAGAATATCACCCAAATTCATTCCTCTTAACTAACAGGCTTCCATTAGGGGTTCAGTCATCTTACATGCTCTATATGATGAGTGCAGAGAGACAGGGATCTTCCGAAAATGAGTCAGACCTCAGAAAAACTGAATCATTCTTTGTTGATGCCACGGACTATGGAGATATTTATTTTTTCTTTATTGGAACAAGTCTTTTGCTA
>NW_008824934.1:5638622-5685400 GCF_000699105.1 Pygoscelis adeliae | reverse complement strand
TTTCACTCACGCTGGTTTATAATGGTGTCCAGAAATGCTAGAAATCTCACCAGAACATCTCTGCACACATCCACGCTGGAGAAATTCCCAAGGTTTACATAGCTGAGTGAATTTCAGAAAGTAGGTAAATCCCATTTACCTAGCTAATGCTCTGCAAGGTCCTGCCGAAGGCTTCAGTGGAAGAGCTCAAGAGAGGGAAGGTGGTTTAATGTCTGTGGCTGCAGAGGACTGGAAGTCATGAGACTCATGTGCCCTCCTGCTAACTTGGTTGCCCAAACCTGGCAAACTACTTACTCTTGTCTGCAGTGGTTTCCCCATCCATGTAACAGGGAGAGTTAGCGTGGATCTGCCACGCAGGAATGAGGAGAGGCTAAAATCACAAAGGGCTACAAAACACACTGAAAAGCAGGGAAGGACAAGTCCAGCATCCTATAGGTCTTACAACCTCATGAGCAGCAAAGCATCCAGCAGTGCTGAGGTCCTGGGGAAGCAGCCAATGCCTGAGCACTACTTTTTTTATTTAAAAAAACCCCAACTTATTAAAATTTTGCCTGGCCGCATCTCTTGCTTATTCAAATACTGCCAATTTCCGTGGATCTGGTATCAGCTCCCAGCATCTCCCAGCCTCAGTGCTTGAGTTATATGGAGAGAGAGAGAGAGAGAGAGAGAGGAAAAAAAACTGCAAGCAAAATAAAAGCTGCTATCTGACAGAATCTCTCCTGGGGATCTCAGTTATTTAAAAAAAAAAAAAAAAAGGAATCATTTTTCTCTTAGCTGGTGTTTGTTAAATGTGCAGGAGCCATAGGCAAATTTTTGCTAATTTTGTGCATGCTTTTATCATACTGGTGATTCACTGGCAGCTTTATCCTCCGATAAGTGGATTAGTTGTTGAGCTAAACAAAAAGGTGTTTGACAACCAGGAAGCTCTAAAGAACATATTTGTTTTCCAAATAATGGAGCTGTGTTTGTTGCTCAGTGCAGTGTGGGGTGGTGGTGTGAATTTCATTAGCCGAAAGGAAAGGCCTCAAAGCTTTTCTCCCTTACACAAGGCAGTGGTTCAGTAGGAACGTCTCCCTCCTATCAGTGGCAGGTTTTTTTTTTTTTTAATTTGCTTTGGTCTAGTAGTTTGGCCCTGGAGTGATGCTGATTAGGGAGTGGCTAATGAGCTGTGTCGGCATCAGAGCATGGCATCTTTTGGCGGTGGGGCCGGGCACACGCCAGCTTCATTCGGGGGTAAGCATCATGGGGCTGCTGGATGATTAGCAGAGCCCTATGGCTCACAATTAGACCCTGACTTGTAGGTCTGGGAGCTAAACTGAGGGCACAGAGAGATAAATTGAGCAAGTGGAAGAGAATAGGGCTAAAATAATGAGCATAACTTTATCAAAGACTTTCATCGTAATATCTGAGCATCTCATCATCCTGGGATGTGTTCCACCTCACAGTACCACGGGGAAGGTTGTTACCTCCGAGGCCAAGAATGGAGGCACAGGGTTTTTATCCTGCTTAAATGTAAGGCAGGAACCCGAGACTTTGTCAAGGCCCTTTGCTAGCCCAAAAGGCCTTCTCTGTAAAAGTGCTTCCATACTTAGTAATTCCATATTTGTATGCAGCTGTATGTTTATTTTCAGTCCTTTGGAGTCCTCCCTTCCTCTCTCCCCACTCAGATGCCCACAGCCCTTTGGCCATATTGGCCGAGTGCCTGGGAGACAATGGGAATTTTTCCCTGGGAGCTGCCAAGAGCTTGGTGACAATCACAGTGGTTGGAGCCAAGCTCTGCCTAGCCCAGTAGGTCCTCTCCGACAGCGACCATAAGCAGACTCCTCATGCAGATCAAGAACAGGGCACTTTCCTGGCCTCTCACTGTTTTCAGCTGAGGGGATTTCCTTAAGAAAGGTGGTTTGTCTGGTAATCCTCAGTGGACCTTTCTTCCAAGTACTTACCCAGCCTTCTCTTCGATCCGTGCAGCTTAGCATCCATTGCTTCTTGTGGCAAGGAGTCCCACAGGTTGACTCTCCACCAAGTGAAGCACTGCTTCATTTGCTTTGGATTTCACCCCTACTATATTCATTTGAGGGCTCGTACTGGAAGTGACGGTGAATAGTTGGTTGATATTCACCCTCTCCATGTCATTCATGATTTCTTAGGCTGCCATCAAATCTCCAGAGGCTGGGGAACCAGGAAAGGTGCTGATTGATTCCAGCCCACCTTCACCAGCGATGCTGATGGTGCAGTGGCTTCTTCCCCTTGCTTGGGCCACGGCAGTTTCGTAGTGAGGCCCTTGGAAGGAATGATGTGGGTTTGTAGAAGTGCATTTTGTGCTTGGGCAAGGGTTAGAGGCACCAGCTCAGGCTGATAAATCTCTGTGGATGCTACTGATAGCAGTGGGAGATGCGTCTCGTGTGGGAACGAAGCATCTTTTTGCATCCTGATGCCAAACCATACGTTCTCCGGTGTCCTTTTGAAATATAGACAACCTTGGTGATAAGAAGAACATAATCCCAGTGCTTGAAACAGATAGCTCCATCCCTCCTGACATTTTTAGGAGCCCACAGAGATGGAAGGATAGTCAGCCACGCCATTCCCATCCCCTCAGCTTTACTCACGCAACGGCCAGATGTGAATCCAGTAAAGCTTGTTTTCCCCTGGCAAGGGGCTAAAAGCAACGTACTTTTCCCCGACAGCCGACAGCAGCCCCTGGCTGGGGGGCGTGATATGAAGAGGGAGCGAACGTGGTGCCATGAGAAAGGGGGGAGGGCTGTGAACAGATCTGCAGTCGCTAGCAATTGCTCTCTCAGCTCTGGCATAGATGAAACGGGGGAGGGAGGGAAGAAAGGGGGGAAAACGGCAGTCAAAGAGCGAAAGGTCCCCAGCTGGCTGTTAGTGGCATCTGCACTCAGAGTACAGACTCCAGCTGAGAGCTATTTCACTATTTATTTACATGTAATTATTGCTATGAGGTGCAGATATTAACACTGTCAAGAGCAATTTGCCCTGACATTTTTCACTTGCTCTGTTCCCTGACGTTTTGGGTTTGGTGGGATTTTTTTTCTCTCTCTCTCTCTCTCTCTCTTCATCGCACTGCTTCAGTTTTGGCAGTGCAGGGACCAGGCTTTTTAATCCAGCGCCCTTCGCAACTCATTAAACTTTGAAATTTAATTTTGTCCGGAGAGGAGCCGGGGCGCAGGGAGCGTCTCCCACCCCCCTCTCCCCACACTCTCGCACCCGCCACCCATCTACAGCAGTTCAAGCATTTCCACTCTAAACAAACCAAATTTACCGGTTGCCGCGTTTTCAATTGGAATGCAATCTCCAGCATTAACCTTTGCTTTCGACGCTGCATTTAAAACACACAGAAAGGTGCCCAACCGTTTATTAGGGGGAGAGTTTGAAAGTGCACGTAGAGAAAGCAAATGCAGAACAAATAATTTTTGAACCAGTGCCCAGACCAGCATAGAAATCGCAACCCATTTCAAAAGGTGGGTTAGGACCAGTGACTGTTTCCTACTTCTTTAGGCCACATTTTTTTTCCCCTTCACTCCGCTCCTGCCTAAACCATCTGATTTCAATAGCTGGTGACACTTTAAATTAAGACTTCCGGCCTACACTCAAGCCCTGATTTAATGAGACAGTTGTTGTATGTCATCTAATAAATACCAATTGTGCATTAGAACTTATTTGCCAAGCAGGAGCAATGATGTGACAGGCACAACTCGCCGCAGCCTGCTTTTTTTCTCAGCCAATATGGTGCTTGTAATCATTTAGCATTTGTTTAATACACAATAGGCCATATTCCTCCCCGGCAGAGCTCCACCGCTCAGTGATTCACACTTGTGTTTTTTAAACCAGAAGGAAAAAGCTAGGTGTGTACGAGAGTCTGAAGGACTATGCCAAGGTGTGTGGGGGTTGTGTTTATGGAAGGAGTAAATGCTGAGTACTTCTTCAGTACCTGTGCACGGTGAATTTTTGGAAGGGATTGATTAATAATTCCCATTCCTCCATTTTATCTGCAGCACCTTAGGCCCTTTTTTTCATTCTTAGAGTTGGACCAGACTTGGCTTCGACTCTCCTGACTGTGCAGGAGAATAGATTCAGGAATCTGGTACCTTCCCCCTCTTTCTTTTCCTTCTGGGTTTGCATTCTTGGGATGGCAGTAGAGAGAGAGCCAGGTGCGAGGGGACCGGCCAGTCCCCAGATCTGAAATATCCAGTGGTTTGGGGCTTTTGGATTTTGTTTCTTTTTTTGTGCAGGGTCTCGTGCAGTGGGACATGCTCCTTGACTGCAGCACTTCTGTGTCATTGTAACACAAATAAGTAGCAATAGGAATGGCTTCAGTTATAAATCACCAAGTCCTGTCGTGTACCTGTAACACTCTCACCCTGTGGCGAAAAGGATAACTGAGATTGCTACAGATGAGGGGACAGGTTGCTGGGTCATTTTGGAAAGAGCAAAATGGTTTCATTTCGTTCAACACTCTCTGGAGAGTTTATTTTTCTCTCTTTATAAACAAAGGGACAAAAATGTTGCAACTGGATATTTTATTTTCAATATCTTTTCATTACAAATTGCGGTGTTTTACTTCATTTTGATCTTTCGATCAAAAGTTTGTATTTGCACTTGCATCTCTCACCCCTTTCTTTCCATTTTCATTTATGCTATTTGAAAGGCTTTCTTTCATCTAAAAGAAAATGTTGTTTATCTTTTTCATAACGTTTATTCATCTCCTGTTGACCCTTTGTAAACCTTTTCTAGAGGGACCTGTAATAAAATGCAGAAGCTTAGTAGTATTTTCATTACTGCAGGCTGCATATTTAAATGTGATCAGAGCCCAGCATGGAAACTCAACATTTTCTATTCTTAGCTCTTTCTCCCCGTGCCTCTCTACCCCATCACCTGTTTTGTGTGTGGCAGTGAAACAGAGCTGATAAAACTGTTCCCACCTGTGTGAAACTTTCTTATATCTTCCAGGGAAAGGCCTATAGACACACTAAACAGTTGGCATCATATGGCACTAATGTTCTGAAGTTCCCCTCATTTCTGTGCTTAGCTTATTACAAGAGGAGAGGTAAAGCTGCCTGGAATGAGGACATCAACCTTAGTTTCAGGATGTTCAAATTCCTTTTCCCCCATACACTTCTGCGCCGTCTTGAGTTTTAGCCTTTATTGGGCTCATTTTTCCACTCGTAAGGTGAGAGGTGGCAGCCCTGCTCTGCCTAGTGCTGGTGATATATACATTAAAGTAGGTCACAGAAATCTTTGAAGAAAGAAGAAAGTTGCAGAACTAAGACATGTTTCTGCTTTTTACGTGGGTGTGACTTTGGATAGCACGTGCTCTGTCCTGCTGCTTTCTTGGGGGGTGTCGGAAGGGTCGGGATGCTCAGCTCTCACTGGAGTTCAGGGGGCTCGGCTCCCTGATACAGAAAGCTCCAGACTCCGGGGCCTTTTTGTGTGGACAGGAGGTTTTCCTCTCCACATAATGACCAGGAGAGAATTAATCAGATGGGGGCTTTATTATCAGTGACACAAATGCACCCACAAAGCTCAGGCACCAGCTGGTACATACATTAACTCCAGTTTTGCTTAATCTTGCAGTTTTTAAGACAGTCTCATTGTAGGTCAGGGACGGGAGGAGGCAGGACACGCGAATTTTCTGAGGATCTCTTAGGTGCTAACATTGACACAGTGGTCTGAACCCAGAACAAGGCTTAGGGCAAGTAAGACCCAGTCAGTGGTCTTGTTTTTGAGCTTCAGTCTTTCTGCTTTGCCCATGGCCTCAGCCCTGCGTCCTCCCATGCGCAGCATCCCTTCCCCGGGGTCCTGAACTTTCTGCCAAGGTCTCGATTCCTCTCGAAGCCGGAGGGTGCAAACCAAATGGGGGAGAGCCATGCCCAGGGCTGCTGATCCGTGCACTAAGCTCTTTCCCCAGCAGTCGTGACCAGGGGTACCGGGGTGCAGCAGGAGCGGGGAGCGCGGGAGATAACCACTGATGTTGTCAACGCTGCCGGGACTTAACGTATTGTTAGATATGGCAGCTTGTTTGCACGGGTGTTAACTAGCCTCTCCTGTCCCCTTCTTGTCACTGCCCAGTCCCTGCCACAGCCAATCTGTGTCCTAATCTCCATCAATTAACAAGAAACACTTTCGCCCCCTCACTCCCCCCCACCAATACAGACACCCACCCTGAAGCCTCGGATAAAGAGGAAAGAGCCCCCCCAGCCTCGACCCTCTCCCCCTTTACTTTCCACTAACTCAGCGCAACCAATTAGGCATCTGACACCCGTACTGGCTGACAAATTGTTTCTGTCATCTGCTTTCTGTCTTTCATTAAACGAGAGGCGGAGGGGGGAATTGAGAAGGGGAGGGGGGGCTGGGAGATGTGATCTCCCATGCTTAGCGAGGCCAGATACATTAATTACAAAACGGCCATTTGCAGCATGAAAATGCATTAATTAAATTTATGCAATCATTATCTTTAAATAGTCATATCTTTAAAATAATCAGCCCTTCCTGAGTCTTCCCTCTCCTCCGCTAAGTATCTCTAATCCCTTTTCCACCATTTATCTCTGGATCAGCAGTGGCTTGTATGCTTTTAAACTTCTGCATGCAGGAGATGCCTTAAAAACTCTGCTCAAATAACACAAGGGTGTGATACCTTCACTCTTCCCCTTGGCCCTGCAGCAAGGAGAACAGGCGAGGGGCACAACTCTACTCAGCACATTATAGGATGTGCCATTTTTTGGAGGCTTTTGATCAAGATATTTTCATAAAAGAGAGCTTGTAGCTGTAGTTGTGGGGTTAATGTATAGAGTTCTTTGCTTGCATTTGTACAGGAGAGCAAGCTATGTGCTGGTTTACATACTCACTTAGTAAATGTATTGCTGTTTTCGTTTGGAAGAGGTTTAATTTTAATGAGGTAACGACCCTTCCCTTTGGCGCAGACATAGCTTTGCCAGCAGACAGCTACCTTTCATCTTAAAAATCACTTAGTTCAAGGCAGTAAATGATGTTCATAAGAAAAGCAAGGTTTTAAAAATAGGCATTTCACTACTCTGATGCTAGAGATCACTTCTTGGTGGCTTCATATTATGATTCTAAAAATATTTTATTTTGGAGTACCAGCAGACATAGCCAAAATCAAATTGTGCTAGACAAATAAGAAGGAAGTGCAGTTAGTGATGTGTTAGTCCAGGAGCTTCTACTTTTATGCTTTATTGTTGAAAGACTTCACCTGTTTTGTGATGGCTACTTGAATAATCACTGCAAACTTATCAAGGTTTGTGCTGCTCCTCGGTGCAGGAGTGCAAAATACCCAGGGAAGAATTAATCTCATCCCCTGCTTAAGTAAGCACCTATAACACCACAGGAAAACTCCAGTCCAAATAGCTTTTAGAGAGCTGGAGGACTCAAAGAGGGATACTTATCTAAACTCAAATCCTCTAGGGCTTTCTTATCGCTTCTAGTTAAAGATTTTGTTCTGCTCTTTGTGTGTCTGCATCGTTTTTAATAAATCCTACATGGTTTTTTTCCCCTCTCTGTAATGCCTAGTGGGCCAATGTCCAATTAGACGGGAGCCGACGCAGTGGTATTTGGATCCAAACTTCATGTTGTGTTCAGCTAGAGTCATGAGTTCGGGATTAAGACTGGGTAGAATTTGGGGGAGGATTTGATGGTGACCAAATCCTGCCAGATTTCTCACATCTTAGGGGCTTCAGAGCTCTGGGGTTTCAGAAATGGAAGCAGACCGTAGCTTGTCCTGCACAGGAAAGTCCCCTCGACAGTCCAAGTGTCCCCAGCCTCCTCTTCAAGAAGTGCATTATGAAACTATAAGCTGTTTGGATGCAGCACAGCATGAACTTAGTGTAAAAGTGATTACAAGTAATGAATACAAAGGGCTCGTTTTCCCCTGGACCGTCTCTGAGAACGGACATTTCTGGAGAGAAAGGAAAAGCTTTACTATGGAGCAAAACAGGGAAAGAAGTTGTTGAGCTAGAACATCTTAGCTGTACGGGTAACGGTCTATTAAAGCCAGTGTTTTCAGAAAGGATCCCCGCTTTCTTCTCTTCTCTTTCTCCTATTTGTTTACACTAATGCCTCCACACCAGCAGACACTGCACCTTGGTGGATGCAGCTCCATTATCCCCGAGTTCGGATCCTATGAGGGTTTTGGGGTTCATGTTTGGCAAAAGCAAGCAGCTCCCTGTCTTTGAAATTACCACAGTGCTCCCTAGCAGCAGGGACAAGTCCAAAGGAAGAGCGCATGGCACTATGTAGGGCTGCAAAAGGCACTTCCTTGGCTTCAGGAGCTGTGATTTTCCTATGGGTGAGGGAAAAAGAGGTCCTGACTTCAAAAAATCATCCCTGTTGTAGCCTCAGAAGATCCAAACTGAGCTGAGGCGCTCCCAGACAGGACCGGGGTCTGGGTTGTTCATTCGTTAGGGTGAGCTGAAAAGAGAAACCCTCACCTTAAAAAATGCACCAAGGCCCACCCTGGGAAAGCAGAGAACTGAGAGAGCAAGCAAACAAGCAGCAGAGGAGCTGGCAATAGGAAGCGCTTCTGATTTTCCCTTTCTTCCATTCTTTTGCCAGCTTGAGTTATTAAGTGTTTGGTGCGAGCCTAGCTAGCCCTGCACTTGCTGAACTTATCAGGGTTATTTCATCTCCCCATGACCTCTCCGTATTTACGATGGGAACCCTGGAGGCATTGGCTTTGCTTAACTGGTGTATCTTACACTGCAGTTAAGCTGGACCTTAACTGATTACAGCCCTTGATTGATCAGAGGGAGAGGGAGGGGAAGAGAAAGAGGAGTCCTAGAGCAGATACGCAGGACTATCAGTGCACCAAGCAGCTTCGCCTGGGGCTGGGATATGCCATGCGGGGGATTCTTTGTAGTGCAGCTCCTTTCACATTTATAGAGGCTCCCCTCCACTCTCCAAAAAGAGAGAGACAGAGAGAGAAAAGCAGGCGAGGGGGGCCGTGGAGCGGACTCAAAGGATCTCAGGAAATCTTGTTTCGAACCAGCAAGTCAGCACCCGCACTCCATTACCAGTGTCCGCGGGGGGTTGTGATAGTGAGTGAGCACAGATCAGCTTAGCTGAGAAATGGGGAAAAAAAAAATAATAAAATGAAGGAGAGAAATGGAAAGGGAGGAGGGGAAGAGGAGACCTTTCTGTGAATTTTGGTTTGTCTTTGTTAGTCTCTGCCGGCGTGGGGCTGCTGAAGAGAGGAATAACACAAGTTTATAAAACAGTTTTAATTTCCTGGGACTTAGCTGTGCTGCGTGATCTTCCCACCCTGCCATTCAGGCAGATGCACAGCAATAGATTTAGGGCTGATTTAGCAGGAAACCTTGATACTGTTTGTTTATTTCTTGGTATTTTGAATCTCTCACCAAGCCCCAAAAGCTTTTTGGTCCCCGCCTGCCATCAGCATGTCTGAGCTTACCCAAGAATGGACAAATAGAAGAAAAGACACAAGCCCAGCCCATTTCCAAAGCCAACCTGAGTCCTTCTGCCGGTTTGGAAATGTTTAGGAATTCCAGTTTTCCATGGCTGTGCCTTTCTGCTTTCTCATCCCAGGTGACTTTGTGAGTTCCAAAATGCCACAAGCAAGATTCATCTTCCTGCAATTAATACCCTGTGTAAAGTTGCCCAGAGATGCTCCGTATCTCAACAAAGGGATTTTCCTATGGAGACTTTCCTTTCCAATGTAGTCACTTGGCATTCACAGAGAACCGTATTCACAGAGAAAACAGCATCAGGGTAGAGTTTGCTCGTGGTGACTTCTGTTAATGCAGTCTACTGCCTAGAAATAAGGAGGATGGGGTGGCTCAGTTTGCCAACCAGCACATTTGGGAAGCATTGACCTTCTTTTGGTTATTCTATATAAAATGTCTTAGCAATTCCAATTTAATCAGGAAAAACACTTTCATGCTTAGGTAACACAAGATGAATAATGATGTTGATGGTTAGTAAAGCACAATCTGCCCATTTTCAGAGGGGAGATACCCAGCAGTGCATGAAAATGAAACCCCTTTGACGGTTTTAAGATGGCAAGGCGCTGGTTAGCCTTTTGGCTTGAGTCTCTCCCATTTCTGGAAGGGGTGAGCCCATGTCTCTTGTTTTTGCTTGTTAGTGAAATTGATGCCTGTAGAACTGGACCCCCCTTTACCTTAAGCAGCTTGCACTAGCACGGCATGTCTTTTGGTTCCTCTTTGGTTATCCAGACTACTAAAAACTTTGCCATCTGCTTTTATCTAACTGACAGTAGAGTTTGGTGCCCTAACGCCAGGGATAGTGGCTCGTGTTTCTAGATCAAGCAGTTTTTAATGTAATTCCCATTCACAGTGATGCCTCCACCCTTCCCCTCCAAATTACACTTCTACCACAGGATTTCTCATAGCCCTTATTGGATGTATAACCCCGTGGTGCTTCTGATTCCTTTACAAGAACAGCCCACTTCTCTTTCCCAGACCATCCAGATTTAAGCAATTTCTCTTACAATTATAGCTAAGACCTTCCCATTCTTTTGTATAGCTTAGAAACTTTTCTTTAGACCTTCTCCATAATTTGTACATCTCTACAGAAGCAGGGTGCCCAAAACAAGATGCAGTGCTCCAGGTGGAACCTCACCATAGCCTTGAACAATCAGGTAATAACTTCCCATCGCCTTTTTTTCTAATCCTCCCCTTGTACAGCCTGCATTGGTCTGCTTTGCTGCAGCTCACCATTGCATCCCCAGCTCCATCTCATCCCCAGCATCTTCCCAAGCCCTCTCCATCATGAGTGTGTGGCAGTTCTTCATCCATCAAGTGAACAGGGTCATTTTAGGACACAAATGCTCATCTCCATTTCACCTGCTGTGTCCTAGACCACTCCCCTATGGTGCCGAAACATCCTTCAGATGTTTGAAGTCACTGAAAGGCATTAATGATATTTCTGGGTTTATTGTTCACTGCCAAACTGTACCACTGTTCAAGCACAGGCCCATAGTAACCCTTTCTGACCACTTTGAAGGGATCTGGTATGATCTGTCCCATACACACCAGAAAGGATTCGGGCACATTGCGTTCTGTTCCTGGCTCTGCTTCTCACACACTTTGCGTGGCCTTGGGAAAGGCATTTCACTGGCCTCCATATGTTTTCCAATGGAGTAGGGAAGGTTACGAAAATGTGATGTTACTGCTATACAACAGCAGCCACGTCAGCCCTGGAGTCCTTCCGTAGCAGGAAGGACTTGTGATTGTTAGCTCATATTCATAACACTGTTCTCTTTAGCACTACTAACATGGATTATAAATACCTGGCTAGATGAGGTAAAGCTGAGGCAGTGGAGCATCAGGTTTCTTAAACTTTAACCCACAACAAAATAGAAGTAGAGAGTTAAGTCACCTGCTCATTTATGCCAGTGTGAATCAGGACTGTGCTTGAAGTCAGTGAAGTTACCCTTAAAGAAGGCTAACGTGGAGTTTGCTTCCCGGGCTCCAAAATTTGATTGGAAGTGACATTAGGTGGAGAGGACTGCAGTTACCCAGATCAGACATTTTCTAGGTGCAAGAAGTGTGAAGCACTGTCTGGATCCTTGGCCTGATTGCAAAATCAAAATTAATGGGTGTACTTACTGGATTGGTTTGGCATATTGGGATACAACTCAGCTGGGTCTAGTGACTTAGAAAATATGCAAAATTAAACGCTTGGTTTTGTGAGTGCAGTGTTAGTGATTGCTACATAAGTCATTTTAGTCCTACCTAGGGGCATATTTGCATATATTTATCCTCCTTTCAAGTGAAGATCTTTGGGGAAACTGTATTTATCTCCTCCCAACTCTTTCTTTGGCTTTCAGTAGTCCTACAGTCACCTCTTCATTTTGTTTCCATTTAATGTATGTATAGAATAATCAACTCTTCCTCTTCCCACCAAGTGAAAATGAATCCACAGAGATCAAAAAGCATTAATATGAGGAAGGGTTGCCCTCTGCAAGAGAGAAGGAAAAGATTAGCTGAACAGGCTGCAAAACAAAGATGGAGAAGATTAAGCTGGGTCCCCACCAAGTAGCTAAGAACGGTCTTGGAGGACAGAGCATGACCTACCCAGAGCAGAAGCTGAATCAACCACAAATGGCAGAGAGACCAAGCCCTCATGGAGGAACTCAGAGCAAATCATTAGCTTGGTCCATGTCATTAGTAAGTCTGTAAGATCCAGCATGTTTCCCAGCATGGCCATCAGGCCCCTGTCAGGCTTTACGTTCCCTAGGAAGTGGTGTAAAAAATGTTGACACCACAGAAGCTGAAACAGAGAGAGATTTCAGCCTATAAACACTCTTCACAACAGAGAATTTCCTAGTGCCTTTTGCCTGATGTGGTATCAAACATTCCAACTGATCACATTTCCAGCCTTTCCCAAAGAGAGAGGATTTCTACCCATTCCTAGGAAAGCAGTCACAGCCTCAGAAATGCTACCCACTGCCAGGGGACCCTTCCTCTGGTTTTCCCTTTTCCGTTTCTGCCTGGTATCCAGCTTGCATTGCTTTGGGACCACCCGGCAGCTTCTCTGGACTTAACACCCTTCAGCTAGTTGCAGATCATTACGTCTTCCCTTCATTCAGAACTTAGCCAGGCTCAGCAGTTTCTAAATGCAGCATTTTTCTAAGGCAGCCTCTGATTTTGGACGCTTTGCACTGTGTCAAATCGGGTGCCCAGAAACGGAAACACCACAGAATCAGGGGTCACTCTGGAAAATGCTGTCTGCAGGCTCCTGCCTCCCCATCGTTTTGTTTGCTTGGGTTTGACCTCCTTACAACACTTCTGTGTCTTCCTGGTCATGGGGCAGTGTAGCATTACTGAGTGTAGATATAATGGTTGGACTTGATGATCTTAAAGGACTTTTCCAACCTAAATGATTCTATGATTCTATAAAGCCTGCTGTGTCCAGAGCCTGATGTCTCTATCGGCTGGGTATCTTAGCTAGCCTAAAGCAAACCGATAATGCAGGGCAGGAGGTGTAGGGACTCTGAGGATGCATAGCCTGTCTGGTATTTCCCGTAGAGCTTTTGACCACAGAGACTAGTGAGGTGCAGCAGCCAGGTCTGCGGGGGCAAGGTTTTATGAAACTTATCTGCTACCCTCCCTCTGCCCTCCCTGACGCGCTCACACCCTTGTCTATCTAAGTGGTATCTCTCCCTATCACTTGTCTGCCCCTTGAGCATCTCCTGCGCCCCCAACACACCCAACCGTGTCCCCCCAACCCCCAACCCTAAAATCTGAAGGCCTGATTGCACAGATTGAAGGCCCTAATTGCACTTCCCTTTCCAAAGCCGCATTCGTTTATCATAAAGGGTGCACATTTCCCCTGCTACAGTTTCCACGGCCAGAGGCCCTGAGGGCCAGCTCAGAAATGGAGGGAATTAATTACATTTTTTTAACTCCCCTTCTTTTAAATTATGGGAGAGAGTGATGAAACGTCCCGGGGGGGGAACAGGGGGGAGCTGCAGAGATGAGGGTGGGGAGGGAAGCAGCAGCAGGAGGCGAGGGGGGGCGCTGGCTCTTTCATCCAGGAGGGTCTTTGTGCATTAACCTTGGTCTCCCCAACACATCAAGACCCCTACCCCCTCTCCTCCATGACAAATGACCTCCGGAAAGGGTAGAAACAAGGCCGAAGGCTCCTAGCACCATGGCTGTTATTGACTTACCCCGAAGTGCAAGCCCACGCCACGCCTGTGACTGATTTGGGACAGCAGCAAAGGGAAAGGAGATGGGGAAAGGGAGAGAGACAGCTGATGAGAGGGAGGGGAAAGGGAAGGCTGTCAATCACTGTGACGGACAGGTAGCAGATTTCCCTCCAGATAAAACCTTACAGATGTGAAGTGGGTATTGATTTTTAGTTAGTGATGATAATGCACCAAGAAGTAATAAATTATAAGAAAGCAAGGTCAAAAAGAAAAGGTAAAAGGACTTTGCATTCTTGAGGAGGGGATTTCTCCAGATGCCCCAGACTTTCCTAAGTTCAAAAGTTGCCTGGAAAATGAGTTTATCCAGCTGAAACAAGAATAACACGGGCCTGCCGAAGCTGGAGGGCTTGTGTAGGGTTATCCGTGCTGGGTGGCTGCGTAGCAAAGAGGGAATAGAAATCTCCGGTTCACTCTTGTTATTTCTAACACCTTTGTGTCCTGGGGTGGGGAAGATCAGACGCTGTCCTCTGATAAACCTGTGCAAACAGAGTCTCAGGGGAGCTCAGCCCCAAATTGCTCTCAGCATGCCTGGAAAAGGCAGACGCTTCCAATGGTCACATTGCTGAAAAGGAAACGGGGATCTTTGGGGGTCCTGGCTCAGTTGAGCCCTGCAGCCTCTATCAGCGTTCATCTGCAGCACTCAGCCGCCCTACCTCCATGGGAGCATCCAGCAGGGATGTGCATCTCATAGCCACCTTCCAGCATCTCCCCTCTCCAACCTCCGTACAGTTACGTATCCGTTCACCACCCTGGCATTGTCGTGATGAAATATTGGCATCCTTATGTTTCACCACAGATTTCCAGAGGGAAATTTAGCCTGTCTTTTTCAGAAAGGGGTCTTAGGATGGGATGAATTGTCCTTCAGAAGCGCCAGTCTCTCTGTAGAGGGATTCTAGAGGATTAGCAGAGACTAGAAACTTAACTTCACATGGCTAAGGTTAGTTGAGTTGAGTCCTAGCTTAAGTGACTTGCACAAGCCCTCGTGAGTCAGTAGCAGAGCTGGGATTAGAAATCACTCCTGATTCTGACTGATTAAAGCCAATTACTGTCTTCAATAAGATTTGCACAAGTGTATTCTCCGGTCTCGGCTCCTCTGAATTTGAAGAGTGTGAATCTGGGTTTCATTTACCAACATTGCTTTACATCCCCCTTTCTTTTTAAAAGGGCCTTAGCGGAAGTGTTAATATGACTTCTGCTTGCTTTAAGAGCCTTTTATTTTCTCTGAGTAATATAAAGCAGCTGACTCTTTTGGGGAGATGGCCAGGAGGGAGAGCGCTAGAAAACCCTCTGGTCTGTGACTGGTTCCAGTTGCCCTTCATTTTATAGCGCACGATTTCTTTTCTGCACCTGCAGGGGTTGGCGGTGCGGGCAGTACGTCCGCAGTCAGGCAGCACTGCCAGACCTGGACAGCTCAGGAAGGGAGAGGCGAAACGGCCCGGCTTTGCGCTGCCTGAGCTGGAGCTTTCCAAAAATAACTCATAATTCATATGTCTGTGTTTTCGCGCATGCAAGAAGGATGTTTATTGTTTTAAACATCTGATTCTGCTTGCAAATGAAATCCAATAATGTCTCGTGGCTGCTGTATATGTGAGTGTCCTGGATATCCGTCAGGGCAAAGAGATGCAGGGTGTAACACCTATAGCTAAGGCAATGCTGAAGCTATGAGGTCTGTCTGCAGCTGGCGGGATGGAGGGGCAGAGAAGGAGGATTCGTAGCTGAGCCAGATCAAAGTTCGTGACCCAGCTTAGTGGAAGGTTACAAATAACTTTGCGGCTGGAAAACCTACCTTCAGGCTGCACTCCCACAATTTTGCTGCTGCATAAACCTTGAGGCAGACACATTTACGTTACATCCACACAGAAAAGCATGACAGCCCTATTCTCATATTAATCCACTCTGTCTTGCATATTTAAATGCAATTTCCCTTCTTCATCCCCCTGTCTTTCAGTCTTTGGGCTGTCATGGGGCAGGGAGTTCCACGGGCACATTTTGCACAGAGTTACAGCTAAACAACTTCATCTAAATACCTCGAGGCTTAATCACTGTGATTAAGAAGCTGTGCCTGGAGGGTCTGGAGAGCTGGAGGTAATTTAGGCTCTGTCTGGAGCACCGTCTGCCCTGCAGTGTAGAGACAGCTAAGCTAGGTTTAACTTTTGGGGACCAGTAGCAAACTCCAAGCTCAGTGCAGTAGGAGAGGGTAAATGAACCTGTCTGAGCTGCACGCTGCCGCCACTGTGCTGCTTTTACTTAGCTTGTTCAAAGCTCGTTCCTGTGTCTCTGTACCGCACTGCAGACAAACCCAGTCATCGGGGTTAGATTGATTTTCCAGGCTTTTTAACTAACCCCCTCCCCAGTACCTCCCCACCGCCTCCCCCTCCATGGGGGTCCAGCCACCCCTGCTCCCAAATTCCCCTCCCAGACAAATGCCTGGGAAGGATCTCAGGCCGGCTGAGTCGGGAGGTGGCATCACATCAAGAGAAAGCGTCTTTGCAGGACTCCTGAGTCCTTCCGGGGGGAGGATAAGCTTTAGAAAGCAAAGGCCAGCGCGTAGCCGGTCATTCAGCCTAAGCCCCCACTCTGGCAGGAAGGTGAGGGAGGAGGGGGTGGGGGAGGTGTCGGGGTGAGCAGGAAGGGGAGACGCCGCTCTATACAACCCCTCTTGTGTCCTTCCAGAGAATGTATCCTCCGCACAATAGCTCACCAGGCCACTGGTGGGGGATAAAGGACTCATTTTACCACTTGCCAGGCTCCAAATATTTCCAATTTGCCACTTTAATTGATGTCAATAAGGTTATGCTAAATTCGGAGATTTTCAGCCGCTCGGCATCTGAGCACTGGCCTGGCCCCCCGAGGTGACTGGCTGTCCCCTCTCCCCCCGCCCTTCCCCAGCACAAATACAGCAAGGCACGCCTGCGGCGGCTGCGGGGATCAACCGAGAGGCATCGGGGGTTCCCTTCCTTCCCTCACCACGGCCCCACTTCTGCAAACTCTTTACACTTTTAACTTGGCAGCCCGGGGGTAATTTTGCTGATTGCAGAAGGCAATTGCATTAAAGCACTAGCGGGATCAGGGTCCTTGTGTGAAGGCCTGTAGGCAGCGGCTTACCCCAAACTCACCCGCAGGAACAAATCTGGCATTTTTGCTGCAAAAGAAGAAAAAAAAGGATCGTAAGTTCATCTGTTTCAGGTCTCAAAGCAGGAAGATCGCTTGTGAGCAAATTTAATTACATTTTCAAACCAAGCACTACACTGAAATGAGCCGAACCAGGACCTGTTATCCTTTAACATTTGAGGGTAAAGAGAACTTTGACATTTCGGTCCCTAAACCTG
Source organism: Pygoscelis adeliae (assembly GCF_000699105.1). Classification (NCBI taxonomy): domain Eukaryota; kingdom Metazoa; phylum Chordata; class Aves; order Sphenisciformes; family Spheniscidae; genus Pygoscelis; species Pygoscelis adeliae. The sequence goes on along the minus strand of NW_008824934.1, from coordinate 5,668,348 downwards.
AATCTGCATCAAAGCCAGAAAGGGTTTGCATCTGGTTTGGTTAGGGACCTTTGCAAACCAAGCCCCACTCAGACTTCCAAAGAAAGAGGCTATCTTCAGCGTCCTTTTTTGAAAATATGTATTTTTGCTCCCTGTCTCATGCGTCTCATCTTCTGCGAGGGCTGTGTGTAGGAAGGGAAGGGGGTGCTAGTTCATGGCAGGGCATGTCGAGCAGGTTTGTCCCAGGTTTATTCCTTTCTCCAGTGTTCATTCTGAACAGCACAGCTAACGTTGCTGGCAGGTCAGCAAAGAAAGACCAAAGATTGAGTGTGCTGTGAAGGAACTTCTCAATTATCCCTATTAAGGTCTTTCGAATGAAGCATTAGAGACAGAAGAGCCAACTGTGGGGTCTGTCTGTTGTTACTTCATGGAAGCAGGCTTTCATTCTCCAGCCTGGCCAAACCTATATTGATATTGTATATTATACTGATAGAGCACCACTATGTAGACTGTTTCACCCTGGTATGCATGAAGGCAGCTGCACAGATACCCTTTCTCCTCCAGACATTGACGTGTTCTCTCCTGTGTTTCTCCAGGTGATGAGCATCCTGAGCAACCCCAGCGGGGTTCCTCCGCAACCCCAGGCTGACTTCTCCATCTCTCCCCTTCACGGTGGCTTGGACACTACCAACTCCATCTCTGCCAGCTGCAGCCAGCGGAGCGACTCCATCAAGTCCGTGGACAGCCTCCCGACTTCCCAGTCCTACTGTCCTCCCACCTACAGCACCACCAGTTACAGTGTGGACCCAGTGGCTGGCTACCAATATGGACAGTACGGACAAAGTAAGTGTGCTGATCGTATTCCCCCTGCATAGGGAACAGGAGAAGAGAGGGAAGGGATGTAAGAAGGTATGGATATTGTATTGGAAGGGATTCCCATGGAAATCTGTCCATCTAGAGAGAAAAAGGGAATCTACTCACCAGACATAGATGGAGATTGCTCCACACAGCCTCCCCAACACCCTTGCAGTCCAATTCAAAAGTCCCAATTAAAATATTTTAGGTCAAACATTTCTATTAGAAAAGAAGGACAACTTCCAGACCTCTCTCCTTCCCTCTTTCCAATTCTTGCTTCTCCAAAAGCCCTACAACATGTTCACCCTGCTCAGCCAAAGGAAAGCTGGGATTTTATTGCCATCCCTTAGTGATGCAGAACTGTATGTGTCGCTTCCTCCCCTGCCCTCCGTAAGGTAAGGACTGGGTCCACGCTCAGGGATTTAGCTACTAAAAACGTTAAGCCAGTGCCCGTCAACTGGGCTGTGGTTCTGCGGAAGCTGAAGTAAGGCTGGAATTGTAATCCTGAACCCAAACCTCAGACCTGAAAGGCGGAGGGACCCTGGGAGGGTCTGTTTCTCCTCCAGAATGGTTGGGTCACAAAAACACCAGCGAGCCTGGCAAAGGGCTCACCTGCCGGTGTTAAACTAATAATAAGTGTGGTGTTGTGAGAGAGTGATCCGCGGAGGGTTAAAGGTGCATCCTCTTCCTCCGGGAGCGCTCCTGCTTGCCCATAGCTTGTCCTCAGTGACCTTTCCTTCCATTTGGCTGTGGCTTTTTATTCCCCTCTCCGTCACAGCCCTTTAATGTCTTTAACTTCTACAGCTAAATGAGAACCGGCTGTGGCGGCAGACGGGATCAATAGCAGCTTCCCCCCACCCCTCCTTTTTTTGTTTTTCGGGAGTTTGATCTGTGACCCCTTGACCTTCCCCTCGCTTCTGGATGTGAGGCTGGACACACGTGCTATTGATAAAAATCTTAAACAAATTCCAATACCATGTATTTCCAATAAAGATTCCTTTGGGCAAGACGTTAGTCACACCCATGTGTGTAAAAAATAAAATAAGGAGGACGAGCTACGTTTTCTGAGAGACCAGCAAAGGAGAAGGAAAGAGAAAGAAGGGTTTGTCTTGGTTTGCTGCAGGAATTTTTACTTGGGCCTCTCCTCGTGCTGATGAAAAGCTGCTCACGCAGCCCTACTTGTTGTTTTATTTGCCCCCCTTTCCTGATTTCTGTCACACGGCGCTCTCTTTTCTGCTGGACACCCATTCAATTTACAAGTCCAGTTTAGAGCCCACTGGGCTCGGTTCGGAACAGGGGTGTTTTCCTGTTAATAGTCATGAGAGTCCAGGCTGCCAACAGGTCTGTGCCCAGCAGCAAGTCTTGCGTGGTCGACAGAGTTAGTCCAGACGTGTCCCATACCTGGAGACACACAGGTAGCTGGTCATGAAGGCGTTCTTCCTGCTGGGGCAAGGAAGGTAGGTGAGAAACCATGATGCACCATCCACAGTGCCACTGCTTCCCAGTGCTGGGAGCTGGAGTCACACCCAGCGTGATGGCAAGTCTTACAGCCAAAGCCAATGCCATGCTGCGTGGCAGATGCAGCGCAAACCAACTGTAGCTGTTCTAAGGTGGGATCTATGTTAAGCAGCAAATTCCACATGTGTGCATGTATACGTATATATATATTTGTATTTACAGCTCTGTACAGGCAATATGTAAGTCCACTTCACTATAAACCTTTCTTATAATGAGCCCCATTTATAATAATCTCTATGCGAGGAAACAGTTTTCATTGGTAATTAGTCCTGTTAGAGCAATCACTTACATGAAGTTGACCTTGATATAACAACACTTTTTCTTGTCTTTCTCAGTGCATGCTGTATTTAGCAGATACTTCTAATTCCTCCTGCTTTTTAATTCTTCACTGCTTCTTTTCAAATGCTGTTTAAAGGCTGATCGGTCTGAGGCGACCTCCACAAGATCATTTATTGATGTTCAGTTCAAATCACATGGTTCTTCCTTCTATGATGCGGCAAAAAAGTATCAAAACTCTTTTTAGTGAACACTGTGATATAATAAAAATGGGGGGTTGTTATGGTGGGGGCAGGCTCTGTATAACAGGGGACATAACCAGGGCTTGTAAATAAGAGCTCTGTAGCTTTGATAGGCTTTGGACCTGGCCTGCAGAGAATCTCTCTCTCCCCACTTCTCTCCTCCTTATTCTCTGTTTTAGAAACACAAAACCAGACACGCTTTCTCTCTCACATAAGCAAATAAACACCCAGAGTACTTTTGGTAAGTTTCTGGTTTTATTTTGGCTTCCACTGTATTAAAGCAACAAACCGTGTCTTTGACTTCTGGCGTGGGATAACCTGGTGCCTTTGAACTCTTTCCACTGGCACAAAAAGCAATATTGGGAGTTTAGCGTGGTTTTTTTAGAAGGATGGGATTGCCATCAAATTTCCATTTTGATGGGTACTACCCAGAGCAGGATGACCGGCTCCAACCATTCGTCTCCCTCCTTTCCCAAGCACCCATCTGAATTCACCCAGAGCACAGGTGACAACAGGATCAGAGGCACAATCACACACACACACACGCAGTGTGTCCGAGGAGTGAATCTCCTCCTTCCCTACAGCCTCTCAAAGACATTATTTAATGTGGTTACCTGAAATATCGGGGGACCAAGCTGATAAGGTCTGGATGAGAGCCATAGCTTGGGATTTAATGCTATGTACACCCTTGAAGCTAGAGGCACCATAGCACATTACAGAGCCCAGCGCTCGAGTCAAGCTACTCCAGGATCCCAGTCCCCAAGGAGCGCCAGCCAGCGTGCCAGCTCCACTTGCCTAACTCAGCTCCTTTCAGACTCTGCCGCCTGCAGAAGCCATGCTCCCCAGCAGGCCTCGCTTCGGCCCCGGGTAACTCACCCTGTGCCGAGCCTGCTCGCTTCCAGCATGCTGGCCTGCCAGCACTTGCCCAGCCTGTGCTGTTCCAGCCGGTGAGGAGCAGAGATGCCAGATTAATGTGGTCCTTGTGGTTCCCAAAGGCCGGAGCTGTGTTAATGATGCCGGTGATGGAACGCAGAAGCGTGAAAGGAATTCTAATAGATATGACAAGTCTAATAAGAATTTGTGTCTGGAAGGGACCTCCTCTGGGGCAGGCATCTGACAAGACGTTGATGGCTGAAATTTGTTTACTCATTGGCACCGATTGTACATCTCCTGCCAGCTCCTTATTAATCTAATTTGAGACATTAAAGCTAGTGAAAGGGAGAGACTTTGACTGAAGCTCAGCTAATGAGCAATGTCACCATCCTGCCCCGGTCCTCTTCCCCCTCAGACCATGGGGCAGTCAGACAAGCTGGGATACAGGTTCACGCATTACCTCAGGAGTTGTGGCTTCGTCTCTCACCCAGATGGAGATAAGCAAAGTGGTTTCCCTTAGGAAGGGTGGACAAAGACAGGCAGCAGAGCTCACAGAGATGAGTCAGCACGCAGCAGATAAGTCAGATTCAAGCCCCGTCCAGACTTGGTGAGCTTCCACTGAAATCTCTGGAATCATTTACACCAGCATCACTGAGTGCAGGAGTTGGCTTTGCCACCGTGAGATGATACAGGGAGGTGAGGCTGGAAGGCTTATCCCACTGGCTCTCTGCTCAGGCTCATCTTCAGGCAGCTCCCTTGGAAACACCATTTTCCATGGCAGAAGTAGAATTTTAGCTCTTTTTGGTAGGTCCATGGAAATATTCAAGGAACTGCAGCAGCATGTGCAGAGTGCACTCTGCACACCACAGCTGCGCTTAACCCCTGCAGCGCCTGTCCTGTCAGGTGTTTCTGGCAGGACCATCATCTGTTGCACTCTTCCCTAGGAGTGCAGCAGGACCCTCGTGTCTGTGACAACCACTGCATTGGGCCTCTCTTTGTAAGAGTCAGCCTGCGAGGTCTGTTGGTTACACGCTCTTTGATGCTGAAAGCCTCATTTCTACTAAATGCTAATGTTGTGCTTTTTTCTCACCCTCCTTTTTTTCCCCCTCCTCTTCAGCTGCTGTTGATTATTTGGCCAAGAACGTGAGTCTGTCTACACAGCGTAGGATGAAGCTGGGAGAACATTCAGCCGTTCTGGGCCTCCTACCAGTAGAGACAGGCCAAGCTTACTGAAGAGTCCGACTGTGCCAACAACCCACTCCAGCAACTTGGTATCACTGGAGAAAACACCACCAGCCTTCCAGGGATCTACCTGTACCCGGACCCTACTCCTTCCCAATTCCCTTCCACCTCGCACCAACTTGAGCTGTGAAGGAGACGGGAAAGAGCGGGAGGGCTCTCCAAGTATCCAGCTCCTCCCAGAGCACTCTTCTCAGAGGCAAGCCTGGCCTCTGTGACCTGACTCCTCCTGTGGCCAGAGACAACGAGTTGGGTACATTTATTAACCCTGAGTTCATGCCCTCCCTCTAACCTACCTGGCCATGGCATTTTGCCCACACTTGAGGACTTTCCATTGATCTAGGTAGTTGGCATAGTCAAAGCCAAATTGATCTTTTTTTCTTTGTAAAAAAAGAAATGTTTCATTTTGTTTCCTTTTCTTTCCATTGCTGTAAATTTGGTGAATGTTGTATAGGAAGGAATAACCAAGCTGATCATTAAGGGTGATATAATTCGGGACCACAGAAGACCTATGGACCAAATATAAGAACTTGTTAAAAAAAAAACAAACCACAAAGACAAACAAAACCAGAAAAACATATATTAAAGTGACAGCAAATTTCCCCACCCCACTCTACCCTTCCGTTCTCACTGATGGCTTCCCAAAGCAGGGCCGAAGCAGGCCAGATTGCTGCTAAGCAGGGGCAGGATGTAAGTCCGTCCAGCCTGGGACCTTTGGAAAGTGTAAATGTAAATTGCTGCATGAGGACTGAAGATTATGGGCACAGGCACAACCAACATTTACTTTTCCTCTTAGGGACCAATTTAGACCTGATTATCACTGAAAAGACATGGGCATCAGATAGCAGCAGGAGATGCGATAGCGGACGCTGGCCTTGCACGCACAGAGGAAGGGCATCAGATACACCCGATCGCGTCGGAGCTTTTGCCCATCCAGTCGAGAAGGGCGAGGACTGCCAGTGGCCCTTCTTTCACTCAGCTGAAGAGAAGCTGGCCATGAGAGCAAAGACAAGAGAGGGAAGAGTCAGAGGTGTTCGTTAGCTGCCTGCTTGGAGGGTTCAGTATGCAAAACCACGTTGTTCTACAAGTAAGGGGCCACCTGAAAGAAAATGGTGCTTGTGCTGAAGGTGCTTTCCCGCAGCTGCCTCTCACTGAGGGATGGATGTGGCCGTGGAGTCAGAGGGGAGATGACCTGAAGAGTCTTTCTACAGCAGCTAGGAAGGAAAGGTGCTGTCAGCTGCAACATTGCACCTATTAGTACTGCAGGAAAAGTTTTACCTTACCAACGGCATTCTTCATTCTCTAGCTACCAGGAGGAACGCTTGCCCCTGTCCATCCTCCCGGCTCTTCCCCCACCCCTCTCGTTTCGTGCACTATTCTGTACAACTCAATCTCTCAGTTCCTTCCCTCAGCTTTTCATTTAGGTGGTGGAGCCTCTCTCTAAGCCAGATCTTGTTCTCTGGATTTATCACCCCACTTTTCTGTAGCAGCCAGTGCTCTCGCTTTTGTATCGGCTCACAATTCATCACACTGCTCAGATAAAAGCAGCCAACAATAAGAAGTTATTGCTAAGTCATGACCCACATGGGTTTTTAAATAGTTTCCCTTTTGCATGTGGTAATGATCCTTGAGGATTCTTAAGCAGATGTCCAATATTATAGACTTTTTTCCCCTCACCTTCCTGTGTTGAGAGGGCTCACTTCAAGAACGCGCTGAAATTTGACCTGGAGAGGGCAAGGAAAGCTGCCCCTGAGATAACCACCCTGATGCACAGAATCTGTGCCAGCCAGTAGCTGATGTGTGAAGTCCAATGGCAATAGGCAGTACTTAAAGTCATCTACAGACTGTTGGGGTTTATAATACACTTGCTATTGTATATGTCTACTTCAGGATAATGAATGTCTGCTTTTGTCCACTGGCGGTAACGGGGGACCACATGGTCGGATGAGTTCTGGTCTAGCATATGCTCCTAGGTTGTTAAAGGAGACACTTGTGCTCTCTTCTGTTGTTGCTGCTTCTTCCATTCTTCTCAAATAATCTGATCTTGTTTTTGCAGCTGAAACAACATTTTTCTGGGGAACTATCCCCTGCCTTGCCCCAACATCATTTATCATGAACCAACAAGCCGCTTTCTCTTGAGCCATGTGGACAAGTACCTGTTCTGACCAAAGCAGAGTTGTGCTTCATACGTTGCTCAGCATCCTATCATCAGAGCCACATATGGCTTTCATCAGCTTTGCTTTACGGCTGTGACAGAGCCTGCTGTACATTCCTAAAAGCATATTATTACACCAGCTTGGCTACTCTGCCTCTCACACGCTCACATGCATGTTTCTGTGCAGAAGCTCTGTGCGGGGCGACATCTGCATCCAGAGGCTGTATTGCTGTCATTTACGCTCCAGAGATCCCAATTCAGCCTCTGCTTGTCCAGCTACATCCCACATAAAGCTTCCCTCTAGTTGCGAAAGACTTTCCTTGGATCACAAAGCTTTAAATCCCTCTTGAATTCCAGTCCTGGCTTAAATGTCATTCCCAATAACAGTAACCTTCAGCCACACCTGAACTGGGGGATCGAGGGTGAGAGCAAGGGTGTCTCCATGATAGACACTAGCGTAGGGGTTAATGACTGAAGCACCTGTTTGAATTTGCTCCTGTCTCTCAGTATCATTCTGAGCTGCCTGCTGAAACAACAGAGCGCATGATTTTCTTGCGTGCCGCGTTTAATAGTATTTAAGAGGCCAAATGCCAATAATCACCCCATCTGGGAGCACCTTCAAATCTACATCCTTGCGACTGGAAGATGGAGTTTGTAGACGGTGATTGCTGGCCCCGTATCTGCCCCAGACAGTTGCAATCCCTTGTTCTTTATACTGAAATTTCTGACCAAATACATTCCTAGCTGCCTGCTAAACTAGAAAGAAAGTTTCGGTTTGTCACGAGAATTGCTTGTCCGCTGCTCCTGCTCACAAAGACCTGTCACCTCTCTTCTCCCCTCCGTTATCTATTCTCCCGTGCGTGTATACACGTCTCCCAAGCATCCCTCAACAGTGGACAGTTGGTCCTCACTGTGAGCATGTTGTCGAGGAGGACTTCAGCTGAGCTCAGCGCAGAGTGCAGGACCCCAAAAAGAAAAAGTATTAAAAAGAGGGAGCGCTGTAGAAACCTGTTTGCCAATTACCTTCACCAGAAAGTCCGTGAACACCCGGGCACTGCTGTAAATAGAGTTCTTAGAGGAATATGAAAAATGCCCCATGCTAGCGCAAATAGCTATTCTCTGACCTTTCCCTCGTGGTCGCACTTTGTACATTAGTTGGAAATTTGGTCATGTGCTGTATGTTTATAGAAAGTTGACATTTTTTTATACTAAAAACACAGTGAGTGCCGTGCTAGTTTAAAAAAAAAAAAAAAAAAGGGGGAGGGGGGATGAACTGTAGAAATTTGCCTATCGTGTGTTTTCAAAATACATTCCAGAATCTTTGGGGTGGGATGGGTTTGATTTGGGGATTTTTTTGGTTTCTTTGTTTTGTTTTAAGGTACGTTCATGTATGAAAGTCAAAGTATTTTTTTGTTTTGTTTTGTTTCGTTTTGTTTTGTTTTGTTTTGTTTTATGGATTGCCAACCTCAGTTCTGCTGAAAAGAGACAAACTCAGGGGGTAGGGTGGGGTGGGACGGGGAGGGGGGGACAGAACAGAGGGAGGTGCCTTGAAGGCGAAACAAAACCGAGCATGGAAGAGTAGCAATCAGCAGGAGACAAGCGTTGGACAGCGGGACCCTGAAGAACGTGCAGTCGCGGTCGCTCGAAGCAGACCAAACAGGGACTGAGCAGATACTCAACTACTGGTGACTCTGAGGGTGCCTGGGAATCCAAAAATCGTTCTGCACCTCATCCAAACGAACCACCAAGCAAAGGGACACACTCCAGAGACGTTCTCTCAGGTCGACATTTCTTCCATGCCTGCAGACAAGAACTGACATCCTCGGGGGGAAGGAAAAACAGATTTCTTTTACCTCCCCGCGCCCCTCCCGCACCCCTGCCTTCACCTCTCAGCGCTGTCCTGAGACCACAAAAGGGACATTTCCTCACTGTGTCCAGTAACTCAGCAGATTGGCTCCTGTCGCTCAGAGACTTTGTGTATTTAATGCTTCTAACCCGTCATCCCTAACACCTCCATATACCCACCTGGGGAATATCTACATAGCACTATAGGACATTCCTTATTCCTAGTAACTGCGGATATGTTGCTTCTGTGTTTGACTCATAGCCATTTTGCTCCATGTGTATGCCTGCGTGTGGGTATGTGTGCGGCGCGTGTGTGCCTGCGTGCGTGCGTGTGTATATATATAATCGCACCATAATTTATTCAGCTATATGGAGTAGTATAGTAGAAAGAGAAACTGGTATTTGCTTTAACTACCTGCTGCCTGTAGGTGTCTCTCTGTAACTCAAGCATAACTGTTATACATTAAAAAAAAAAAAGGATTAAAAGTGTCTTTGGGTGGCTTGTTTGCTTAACAAACACTCTGCAGCGTGCCAAGCACAAGGGGGAAAGCTGGTAAATCAAAAATATGCACACACAGACACATACTGCAGACGTTTTTGCTAAAAAGCAAAATCGTGTGCTTCATTCGTTAATGAAAATGTACGTAAATAAATAAAACATTTAATTTCACTGTGACTTTCACAAGGGAAGAACAATTACCTGGCCTGTTCTAAATACAACCGTTTCTTTATGCATTCATTTGCAGCAAGCTATTGCACGGGCAGAGGAAGGCAGGCTGCACAGGCCAGGGTGGGACCGGGCTGCCGTGTTAACTCCGAGCTCTGCAGGCACCTGGCTTTCGTTAAAGGCCAAAGCTCAGCATCAACAAGCGGAAAAATATTTTGAAACTGAACGGAGGAATACATGGCTCGGGGCTTCGACAGTCGGTAATAAAGCATTTTGCCTTTAAACAAAGCACTGAATTCAAAAGCTGTTCCCATCTGAAGACGTTTTGGCTCTCCGTAAAATAAGTTGATCTTCATCCAAGTCGTGCTGGATGAATATCCGCACGCAGAAAGTAGCCTAATTAGTTGCTGGATTTTTTTTTTTCTGGTTGCCTCTCAGCAGAGGGATCAGTCCACGGGAGTTAACTGGCGTCCTAAACCCAGATGAGATCATCGTTAGATAAGACATTGCAACTGTGTGAGGAGATGCTGCTCATGCATTTGTCTTTTGTGAGCAAAAAGAAGCAGCAATCTGCCAGCCTGGGGTCTCCCACCGGCACGAGAAGGCTCAGCAGAGGAACAAGGGCTCTAGCATTTGCAAACTCTGCTCGCACCGGCGTTCCTCGCCTCACGTGCACACTGCTGGTCGTGGCTAGCTTCAGAATTAGTCCCTTACCAAGCACTCGCTGAGATCCTTTCTTAACGCTATCCTGCTCCCCTTGGTACTATGTCTTTGAAGAAATACCGAGCCAGTGCCCGGAGCCCTGGGCTTAGGCAGAGACCTTCACTGGAGTTTGTGCCGTGTCGTTTGCAGTCCCCTGGGCACAGCGGGACTCTGAAGCTGTTCTTAGTGCCCGGCAAAGCTACCTTCAGGTTAGGTGGGATATAGAAACCCTGGTCACAGCTCTCCTTTCCGTCAGGGTGAGGGAAAGCATTTTTGCTAAGAAAATCAGCTTCCCTCGCTGAGACAGAAAAGCCTCCTCAGTCCTAGAAAAAGAAACACCAGGCAGTGGAGCCTGTCCTAGTGCAGGTAAAGCGTGGGTGTGACTCCACGCCTGCTCCCGCTGCCTGGATAATTCACTTTTGGGAGGAAAATGGGAAAATGGGGGACGCGCGAGGCAAGGGCTGGCCACCCCAGCAGATGGGTTTGCAGTGGGGCAGTGGGCTGCGGGGCTGCAGGGTGCCTGGCCCAGGGCTGGGACAGCTCTGGGCATGCAGGGGCTGCACAGGCTGAGGCTTTGGTGGGCTCTGGGGGCCTTGATGGGGACCCCTGGAAAATATTACAGCTCTGCAAATGGGGAAAAGGCTGCAAACAACTGCTCTTGTGTGATGCCAAGGGCACGGTGCTGTCAGAAAACCCCTTTTTTGTGGTAATTATGAAAGGGAGAGGCTCGCCTTTGTGTAAGAACCATAACCGGCTTCAGCCGTCAGAGCAGAAGCATTAGCCCCAGCTTCCTAGCTGCATCCTGGGGGAATTATATTTGGCATCTGCAAGTTTTACCCACACCAAAACGCCCCTTCCCACCTTAGATCTGCACTCACTAGCAGCGCTTGATTTTGACTGTGGTGTTTTGGCGGTGGCCAAGCCAGCCACACTGTGTGTTTGCACGTGAAGGGGTTTGTAGAGGAAGGGACCGTCATTTTCCAAGAGCCCTAAAACAAGACAACATTATTTCTAGCCACGTCCCTGTTTTTAAATCTGTGCTGGCCTGCTGCTGAAAAGTAACAGCTTTGTGCTTCCTCGCCAGCCCTCCCAGAAATGACTTTGCTCCAGCAATGGTCACGTTCAGGCTCTGTTGCCGCCAGCCCTGCAGTTGCAAGCGTTTCAACACTGCCCTCAACTGTTCCCTGAGCTCCTCGTCCTCTCTCCTAACGACTCAAACCTTATCTGAGGAGCACAGGATATTTCCCAGGCCTTGCCGGAGTCGATCCGTTGCCCTCTGAAAGACATCAAGGGCGCAAGCTAGCCCACAAGGGAGCTGCTCAGGCCGATACAGCTCCTGCTACAAGTATCACCGGTCAATTATGGCTCTAAGCTGTCGTCAACTTTAATCTGCTGATAAGCCGGTGATAAATCAAATTCAAGTCAATTTGACACCAGCTGCTAACTTTTGCAAACGCATTGCATCCTGCAGGCTGAGGACCGGGTGCTGACCCCGGTCATTGCATCATGTCCCATGCTGTTGGACTTGACCCGAGGTGCTGCATACGACTGCCTGTGCTTTGCCTGAGCGGGGCTGTTCGTCTGCCCTGATGGACTCTAACTCTGCACGCCTTTCCTGCTCTGCTTTTTATTTCGGGTTTTATTTTTTTATTTGGGTTTCACACGTACTCCCTCCGGCTTCCAGCAAACCCCTCCGCAGCCCTCTGCGACCCGAGCCATCGGCCACGCGCTTACCGCAGCCTCCCCCTATCCCCCCCAGCTGCATATTCCCCTGGAGCTGTGCAGTCAGCGTTAGCAGCTGGAGAAAGCACAGGACAGTGCGACTCCAAGCGAGCAGAGACACAGAGCACAGATGTACCTCCCTCTCTCTCAACGCTATGTAGTTTTGGAGGGCAGAAGCACTTGGCAGGGTAACGAGCACTTTTCTTTTGAATGACTCAAAAAAAAGTTGAATGTATTTACATTATTTTCCTGGACATTCTCACAAATATTTTTCTCAGAGGAAATATGAGGAATAGATTAAAATATATTAAATCTTGAGGTTGTTTCCACTTTTCTGTTTCTTTGTCATTTTAAAAGGCATGCAAGAAAAGAGAAGAACAACCTGGAAGAGAAGCAAAACATTTTTGCCTTTCTAACCTGAGATGTAAACCCTTTTTTTTTAGCTAAAACTAAAGAAACTGAAAATTTTTGTCCTTTCTCTTCATTAAAAACTGAATAATTAAAATAATTTGGGAAAGTTTCCTATTATAAAACCAAAATGTTTCAGAAAAAGTTGTTTAAACCAGCTTTAATCTTTCTTCTCTTCCATCACGCTATCTTTTCCAGCATCGCTGTAACTTAATGGTTTCAAAAGCTGTTTTACAAACAGGTGAAGGTTGAGTGACTTATGCAGAATCAAGTTGGTTTAAGTGCCTGTATTTAGTCTGTGTCTCAACTGACCGGTCCCCAAATCTCGACTGGGCTGTGATAAATATTAGAGAAAAGGGAGGCAGAAAGCCCAGCCCTGCAAGGTGTGAATGCTATGAGAGTTTTTGGTGGGTTTAAGTATTCTGTTTTGCATTGATGCTGAAAATACATTCTGAAAGTATGATCCAGGGACCAGGAAAGTGTGCAGGTGACACCTAATTTAGGAAAGTCCCAAGGGAAACTTGGAAGATACGCCCAAGCACCTATCTCCCTCTCCAAACACCAGTCCCCGCTCTTTGAAGCAACGCACCAAGACTTTCAAAACCTGCTCGTGATTTTTGCTCAGCTCCAAATGGCACCAGTGCCTTGATTTTTTGGGAAGTGCAGAGAACCCATCCTGTGCACACTAGGTCCTACTTACGGCAGGAACTCGAATCACTGGAAAATATCAGCCTTTCCCCTCTGACTCAAACACCGCTTTAAGTCCCCAGTGAAATTAATTCAGATGTCTTGTGTATAGCAGATGCAACCTGTTGGATAGCAAGGCAGAGGGGGCGATGAGTGCATTGACACATCTTTTTTGGGAGGACAATTCCTCCATGCTCTCTGTGTTATACCTGCTTCTTTCCGGCTCCATCACTTTTCATGACCAGTGCCTCCTGCCCTACGATGTCCCCTTGGACGCAGGGTCCACCTTGTATTTTAGCTACAGGTATTTTAGCTATTTACACCCACTAAATCTCTCTGATGAACTGGGGAGATTACGAATGAAGCTGCAAAAGGCATCACTGCAGAAATCCTAAGACACCCACACGGGCACGTAAAGCATGCCTAACTGAATGCATCCCTGCATGAACCGTCATGCTAACAGCATTTTGGTACACACACACACCCCCCCCCCTTTTCCAAGTCTTAACCCTCAGGGGATGTTTGCCTGGCTCAGAGGTCAGACCCATCTCATGATCTGTGTTCATCTCCGTTGTTGCTCATCTCAGTGGTTATAGCTACTGTCAGACAGCGACTGTGCCGTCAAATTTGGCTCAGCAGCCTTTAGCTTTGCAGCATTTCATGAGCAATTTCTTTTCAGAATAGGTGTAGAGAAGTTTATTATAATAGGCTGTGGACCTGCATAAAATCAGGGTATTCTGAGCAGGGAGAGGTGTATGAAAGGGAATTAAATGACTGAAAAAGGATTTCCTTGTGAGACTGATTTCTTTCTTTTTTAAGGATTAATGTAATTAATATCCTGTCCCAAGCAGGCCACATTCTCACCTGGTGCAAACCAGCCCAGAATTTTAACTGGTTTTGCTGATTTACACTAGCCAGCAAGCTCATCCAGCATTCCTGTAACATTCCTGTCAGTCCCTCCCCTAATGCTGTGCATCCTTGGGCAGTACTTGCAGCGTTTCTACTCCGAGCTGGCTTTTTTTTTTTTTGTAGTTTTCCTAGAATAGCTGTGTGCTGGGAGTTGGGGTGTCCTCAGCCTTTTGGCTGAAGCAGGAGTGGAAGGTGAGGAGGCTGAGGTGCAGGCGCATCCGTCTCTGCCTTCCCAGGAAAAGTCAGACTAGGGGAGAAGGATTGCTCTCCGTGGAGGGCTGCGTGGGTGCAGCAGAGCCCAGCTGAGGGTGCCCAGAAGGGTGGCTGCGATTCCCTCTATCCGAGTTCCCTCTTGCAAAACAGCAAGGAAGCTCGAATATGCAGTGAGTGCAGTGAGCACGGCAGAAGACAGGAGATTAGGAGATCTGGACTTTTACCGGTGCTCCGGGGGATCTTGGACACCACGGTTAACTTCTCAGGCTCTGTTTCCCCTCCAGCAGATTCTGGGCATCCCTAAATCACACCGGGGATCAAACCAGACACCAGGAGAGACAAGGCTGCAATTCACCGTGGGATAGGATGTGTCACGATACAAAATATTAGGGCTTTCTCAAAACCAGGGGCTGGAAACAAAGTGACCTTCTACCTCCCTTCCACCACAGTCCCGAATCTCCGAAACACCAAAGTGACTTAAATCTCTCTCCTACGTCAGTGCAAGTCTCTCTCTGCCCCTGCCTGCCCATGCCATCCTTTGGGGCTGAGTTTTATTTACAGGAGCTGCTGCACAAAACCTCACCCCTCATCTTCTTGCATTCCTTTACCTTGTCCTTTCTCTTCTCTCGTCCCTCATTCCCCAGCAATATGCAACCCCGAGGTGGCTCGCCTCGAAATAAATAAATAAGCAGGAATCCTGAATGCTTTCTGCACGTTCCTCGCCCTATTCCACACAGAATTGTCTTTTGTATATACCCAGGCTAATTATTATTAATAGTAGATATGGGTTTATTTCAACTGGAAAAAAAAAAAAGACTAAGGGGAGGGAGGACAAGAATGGGAGGGAAGAGGGGAAAAATAGAAAAAAAGAGAGAGAAGAAACCCACAAGAAACTGTTCACATTTCCCGAGACGTCGACAAAGCTTTTATGAATATAACTGGATTTGTAACAAGCATTGCAGCTGCATATAAGGCATTCAGACATGGAGACAATTTTACTAGATAATAGACTATCACGCAGGATACAATTTAAATTAAAAAATGCAATTTTCACCTTGAAATGAACAAATGATTACAATTTCTATACAAATTAAGGCATTCAGGCTCTCTTTCAGTAGTGGCATCAGTCCATGAAATATGACATAATTACCATGAAATACATTTTCAAATATTTTGATTTTTGTCCGCCGCTTTTAAAAAACATAGCCCCAGCTTCTGTGTGCATGTGCGTGTGTGTGTGTGTGTATGTGCGTGGGGGGGAGAGCAGCTCGCATTATCCCACCTTCTGGGGAAAAACACATTAAAAAGAAAAGAAAAACTACCCAAAGATTAAGCTTCCCCCCCTCTCCCTCCTTCTCACTCCCCCTCCTCTTGACTTGCGAGATAAAATTGAAAAAAAAATCAGACAGAAAGAAAAGGAACGCAAGCGAAAGGCTCTAAAGCCTCCAGATTTATCTAAATTACTACGCTTATCTGCAAAAATCACATCTGCTGGTTATCTACTAGCTCCGCAGATCTCCTGGCCCCCCTCCCCTTTCTCCCTTAAAATGATGTTTTTTATTCCTCTCTTTTATTTTTTAATTATTTTTCCATTATGCTCTCTTTTTATAGCTGGAGATACAAGGCGAATCAGAGAAATTGTGACCCGCGCGCTTGCCCGTGGAGGGGGAGGGAGAAGAAAAGAAATAACAACGGGGAAGTTTGCAGGAGTAGGTGGACTTCGGTGGGGAGAGGAGGGTGGGCGAGCGCGGCCCCGACGCCTGCCCGGTTGCAAGGAGCCTTTGCAAAGGAGCAATGCCAAATGCTCTGCTGCTTTCCTTCAACCGGGTTTACCCACGTCGAATACTTTTTGTGCCGAGGTGATGCCGTGATTTCGTTCCCCCCTCTCCATTATTCAAGAAAACCCACTGCGGGGACCAGAACAGGAGCTGGACACCCGGCTCCGAAACATTAGGACAATTAATTTGGGTAAAATTTCATACTTCAGTAGCTAAAGGTAGGGTGCCTCTATCGAGATTTCACCGACCCATCCTGATTTACAGCGATGCTGGCTGCACCTAGACACCTACTGATGGTGCGTGGGGTGGCTGTCGGGCTGTGACTGGTCTCAAGCTCTGTCCCTTTGTCCTCCTGCCTAACCTGCACTCTCATCCAGCGTATACTTAAATTGAAGGCCATTAGTGGATCAGGAGAATGAGCTGTGCCTGAAAAAACTAGTGATGTTGTCCGGTGCTTTGGTAGATCTGTATCAGACTGGTCTTTTTTAATTTCCTCTATAAAATGGGTCATAGGAATATTTCACCAGGTGGGTGTGTGCTGTGGTTAAATCGTTACCTAGAATGCAACCGAATATCTTTAAATGGTAAATGTATAATACATTTATGCATGTTCTGTAGCTGAGAAGGGAAGCAGAGTCCTTTGGAAATGCCTTTGCAGCCTGCTGATGGAAACACCTGTATTGTACAGGTGAAAGTCATTGTCATCAAGCCCAAAGGTTTGGCACCACTGTTCCTCAGCCGAGGAGGAGTAAAAAGCCGGTCCTGTGCTAGAAGAACCACCATCAGGTTTGTAGCACTTATCGAGGGTGCCTTGAAATTAGCTGGTGCAGCCTTTGCTGCAGTACACAATTGATGGAAGTGCATTTTTTTGGATGTACTGTGGATAGCGGGATAACAAACTGGAAGGATGGGGCTGGGAGGTGTCTTATTTGCTTTGTCGTGTGGCCTGGGTTTAAAACCTGGCTCAATTTAAAACCGTTTGCGTGGAGACTTGGTGCGGGGTGGGTTAATGCTGAATATTGGCCTCGTGGTGGGCACAACCAGCTCTAAGTTCGATTGTTTGCGGCTTTTTGTGCGTGGTGGTGTTGTGGAGAGCGTTCTTGAGAAACCTTGTGCACAGAGATCGTCCTGCTCCCTCGGACCTCCCCCGGTAAGTCCCACCAACATCCAAGAAGCCAAGCTCTGGTGCAGGCAGGTTTCTGACCAAACACCTCTGCAGCACATAGTCATCGCTCTGGGTGCAATGGAATAACTGTTCTTTGTGATTTCCATCCCACCCTCTCACCAGAACTGCCTCCAGCATCCCTACAGGGAATGGGGAGCTCGCTGTGACGTTTCCAGCCTTTGTTGCTTCAAGGTTTCTTGACGTTTGTTCATGTTTCAGAGATTTTTACCCCCAAAATCACGAGCGGCGGAGGCATGGGTTTCTTCCAGAAAATTCACACTCTGCAATCTGTGTTCAGCACAACAGCATGTCAGGAAGGGGAGGGGAAAAAATAATCTCGTATCAATTGGCAGATTCAGATGAGCTTGTGGCAAAAAATTGTTGCAGGTGGCTGAGGTGAGCATCCCCTGTGGCTGCTCATGTCACGGGGGCTTGGGCAGCCTGAGACCAGCACAGCTCCTTAATTATCAAAGTGAGGTATTTAGGCAAATTTTGGAAGTCTTGTCAGTTGTCCACAAGGAAGTTATGGTGTTCAGTGTTTTGGGTACTCATGAATAAGGAGGAGCTGAGACTCGTTTAGTGTGAAGTCTCAAAACCCAGTTACCTGTGGCAGGAGCAACCTGGTGGAGGATACTAGGATTGGCCAGGAAATTATTTCCCCCCCGTTATAAATGTTCTTATTTTTTATTAACATATTCTTTTAAATTTTCCCATCTTAATCTAGAAAATCTAGTGACTCTTTATATTTAATAGCGAATGTTTATTTTAGTTTAGAAAAATACATAAGGAGAAAAAAAGTGCCAAGTATTGTTTTTTAATGCCATCAATAATTTCAGCTGAGAATTTATTATTAATTTGGTAAGGAAAAGTGTTTTAACAGAAGTTGGACCTGTTTGATTTACACTCCAGCAACAAAACGCGGTGTGCCAAGGGTACTGAGGGCATCATTTGCAATAGCTCCTCGGGGCTGGGGTGGAGGACCAGGTTTGCTGTCCTGCTGGGATTGAGGTTCAGGCTTGAGGTCACAGCTGAACTGAGTTTGTACGGCCTCAGCTCAGCCCCAACCACCAGGCAGGGCCAGAGCTAGCTCTGGCAATCTCCACTGCATCCCAGCCACAGCATCACCTTCCGCTGTCACCTGAAATATGAAGAAGAGGCAGGTTCTGATCTCTTATTAACTGTCCAGGTAAAAACAAAACACTGGCTACCCCGACTTCAGTGAAGATCCTCTGGATTTAGAGGCATCCCAAAGAGCCTGTCCCGTTTTTGCCAAGCCCAGTGCCTGCAGAGACACTGCAGGGCAGCACGGAGGGAGTGTGCCCATAAATGAAAGAAAAAAAAAACCCTCAAACCATAAATGAGTTCAAGTGACAGTTGCTTTTTCTTCATTCCTCCCCATCTCCTAAAGGAGGAGAGGACAGGAGGGGTCTGGCAGGGGAAGTAAAAGAGAGCAGGACGGCGGGATTAGGATGGGCCACGCAGGGCTGGGTGCACCCTTCCTGCTCTTATCAGTGAGGGGAGTTAGGAAATGAGCTACAGGAAAAGCTCCAGCACACGGACCGGAGAATCCCCCTCGATAGCTCTGTTCCCCCGAGTGTACGAGTGCAGCCCTCGCATGGGCTGTGGGCTGGCTTAGGGCTCGGGTCTGGTCTTTTATCAGCTTTGCACAGTCCTGCGGTTTTTATTTCACCAGGAGTTTGTTCTTTTAACCAAAGCTGCAGACAAATGGGTCTCTCCAGTCCCAGGTTCGAGCTTCAAATTCATACTAAGAAGAATACTTCACCTATGTGTTTTCTCTTGCCTTTTAACCCAAATAAAGCCAACACGTGTCTCTATCGGTAGAGGTGCAGCTGCTCCCGGGGACCCAGCAGGCACCTTGTGATCGGGATGTGGGAAAAGCAGGTCCACATCCAGCTCCAGATGTTGGAAGAGAGCAGGTATTCATTACCGCTCCCCAAAGCTGCCATCATCCAGCCAGATTTTTCACATACCCAACCTACATCTCAGCCCTTGTCACAGAGAGGTGACACCTCTGCAGACCTCAGCTCTTGATTTAAAAGCGACTTCCCAAACTTTGCAAGAGCATTGCCACTCCTGGAAGAGGTCCAGCCTAGCCCTGCTGAGCCCGTGAGGCCTGATAACACCAGGAAATGATGGGTTTCAGTTCGTTATTCAGGTGAAGCCCACTAGTGGTTTGTTCTGCAGGACTGTGCCTAGCCTGGGAACCATCTAATGCTGCCTAGAGCCATGCTCTTCTCAAATCTTCAACTTAAACGGGTGGCTTAAGCTCACTCCTGTTGTAGGTCCACTGGACATCCGAATGGCTAATATCTTCCCAGCATCTCATTTCTACCTAGGAGTCTACCCACACTGCAGAGGGTACCTTGTAAGAGAAATAGCTTTGAAGGAATGCTCGTGAGCCCCGGTTGTCATCTACATGGCAGGAGGGAGGTCAATGAAGCTCTCTGCGAGTGAGACGTTGTGCAGGTCTGGCCTCGGCTGGGTTTGCTGGGTGCTCAAGGAGGTTTGGGCTTAATTTGTTCTCCAGCCGCGCTCAACAGGCGCTTTCGCTCGGCTGGGGAATCCTTCTTCCCTCGCAGCCACCTCTTGCTGTCACTGTTTGACAGCCATGCCCCCGAAGGGTGGTTGCAGAGATCCAAAACCACAAAAGTATTATTTTTATTATTATTATTATTATTAAAATTGCAAAGCAATTAATTGTAATTAAGGAAGATAAAACTTCAGAAGGGGAAGCACAGCAATTACGCTGGCGGAGTGCTGGCAGCAGTTCCTCGCCTGCAGAACAAGGGTGTTAACGCAGCCGTAATTCCTGGCTGCAAGTTCCTAACTTCAGGAAACACCCAACTACCTGCAGTCGCAGGCATCGGCTCCATCCTCCCAGGGAGAGGAAGGGGGATTTTTTTTTTTTTTTTTAACCAAAAGCATGAGGCCCACAGGCTAGCCCCATCCATCACGTTACCGAAAGATGCACCCACCGTTGCCCCGAACAGGCAAACTTTTGGCCAAACTCAAGCACGTCGCTTCCTCTGTGTTAAAACAAAGGATGCCCCGTCTCTAGGCAGACCACCAGGGAATGGAGCAAGCTCCAAGGCATCCCCAAGCAAATCCTCACCTCTGAGCCTTGATTTTACTTAGTTTTTTTGAAAACCTCCCTGTGCCTTTAAGGCTGGCCCCAGCTGGGTTTGCTACCCTACTGAAGAGGATGCAAAATTAAGTTATGTGAGGCTCCTGCAGCTGAACCAGATGCGACTAAAACCAGCCTCTTTATGTATTCATGAGCTGTGTGGAAGAGAAATAAAAGGATTCATTACCACGCAAACTGTTACTAATGACATGTACCTGGTGCCGAGCACCTCTGGAAATCTAATGCGACACACTGGAGGAGAAAATGTATTCGCTTTTCAGAGGCCGGCACTGAATGGAAAATTTCCCCTCCTTGGCCCTTCCTCATTCTGCATTCACTAAAAGCAACATTTACAATTCTTCTGCCATTATGTCCTACCAGGGCCTCTGCGCTTTCTGTCACGACCTTGATATTAGCTGAAAATTGGAAATTCGCTGGCATAGCGGAGGTGGGGAGGGGTGGGAATCAACTTGCTCTGCCTCCTGGTTTGCCACGCACTGAAGAAAGAAAGAAAGAAAGAAGAAAAAGAATAAAAAAAAAGCAACGCTTAACTCTTTTTAACTAGCCAGCAGGAAAAGGTGGAGGATGTGTGAGCGAGAAGGGACGGGAGGCAGAGGGATAAATGTGAGCGGATACAGCTCAGCATCACTTCACAGCCCTCGGTGGACATTGCCTCTCTGCACTGGCTCTTCTGATGCTAGACAAGGTGTTAGGAAAGAAACTGCTTTACCTTATCTTACCCCAAAATCCCTTTCCCAGCCTCTGGGCAAAGAAGCCAGCTTACGGGATGCCTGCTTAACATCGGCTGTGCTCTGTCGCTGGTGATGTGTGTTTGCCAGCCGCTGAGCTCTGCCATGCTTCAGCGTTGCACCATCCTTTCTATAGCCACATGGTCTACAGAAAACTCCTCGTCCCTTCAGAGGACCTCTGCCATACACCCAGCATGGAGATATACTTACCCCGAGCTAATTCCAGACTGCTTTGCCTCTTCTTTTGCCAGCCTGGCTGCTCCTTTTCTCACTCCCAGCGGTACTCGGGTAGTTAGTTGGTGGGTTTTCTGCAGGGTTTCATCATAGCTGGGTGGTACGTCTTCAGATAAGGTTTGGCCTGGATGCCGGGGAGTTGTGGGGAGGGATGAGGGTCTCAGCAATGTTTATATTATTCTTTATGTCTGGGTGTGGAGGGTAAATGCTCCCAAAACGGAAGGAGAAGGGTCTTCGTGGGTTCTGTTCTCGCATCCCTTGACACTGATGCATCTCAGTGCCTTCAGTCAGGTCATTCCTGGTTTACCCCAGAGCTGGTCCCGTAATTTTCAGCCGAACTAAATGAGACATATTGCTTAATGAGGGAGCGAGGAGGGTCTACGCATAAGGGACAGGGTGGCAGGGAGAAGCAGCACATGAAACCGTTGATGGGGTGTGCACAGGGACGGAGCCCGGCATTGGCAGGCGAGCAAAACCACCTGCCTGCTTGCAAAATTGCAGCTACTAAATTTTAATTAACATCTCAGTCAAGTGCGGTCCGTCGGCACCAGTTTTGACCCCTCTGAAAGTACAGTCAGTCTAGCGCTGGCTGTAGGGGAGCGGGCAGAGTCGTGCTGGTTTGGAGTACGGCTGTATCGCAGCCTTGAGGCTTTCTCATGCCTTTGAACGGGCACCTGTACAGTGGAAAGGGGCTGCGCTAGTGCCTTTGCTGGTGGCTTTTGACTCTCCCATGTTTGCATCTCTTTTAACAGAAAAGAGACACTTTCTTGGTCTGTTGGCTTTTTAGGAAAATGTTTTGGAAAGAAGTCACCTTTCCCTTTTTTCCCTTCATCCCTCTCTTCTCCCCATTTCTGGCTATCTATCTGTGCCTCCCTCCTCCCTTTTCTCCTTTCTAAATCTCTGGCCCTGCCTTCCTCCCTCCCCGCCTCTCCCTCACCAGCCCCGTCACTTGTCAAGTTGCTTCTTATCCACTTCATTAGCCCCCGTTCCCTTGTTTACCGAGGGGCGTTTGTATTAGTTGGAGAGCTTTCTAATTTAATCAAGGTTAGAGACGCAATTCCAGGTCTTGTTTGCCCAGCATGCTGGCCCGGCTCTCTGATTAATTCACAGGGCGTCAGATGTGCTGTTCTGCTTTGTTTGTCATTTTTCCCATCGCATCCTACTCCATCCTCCCTGCGCCAGGTGCACAGGGCTGGGAAAACACGCTGCTCGGGATGGAGAGACCGAGCTGCGCCCAGATACGCAGGGACAGGGCTGCTTGATGGCTTGATTGCTGCCTTCCTTGAGGTTAACGTGCAACAGCTATTGGAGTCACCCTGAGATGAAATTGGTGTAAAAGAGGGGAATATGGGACCCCGAGGTCTCGTGATTAGGAGCAAACTTGCCCGAAGTTCATGGTGTCTTCGTGGGAGCTAAGCCCTCTGTTCATGTCCCTCCCTATCAGGGAGGTCAATCCAAAATAGGTAACTGGGTGTTATCAGATGTGGGCAACCAAGCTGGGGAAAGCCGTGGCTGACCTGAGCTGGTGCTGGTCACAGTCCTGCCTCACGTGGGAGGCCAAAAATCTGTGAGAGGAACAGCAACATTTGATACTCTCTGCAAGTCACAAGTGCAACACTTTGGTTCTATCTTCCCAAACCGGCAATTTCCCTTTTCTAACCCAACTCCTCTCCCTTGTCCGCAGGGAGAAGCGCTGGCTGTGAGAGAAAGGGTCGTCTCCATCATTGAGGACCCCTCTGGGAAAACCATCCACTCTCCCTGTGCCCGGTGAAAAGACTTCTCCTCTGACAAGAGAAAGGGATGGGCTTCAGGTCATCGGCAGCTGCTTCCATCTCTGCTGCTGCAATGTAAATGCAATTAAATGCAATGAAGAGGAACGTAAACCTTCTCCAAACCACCTCTCCCAAGCCGAGCTCAGCCCACTGGCCTCCACAGCATCCTGCTGCCTTCTTCACACCTCCCTAGCAGGTAAGCTGTGGAGGGGAAGGGGGGGTAAACTGGGTCAGCTGGGGTTTTGTGTGTTGAACACGTCAAAAGTGTGAGCGGATTCCTCCTTTCCAGGGCGGTTCGATGGCATCCAGCCCCCTCGGTCTTGTCCCCTTTCTGCCTACCCCCAGCATCAGACAGACAGAAGGAAGGCAAGGGGAGAAGTTAATAAATAAATGACTTGTGTCGGGGGTGGAAGAGGGAGCTGGCGAGAGCATCGCCGCTTCGATCCCTGTAGCATTTCACAGCTGTTAAAAGCTGCCTCCTCCTATTGCGGTGATTAGGCAGAACGGCAGCGTCCCAAACAGGGTACCCCACTGCTGCCCTGCCCTCGGTAGCCCTGCCAGGACACGGGAGAAGGAGGCATCCAGCCCAACCTGGGTGTTTTGGAAGCGCTGGCATCCTCCCTTTGGAGGAAAAGGTACAAGATCTCATTTTCCCCAAATCCTTGAAACTCACCCGACTGCACCGGGCAGGGGAGAGAACAGAAACCAGCTTCACTGCAACATCTGTGAGCTTCTCACGCTCGTTTTTTGGGGCCAGACTTTTTGGTTTGAGTGATGGTTGGCAAATGGAGACGGGGTGCGGTGCTAGGCTCTCGGAGGAGCTCAGGCTTTGTCTTGAAGTTTGGATTTCCTGGTCTGAAAATCTTCCTGCCCATTTCTGTCCCCACCACCAAATTTATTGATCGTGTTGGGTCACAATTCTGGGATAACGGCTCTCAGCTGTGTCTGAACCTGAACCAAAACCCAAGCTCCGCACGGTTGTCAGGCCGACCTCGAATCAAAGCCACACGAGTGAGATTTTACATCTGTGTGTCTTTCCCATCGTTGAAACCCGATGAGTTGAGGGGGTTGTGACAAATCGCTAATCCAAATCATCCACTGCATGGGATTGAGATGCACATCCAAAGCTTCTACCAGCAGTCCCTGCTGGAGAGAAGGTTCAGACCTGGAGACAGCCCTGGCCTCTCGAGCAGCCACCTCCCTCCTGCAGAACAAAAAAGGAGAAAACCAGAGGAAGAAGAGGTACATTATCTTAGTAAGACTTGTGTTGTTAACACTCACATTTCCTTCCCAAACTGCTCGAGCTATACCCTCTGGCCAGCTGTCCGCACGGTGGGATGCAGCCACCCTTCTTTCTTGATGCTAGGTGCACCCTGGGCAGGAATTAATGTTGTGCCCACCTGAAGAGGCTTTATTTCCATACGCTGGCTATTGACTGCAGCTTGTGCTACACCTTTCTGTAGTACGAAATGGGTGTAAACCATCACTACTCTGATTCGGTGGCATTTTGCAGGAGTATCAACAGCCTCGGGAGAGAACGGGGTCCTGTGTTTGCCACGTAGCATTACAGTATTATTGTGCATAAAGATGGGCATAGCAAGGCATCGCCTGGAGGCGCTGACAGATGTTTCAAAGGTTTCTACTGCATAGATGATGGTCCTTTTGCATGGCCTTTTTTTGCACACAAGCATCCATCACCTGGGTGTGATGCCAAGTATTTGCAAAACTGGGGGATCCGGTTTGAAAACAGCAGCCCTGGCTGTCCCTCAACTCCCTGCTGGGGAAATAGGTGGCTTTGCACCATGGTTTCATGCCTGAACCATGGAAATCACTGTCTGTGATGCGTTGGGGGAGTTCCTCAGTGGTAAAACAGGGATAAGCCTACTGGAATAGCGGTCCTGGATAGCTGTAGGAATTAGGTTCATGTCCATTGCCCCTACTCTATTGTACTGGGAAGCTGTGAAATCCCTTTGCACCTCAATTCCTCATCCACAAAACAGGGATAAATAGTGTTTTAATCTGTCATGGGGGAATAGCATGATACTACTTAAGACCGAGATGCATTGACAGACTTAATTATTAATTGGGAGGTTTTGGGGGTTCATAGATGTGGGCTCTTTGCCTGGGAGTTGCAACCCCAGAAAGGTATAGGAATGTATGCCCAGCAGCAGTAATGCCCTCAACCTCACCATACAGGTATGGTTGCAGTGAAATGGAAAAGGAGAGTGTAATTTTAAGGACTGCCTTGGAATGGTTGGAATTACTATCCCCAAAATAATGGGGTGGAGAAGGAATGGATTGATATTTCTAGGGAACATAGGTGTGCGATATATAGGGCACTGAGGCTCCTTGTAGGTTATGGGCTGGGTGGCCTGATCTCACCCCTAATGAAGGAGGAAGAGTGCTTAATTTTAAACAAGGGCTGGTGTGGGTTAGGGTGAGAAAAGGGGAGGGAAAACGAAGGGGAGAAGGATGGAGGAGGGAGGGGGGAGCGAGAGCGCTGGCCACTCGAATTTCAGGGCTCTCAGGGAAAAGCAGAGCCCTGAACTATTTTCCCAGGCTGTGAGAAGGCATCACAGCTGGCTTCCCCCCCACCCCGGGACAGGAGGGAGAGTCTGAAGTGGTGCCAAAGTCTTAGCGTTCGTAATGAAAACGGGAGGTGGAGAGGTTCTGGGCGGGCTCTCCCTGGCTGGAGCAGAAAGATGAGACTTTCCCCGCACGCAGCTGCTGACCACATTGCCTGGCTCGGGGAAAAAACAATGTCAAGAGCCTCTGACAAGTTATCAGCTGCGGTTAAAAGGAGCTGACATGTGGGGGAGGCAGCCCGGCCAAGCAGACCGTAAACGCAGGTGTTACCGAGGAATTATCACCTTCCCCGCAGCCTGGGCAGTACTAGGTCAGCCCTGCTACCATATCGTTTGGGGCCAAGGATGCTCAGAGCCAGCAGGGAGTTTTGGTCCAGGAATGGGCTTAGGGAGCAGATCCCAAGATATGTCGCTTGACATGGATCACGTCCTAGTCGGGATCCAGGGGCTTGGTGGGCACCTATGTCCTCTGATGGGCTCAAAACACACCAGCTGCGAAAGACTCCAGGCAGTTCCCATTTTATTAGCCAAAGCAGAAGGAAAAGACAATTATTTTCCCTCCTTCTTCCTTCTTTTCTCCTTCCATATTCAGTTAGTCTCTGCCCCTCAACAGGGAACAAGAAATCCTGCTCCAAGAGCCATTTATCTACTTGATGGTAAGCCGCCCTCTTCAGCCCTGTGCAAGGTGGAGAGCAGGATGGCACCCAAAAGGTGCAGGACAGGGCAGGGAGCAGCAGCTTGGCCGTAGCCAACAATATTTTATTGTTGGTGTAGACTAAACCCCTCAGTTCTTGGCTCCTCCAAGTCGCGAGTAGGTCAGTGTCGGGGTTTTAGCTGATTCCCCCGCCATCCCTTCACCCCTCAGCTCCCCAAGCCACAAACTTGTGACTTTGCAAGTCCTCAGCATGTTTGGGCACAAGACTGCACAGTCCTGGAGTCAGCTTCTTGGAAATCAGGCCTGATTTAATCAGCCAGTTCCTATTTTTGATAGCGTGGAAACTGCTTCCTCGGTGTGCGTTCAATTTCTTCCTTCAACAGATTTATTCATTTATAACCCGCCGTTTGCTAGCGAGATCTCGTTGCCAATACAGCGGCCGCACGGGCTGACACGCGCAGGGGTTGCAAATCTCAGATGCCTTTGGCATCTCGAGAAGGGCGGGCAGGGCTGTGCCAAGGGACCTTGGTGCCCTCGAGCATCGCAGTTCGGGGATCCTTGTGCTGAAGGAGGGATGGGTCCATGTGGCAGGGTTGGTTCGCCCCCTCGTCCCAGTCACCCCGTCAAAAATTCAGTTTAGATAATTTCTATGCTCCCTGCGTATATATGTATACTTCAGGATCTGCTTTCGATCGCTGTAGCTGCTCTCTGTTCTTGAACTACCCGACAGCCAGCGCCCGGTGCAGAAGAGCCAGCGACCGCACATTGCATCGCTCTGCCTCCGGCACGCAGAGAGCCTGCGCCGTGCGGAGCGGGCGCCCAGCACCTCTGCGTGTGGCTGTCCCAAATCATTCCCAGGGACTTGTCTCCACCACAGCTGCGTCCTCCCCTTGCATGCATTCATTCCCTGTGGGAGCTGTCATTTCTCCAACACTTATGACTGCTTCCAGCTTTGGAAATCTAATTTCCAATCAGCAATCCATCAGCCTGGCATGGCTGAGCTGTAAAAATGTCCTCGAGGCCTCCCGAATGCCCCTCGTCTCAATAGCAGGGCTCATCTTCCCCCTGCGGGGAGGATGCTCGCCCGTCGGGGAGAGCCGCTTTGTTCCTGGGCAAGCGTAACCGAAGCCACCAGAGCAATTCCCGGAGAACAGCATCGCACAGTGGGATGGTGGCCAGGAACAAGCTCCCCAAGGAGAGGGGAAACAAAAGGACCGGGACACCGGGATAAACTTTCTGAAGCCAGAGCTGGGCTATCTGGCCAGAGCGGCGCTTTGATTTGCTGCAGCGGTGCAGCATCGCTGATAGGAATTTCGCAAAGAGCAGCATTTCCAGGGTAGAGATTTGCTTGCATTTGTGCCCAGAGAAGGAGCGACTTGTGCGATATCGATTGTAGCTGCAAGTCTGCAAATGCGCTGGGAATATCTTGGGCCCTGCAGTCAGGGCTGGCTGTTGTGGGAGTGGAGGAGAACGTGCAGGCCTGCTTGTGTTTTATGCCGTCGTCTGTTTTTAGCAAGTCTGGGGGAACGTGTAGCTGTGGGCTGGAAACGGTGTGGGAAGGAGCGTCTCTGCGCATCCGTGCTTCTCTGTGTGTCGCCTGCTTGTGTCGCGGAGCTTCTTGGGAGCGTAAGGAGGGTTTGCGGTCCCATTAAACAATGCCCTACGCTGCACCTGCAGCATCAGATGCTGAGGACAGAGGAGGGAAGAAATCACACAAGCAGAATAGCTGAGGCTGCTGCAGAATTGCAGCTCAAAGGACACATCACAAGGGGTTAAAGATGCGTCCAGGCTTCGCCTTCCTCTTTCAAGCGAGCAGAGCAGTGGCTGCCATGCCGAGCTTGAGTTTCACAGGCAACTCTGGCTATAAAATATGATCGTGTCTCCTGCACTGATTGATGGTTCCAGTGAAAACATCAGGCAGATCGGCCCAGAGGGGATCACGTTTTCAAGGGCGCAGCCGGCTGACATCCTATCCCCCTTTGCAAGCCCAGCAGCAAGCTGGGACCGGTTGCAGTCGTCCCACTTGTTACCCAGCCCAGCTAGGGATGGAGGACAGAAGAGGAGCAGAGGGGAAGCAGCATCTCTCTGGGGCTTCAACATCACGCCCGGGTGGGTCACTTCTGGTCAGCCTCCAGCCATTAGCAGCAGCTTAGGGGAAGGTTTTGTGATTCCAGCCCTGGGTCATAGGAAATACTGAAGGAAACTCCCTTCTCCAACATACGTTGCAGCAAATTTGGGGTGCCAGTCAGCCTGCTACGGAAAGCTGCCTTCCCATTTAACCCCAGGACTATCCCAGTGGCGTTCCCAGTATCTGTATGGGTAGCTGCGCCCTTGTGTTTAATCCAAAAGCTCAGCAAACCCATCGACTGTGCAGGAAAACATTGACGGTAACCAGCTGCAGAGGTGCTAACGTACAAACCCAGAGGAGTTACCGGGAGCGGGGGAATTAGCTGTTAGACGAAGCAGAGGATGCTAGCACAGCTCGCTTGATGCCAGCATCCTTTTTAGGCGTAGCCAGACCACCTTGGCACTCGTTTTGCTGGACGGTATTGGCGTATAACCCCTAAGCAGCAGCAACCACAGAGGTAAGAGCAGCAAAGGGAACACAGGCGAGGGGAGCAGGCGCGTTTCTGGGTCTCCATCTGGTGCAGCCAGCTGGAGCTTGCTTGCTTCCTTCCCTCCTTCCACCTATTTTCGTTCCCTGCTTTGAGGCACCAGCAGCAGAGACTTGGGGCTGAGAAAACAAAGCTCACAGCTGGATTCTGGGCAGCTGAGGGGGAAACATTGGGGCTATTCTATGATACCGGTTTGCTGGGGCCTTTTCTTTGTCCGTATTTAGAGATCGCAGTGCTCGGACGGTTACGGCAGCCTAGTGTCACACCGCCTTTGTCCCGGCAGCGGGGTTTGCATGCAGGAACGACCCTGCTTTGCACGCTTGCAAAAGCATTTCTCCTCGGGAGCGAAACGCTACCTGGAGCCGCTTTGCAAGCGGAGGGTCAATGCTCCTCCTCTGCAAGCAGAGGGTTAAGGGGAGCGCGGGCATCTCTTGCCCCCCCCTCCACTGCAAACACTTGGAGAAGGACCCCTTGGCCAAGGCAAGCGCCTTCATAGCCAGTGGGTGATGTCAGGGCCGCGGGGGGCAGGCACAGCTGTCTCCAGACATCCCGCTGCCACCCCCGGATTAGGGCCAGGCGCGCAGGAGGAGAGGGAGGGGGACACGCATTCTTGGGGGACGGGCGTCACTTTTGCGCTCCCCTCCCTGCCTGTGCGTTTCCCCCACGGCTTGATGTGCGTGGGGTTTTATTCGAAGCCACGTGCCCCCCGCAACCGCCACCTCTGCCCCCCCACAACTT
>NW_008824934.1:5637590-5638599 GCF_000699105.1 Pygoscelis adeliae | reverse complement strand
GCCCCCCCACAACTTGCTCCACCCCGGGACCCCGAGGAGTTTGTCTGGGTGCAGAGGAGCAGGGGGTACAAGCCCGGGGGACATGCAAGGAAGAAATGGCACATCATCAGGGGTGCCATCAATGCGTAGCAAGCTCAGCCCCAGCTTTTTGGCTTTTACCCCCTTCCCAGAGTCCCCCCGCATGCCCACCACCATCCACGGGCCAGCGGTGGGAGCAGAGGACTGGGAAGCCCCGTTGCCGCTTCGCTGTTTGCAACGGGGATCAGGTATTTCCCAGGCTCGCTCCCGCCACTGTGCCTCAACGTCCCCATCCACTAAATGGGATGGCAACACCTCTGTACCCGCACATCCCTGCGCGAGAGGGTGGCAGAGACCTCGTCTGAGCACCCCGCTGTGGCACCTAAGGACCAGGCTGCACCCTCTGAAGCTCAGGGAAATTTTGACCCAGCAAATCTCTCTGGGAGCCCAAAGTCAAATTAATCCTGTTCCCTAGAAGCCCCCAGTTCTCCACTGTGCACTTTTAGGTGGGCACCAGGCTGGGATCCCCTTTGCTCGCGCTGGTTGACCCTCACCAGGCTGCAGATGCGATGCTGGAGGAGAGGCAGACCAGTCCCACAGCCGTCCCAGTGGACACCAGTTTGTCCACGGAGGGGGCACGGGTTTCCCGAGATCCCATGGCTCGGTCTGCTCCGCGCTGACCCCTTCCCTCTCCCACCCTCTCGGAGCGGGGATGCTCCCACCCAGCTCCGACCCCTCTTCCTGGCATCCCTCATTTTCGGGGTGTCGCGTATTTTCACGGGCTGGGAAAAAAGCAAGCGGGGAGCTGCCGGAAGGGTTGATCTCACGTTGATTAAATGTTTTGGATGGCACCGGTAGACGATGCGGGGAGAATCGATTGTCCCCGGCAGTTTTGCCCGCCTGGCACTGTGAAGCAGGCACCGAAATGTCAGGTTTGTGATCTCAAATCGACAATCACGCAGCGGGGCGGGGGTAAAAAAACCAAAGGGTG
>NW_008824934.1:5636975-5637309 GCF_000699105.1 Pygoscelis adeliae | reverse complement strand
GAAGGGCCGGGGAGGGGGGGGCATGCGCTGGGAAGGGCTGGGGAGTCGGGAGGGTGGATCACTGTGAGGGGGCTGGTGCTGAGCCCGGGGGGGGTAGGCTGTAGGGACAGGAGCAGGATTTAGGGGATAACACCCCCCCCCGAGGAGAGCGACTACAGGTGCAGGTGGCCTCCGGGTGCAAAGAAATGGTGGTGCAAGGGAAAACCGTCCGTCCCTGCGGCCGCGGGGACGAGGTTCACGCTTTGCTTCAGTCCGGAGGCACGTGAGGATGCGGCTGCTGCGGCATTTGGTGGCTGGGCAAGGGGCGACAGCCGGTTGCAGGAGGGGTGCCCCG
>NW_008824934.1:5634980-5636215 GCF_000699105.1 Pygoscelis adeliae | reverse complement strand
GGGAAGAGGCACCCAAGCCTGGGAGGAAAGGAACCAGGTGTCCTCAGATGCCCTGGGAAGGAGGGTGCTCTCCTCCGGAGGGATGTATCCCACCATTTTTAATTGCTCGGTGAGCGGCGTGGTTGTGCAAAGGAGGTGGGGGGGGGTTGGGGGGGCTTTCTGCCTCCCGGTCCCTTTATTTGCTTTCCAGGATTTTCTTCTGGCCCCAAGGAGGGGAAGCACATCTTCCAGCTCTGCAGTGTTAGCCTTAGGGATGTGAATCCCCTCTGTATTTATTTTGGCTGGAAGCTGACATCCCGCTGTATTCTCATGCCTCCAGGACCTGGGGCTTTAGCAAAAATGCTAAATATTAGAAGACTCTTCGTAATTTTGCAGCATTTTTGGAGGGGACGAGGAGTGCTACAGCCCTTAAAACCACAGCTTGTTTGTTGAACGGGGCTGACATACTCAAACCCTCTCCCCCTTCTTGCCGGTCAGTGTTTCTTTGCTCGCGTTCTCCCATCCGCACTGTGGGA
Organism: Pygoscelis adeliae; assembly: GCF_000699105.1. Lineage (NCBI taxonomy): Eukaryota > Metazoa > Chordata > Aves > Sphenisciformes > Spheniscidae > Pygoscelis > Pygoscelis adeliae. Next base: position 5,635,700 of record NW_008824934.1, on the reverse strand, counting down.
AAGTCCGGCTCTTGAGCTGAACCCTGGGCTCTCGCCTTTCTCCCCACCAGTTCAAACCCACCCTCTTACCCCCACCCAGCCCCACGGCCGCTCCTCCCAGTCCCGGGGCCCGCAGGCTCCCAGTCCCAAGCCCCCATGGATGAGCGACCCCAGTCTTGCAGCCCGGTGGGAGCTGTGGGGCCGCCGGTTTTCTCCGTCTGCGGAGAATGGGATAAAGACCACCATCTGCCGCTAAGTCCTTGTACTGCAGACATCTCCTCCCGGACCCCCGAGGATTTCTCTGCTCTCCCAAAGCCACAAAGCATGGAAGAGGCAGGGGGGAGGCGAAGCCTCGGGCAGAAATGGCAAGAAGGGAGAAAGAGAGAAAAAAACAGGCCAAGGGGGTTTCCATCCCCCTAGAAAACCATCTTAGGATGCTCAGGATTTCTGGCTCTCCCCTGTGTAGCTTTTTTCTTCCTCCCTCTTGCCACCCCCCCACCCCCCACCCCACTCCTGTGTCTCTTTTCTCCTCCTCATCCTCTTTTTCAAGGGATGGAAAAATAGAAAGACACAGGCTGTGCCCGAAAATCAGTCCCCGGAGGTGGAGTAGGCGATGCCAGGCTGTTGCTGCTCCAGGACGGTAAAGCCCTGCATGGGGAGGGAAGGGAGGATATTTTGGGGCAGGGGGGGGCCTGATTCAGAGCACACCCGTGCTGTGAGCTGCTGCCTGCCCCCAGTGCG
>NW_008824934.1:5632301-5634274 GCF_000699105.1 Pygoscelis adeliae | reverse complement strand
GTGCGCAGTCCCCGGCCGGGCAGCGCCGCGGAAGGAGCCCGACAATCCTGGGATGGGAAGGGGGAGAGCAAAGGTGTGCGGCGGTCCGGGGCCGTGCCCCTCCGGAGAAGGGATGTGGCTTGGACTGCAGGATCTGCCTTCAGGCGGGTGCTGCTTTGCAGGGGCCGGATCCTGTAAGGTAAGAGCAGAGATTCCCCCTCCGTGGGAAATCTGTGGCTAAATCTGGCTCGTGTGGTTTCCCAGGGTGCTGGGCAGGAAAAGACGTTGCGGTTGGGAAGCGGTGATGGGAGTTTGCAAAGCAGGAAGGCGACCCAAGCACCAGCCCCTTGCAGGCATGCGTCCTACGAAGCAGCACCCCAATTTGTTTGTGTCCCCCACCCTCCGGGGCTTTGCAGGGGCCCCAACGTATCCTGCAACACAGAGAGGCTTCAGTGTATTCAGTGCGGTGTTTCCACTGGCTGCAGTCTGCTGCCCAGTGCAAGCATTTAAACCTCATTTATTGACTCCTCACGGGGAGGTTAAGGGCTCTCCTCTAACCCCTGTTAAGCCAAATGCGATCGAGCACCTCCCCTGCGGTTTAGTTTTTGTGTCCACGTGCTGTGCTTGTGGCGAGGCGATGGGTTATCCCCGTTGTCCTTGGGGTGCAGTGCCGGCGTTTTCCAGTCCTGTGCCCAGTCCTGAACTGCAGCCGTTCCCGCTGTGTGTGCTGAGAGTGGGGAATCACAAATATTACCTTTAGAGAGTTAAACCTTTCCTTTAAAAAAAAAAAAAAAAAAAAAGCACAGTCAGTGAAGCTAACATTAGGGCAGCAATTGCATCATTATGGTCACTGCCTCTCCTGTTTAATTTTGGGGATTTTTTAATTTGCCCAGAAAGCCAGAAGCATCCCTGCTCAGTGCTAAAAAAAAGGAAGGTGGCTCTTGCCGCGCTGGTCTCCCTGCAGCAGAGCGTGCTGCCCGTCCTCCGCCTCTCCCATTTTATCCCCGCAGGGACAAACAGCTCCGTGCCGCCTCGGTTTCCTGCTTCGCTTGGCTTTAAAGCTGAGACTTGGCCCTCTCGCCGAGGGCTCAAAGTGTCTCGCTGCCTGTTCGTCCCCCCCCCCCCCAGCTCCCGGGCTGCTCCGGGTGGTTTGCATTAGCACCCCTGCGCAGCCCAGCCTGGCGGGGGGGCGGGGGGAAGGCGTTTGGGCTCCGTCCAAGAAGCGTCGTACTTGCTCCGGACTCTCCTAACGACATACCTAACACGGGACATCGGAGGGTTTGATCTGCCAATTAGCCTCAGCCGGGGCCGCTAACGGGAAGCAGATGGAGCTGCGTGTTATCGGAGGGGAAAATCTGCCACTTCCTAGAGAGAGCCTGGCTCAGCCTCCCACCCGGCTCCCGGCTTGGAGGATGGATAGCCGAGCGTTTCGGGGTGCGGTGGGGACTGCTAAGCGCCAGGCCAGCTCCGGCTGTGCGTGGGAATGGGATTGAATCCCTACCAGAGATGCTCCAAACCTGTTGCCTCTCTTTATTGGGCGCCGTGGGATTATGCAGGGCCCCTACGCCCTCCCCAGACCCCTTTCCTCATCCCGGCGGAGGGCAGAGAGCTCCAGGAGCATCCGAGCAGGCAGGAGAGCGCCTGGGGGTCCGCCGCAAAAGCCCCTGTCTCTCCCAAACACCTACCGAAGCGTTTATCAGCTTCAAAAAGCCAACTGTTTAAATAGCATTAGGGGCCTGATTTAAACTCACAAAAGCCATGAAATTCAGAGTTAAGGCTAAAAAAATCCACTTGACTCTCTGGCCTTAAGTCATAAAAGGCGTGAGCCAAAGGCAGGGGCTTGAACGAGCACTCGGCTCCTGGGCCGTGCCTCTCCGGATCTCCCGGCTGCCTGGCGAGGGGGGTGCAAGGCAGAGCCCTTAATGAGATTTAAATGAGCTGATGGGCCAGTCTGGAAATGTTCGAGGACGCCGTTCGGAGGAGCTTTGCGGGGG
>NW_008824934.1:5620076-5632122 GCF_000699105.1 Pygoscelis adeliae | reverse complement strand
CTGGGCTTCCCCGTGCCCCCCCAGTCTGCAGCAAGAGGATGCTTTGTAGTAACCTGGATGATACTGAACCAGGTGCCTACTCGATCGTTCCTGCCTCTCTTATCCTCATGCAAGGGGAGTGTCTTAGTTTTAGCAGAAAATACGAAGCTGGGGTGGCTTTATTTCGGGTTTTTTTCTTCTCTCTGGGATGAGCACACGGTGAGAAGGGCAGCCAAAAGGCTGATATTTTTTTTGGGGGGGGCTCTGCAGTGTGAGTATGTGTGCCGAGGCGGAGCTGTGGCAGCCCAGGTGTCCTGGCTTACCTGCTAAAGGTGAGGGCAGAGAGGTGGGGTTTTTTTTAAGAAATAATCAATAGACGCAAGGGTTGGTTGGCGGGGGGGTGCAGCAACGCGACGGAGAGCACCTGCAGTCGGGTCCCAACAGTCAACGGAGGTGCTAAGACAAAGAGCAGCCGCCTGTTCAGAGGCAGAAGCAGCAGTTTTGGGGAGTGCCTTATTGTTCCCATCTTTTCTTACCACGTTGCATACGCTAAAGGTACCGAATGCACGCGCGACCTAGCTCTTTCTTTGGCAACAATTTGAAGAAATAATTCATAAAAGAACACAAAGGTTTTTCCAATTTTATTGCAAATTTTCTCAGTTAAACCAGGATTCGCAGGTATTAATGCAACTTGTTCATGACCTGCGTGCTAAACACCAGCCCAGGATCAATACTTAATGCTTATTACAACTGCCCTAACAGGGTTATCCGCTCTATCTGCAAACCCTGATAATCGAAGTTATTAACTGTAGGTGTTACAGATGTAACGTTCCTGAATTAGAAATGATCCTGGAAGGGTGCAAGACTTTGTGCCTACGATCCCTTTTCCCGTTTGCATGGCAGGACCCATCCGGCGAGACCTTGCTGACGGTGAGGCAGAGCCTGCGCGGGTCACAGCAGCTGGGGCCCACAAAGGTCAGAACTAATTTAACTTCTTAACTCGGCAGCTTGCAGAGCCGCGGAGACGGGCCCGCGTCAGGGAGCAGCTCCCTGGGACGGGAGCGGGGTCCTGGTCAGAGCACAACAGGCTGGGAAGCGCACCTTGCTCTAATTACTGCAGACCTCCAGTTGCTGTCCCGGCACCTCCTGCTCGTACTTAAATTCCTTCTAGGGGTGGTGAGGGATGCTGCATCCACCTAAGCAGCTTCTGCGGGAACGTTCCTGTTATTGAAGCACCCTCTCTTAAAATCTTTCCGCTTCCTTCCAGTGGACATGCAAGGATCGGAGCAGTGGAAGCAGCCAGCAACGGATGGGAAGCACCGGAGGTAGCCTGGCCTCCCCACCGGCAATGGACCAAGGGGACGAAATGGGGGGCTGCTGCTCCACCTGCCTGACGCCCGAGCACGCCCTGAGGCCGTTCGCAAGGTAACGTGCAGGTAACCCCGGCCCTCGGCTTCGCAAGGCGCTTAAACTTATTTCTAAGCCGCACCCGCCCTCGCAGCCGCCCTCTCCTGGCACAATGCGCCTTCTGCCAAGGTCTCTTCCTACATCAAAAACCTTTGGGGGTGTTGGAGGCTTTGCTTTTGCTCAGGAACGGGGAGAAAATACGGCTCAGGGCTCCCACCACATTGATCTCTGGTTTAAAACAAGGCAGGCTTCCCACTCCTCCCGGGAAGGCTGGTACAGGCAGCCCTGAACTTCCAGTGAGTTCTGCTGGTGCAGCTCACGCTCTGCCGGGGTAAGGGAGGCCTTGGGGACAGAGAAGGGAAGGACACCGCTTTGTACAGGTGACGGGGACAGGGCCAGCCTCTTAATGCCCATCTCCCGCTTTAATCCCAGCGCGCTCAGCCCCAGTGAGAGGGAACCGCGCTGGAGCGCTCGGGACGGACAAAATGGAAGGAAAAGGGAACCCTGGTCCGGGTATGCTTCTGCGACCACACCTCCAGCCACCCCTTAATTAATTAACTGAGCACGCTTACATGACTAAGAAAACCACAAGGACTTTTTCTTTTGAGTTAACAATTTAATAATAGAATTTTCCTTTAAAAATAAAACCTAAGCTCGTCGGGTTAAAGATCAGTAGATTTAAGTGCTTTTTAAGGTCGTAGCTGCGAAGCCACTCTGTGCGTTGAGGATCAGTAGTACCGGTGCGGGGCCCGGGAGAAGGCATCACTGCATGTAGGCGTAGCGCCAGTCCGTCAGGGGCACGTGCGTTTCTTTGATGGCCTGGGGAGAGGTCCAGCGCAGGATGTAGTGGGGGCCACCAGGTTTGTCGTTGGTGCCTGTTTCAGAAGAAAAGAAAGCGCCGGTGACCACGAGATGGCGGATGGGGAACTTGCCCCGAGGGGGATGCGGCTCAGCGCGCGGCCGTGCAGGTTAAGTGCCGCCTCCAGACAGGAGTTTTTCGTCTCACCTGAGATGCGGGAGCCTCCGAAGGGTTGCTGAGCCACAACGGCGCCTGTCGACTTATCGTTGATGTAGAAATTGCCGGCCGCGTTGCGCAGAAGGTTCCTGGCTTCGTCGATGATTCTCCTGAGGAGGGACAGAAACGGCTGTGACCACAACGCAACGGCAAAAACTTGCGCCGAGGCCTCTACCCTTCTTCTATAGCAATTAAAATCGTGCAAAAAGCGTGTTTGCACTTCCTTGCACACCTTTCCAGGACTGCACGCTGTTTAACACACACTGAAACGGGTCGTGCATACTTAGAACTCCACTAAATTATCCCAATTTTGTTTTCTTTTAGCTTGTTTCTCTTCTTAGGTTTTACTGTTACAAAATGAAGGTGATTATAACTTAAGGATGGGTCCCCTTTGAGGTTACGCTGCTCTTAGCCCTCCTCCTGCTTAAGAGGGTTGGGGGCACTTCCTCCCATATGCTCCAAATGTCGCCTTCGAGAGAGTTTCTCACCGAAAAAGCGTTTTTGGGCTGAGAAACCACCTTCGATGCCTCCCCTTCCCTCCTCAGCGGGAGGAGGGCTAAAAGCAGCGTAAGCTTTGCGGGAAACGCTTTCTTCTCCTCCTCACCACGCAGCGCAGGGCTCTGGAGAGAAGCCAGACGGATGGCTCGCCCCAGAAGGGGAAAAGCATCTTTGCTGTCTCGGGATGCCGCAAGGCAGCGCGGATTTTGGCACTCACTTCTCCTGGGCGAAGACTGCCCCCGTGAGGCCATAGGGCGTTGTGGTGTCGATGAGCTCCAGCACCTCCTTGTACCGCTTCTCCGGGTAGACGTACACCGTGAGGACTGGGCCAAAAATTTCCTGTAGAGCAAAAAAAGGATAATAAAGCACTCGGTGGGGACAGCCTCCAAAAATAAGCGGCGGGCGCTTCAGCACCCGATTAGCTAAAACCGTGATGAAGAGGAACATCCCTGCGCCAACTTACCATACGGCACTGGTCAACTCATCTCTGCGCGTCCAGCGGAGACCTCAGGACGGGGACCTACAGCCCCTTTTGCACCTTTCCTGCCACCTCCCCGCAAGCTGCTCTCACCTCTTTCATGATGGGATCCTGTGGGTCTTTGCTCTCCACGATGCACGGCTCGATGAAGTACCCAACGCTGTCGTCGCAGCCGCCTCCTGCCAGGATGGTGAGGCTGGACGACTTCTTGGCGTGCTCGATCCACTTCTTTATCCGTGCAAAAGACTGAGGCAAGGAAATAATAAAAAAAGAGCGTGGGTTTGGGGGTCTAAAAGGAGGTTTGGGCAATCCCTTTCAGGGCTACGCTGCTCTTAGCGCTCTTCCAGCTCAGGAGGAGTGGGAGCTGGAAATACAGTCCTGGGCATTCTGAACCTTACGTCTGAGAGAATTTCTCAGCAAAATAACCCACTTTTGTCAAGAGGGGCAGTGACTAAGGCATGCAGTACTTCAGGAGGGAGCAAAAGAGGGCTGATAGTCAGCTCTAACTAATCACTGATGTTCGTACTTTGCTGTAAGCAATAAAACCCATTTAACCTGACACTTAATGAAAGCCTGGTGGGGTTTGTTACCTTCTTGCACTAGTAGAAACAGGAGAGGTGAGCTCACCTTGTCATCAATCACTGCAGAGAAAAACGTCCCAAAGTCCTGGGCGGGCTGTGGGAAGCCAGAAAGGAGACAATGTAAGTACATACTGTGCCAAAAAGCTAACTCTGAAATTAGGAGGAGCTGAAATTCCCCAAATAACACTTCCCCCCCGCTCCAAACACACCTCTGTTCGAGGGCGCAAGCTACCCCTTTTCAATTAGTCTGCAGTATTCAGCGACTTACACAATCCTTCCTGCAGACGCTGGCTACAAGTTAATTTCTAATCACTAAAAAAAGATGAAGCGGGGGGGACGGAGGGGCGGTGGTGGGGGGAACCAGTGGATAAAAAGCTCGGTTCAATAGGAATTAGTAGCCAGTTACCGCAGTCTCTAATCCCATCAACCACCCGCTGAGCCGCAAAGCCCTTCAGCAGCCCGGCAGCTCTGCTCACGTCTCCCACTTTGATCTTCCCGTGCTCCTCCAGCAGCTTCTCTTTGATCTGGGGCCACAGCGAGTCTGGGGCGTAAAGGCGGGAGCAAGCCGAGCATTTTTGGCCGCCGTACTCGAAGGCCGAGCGCAGGGTCCCGTTCACCACGCTGGCCACGTCGGCCGAGCTGTGCACCAGGTGGAAGTTCTTCCCGCCGCACTCTGGTGCCGGAGAGGGGGGAGGAAAAGAGGCAAGTGAGGAGTTGTCAGGGCCGCACCGCCTCCGAAAAGCACAAGCTACGGCCAGGTCCCTTGCAAGGGGCTCGGCCAGCGCTCGCCCTGCCTGGCCCTCAGTTCCTCAGGGGACAGGGACAGTGCCACGATCCCAGGAGCGCAACCCCAGAGCTCGAGGAGCTGGAGCAGGCTTACCAAACTGATGGAAAAGGGACTGACCCGAGTTCCCAGACTTGGCGTGGAAGCTCTGCGACCCCAGAGCGTCACCTCCTCCCGCCCCAGTGCCAGCTCCCCACCATAAAAGCCCATCCCGTGCCGGTGGGAGCTGGTGCCGTAAGCTCCTCCAAATACCCAGCGCACCCAGACGAACAAGCTTTATGCTTCTGCCACAGAGGGTGGACAGGACGGAATTTACTGTGTCATTTGCTCTCTGCTCACAAGGAGAGGAATCCTGGCCATCACTTCAGTTTCTCCCCGAGCAGGGGAGAAACTGAACCCCCCACCCCTGCATGGCCTCCCCCCCAAGAAAAAAAGGTGTAAGAAGTGGCAGTTACCTCCAGCCAGGCGTGGGAAATTGCGGTAGCGATCCAGGTTTTCGGAGACCTGCTTCCAGAGCCGCTTGAAAGTTCTGGAAGAGAAAGGAGGAGCCGATTCGTGCACTCTTGCCTTTGCACAGGGGTGGCACTTGGGAAAGGCACGTGTGGGTGATGTGCCCTGCTGAGGGGGACCCCAGCAAACCCCTGCATCCATCCCCAAAAGAAGGGACGCCTACAAGCAGAAGAGGGGATGCTACCTGAAACTGAGACCCTAGGTCTCAAAGCAATGGCACTACACAACAACCCCCTAGTTTTAAAAATAAGAAACTGTTGCAGTGTCACAGGGAAGACCACAGGAGCGAGCGTCCAGCAGAAGTTTCTGTTCTTCCCCTCTCCCCCCTTCCTTTCAGTCCTTACTGTGACAAACCCCTTGGCTGCAAAACAATAAAAATGCTAATAACCTCCCACCAGGAGGCACAGCCATTAATACGAATTTATGAGCTTCCCACCTTTAAAGCACAATGCTCATCAGACCGTGTCCTTCACCGGTGGAGCGGGGTCCCCGCGTTTAATAGCCCATTGCGGGCTGCCGGGGCCCTCAGCGTCGCTAACACGCCCCGATGCACGGGCAGAGCACGAGTTTGCAAATCTACCCGGAGCTGGCATCACTCCGCCAGCGCAGTGCGGTTCATTAAGCCAAATCACAGCATCCCTGGGAGACAGGGCAGTGTCACACGCAACTTCACCTATTCTCTGTGCCTTGAGTTTAGCAACAGAAACACTCTGCTATTAAACGTGCTCCCTGTAGCAAGAAAACCTGGTTAGACACTTTTTTAATCCGTTTTAAAACCCTACTTTAAAATGTTGTGTAAGGATGGCCGGTTGTCTGCCTGCTACCCTCTCAATGCTGTCCTGCATGTTCAAAGGACCGGCAGACGAGCACCCAGCGTCGTCTCAGCCAGCGGCTCCCCGCCCCCCCTCCCCAACGTACGGCACGCTGCCGGTGAAATTGAGCCCGCAGAAGTGCTCGGAGCTCGTGACGGTGTCTCCAAACACGGGCCCATCCGCCGGCACAAACTGCACGACATTCGGAGGGAGCCCGGCTTCGAGGAGGATCTTGTAGACGGCGTAGCTGGAGAGCAGGGCAGTGTCGCTGGGCTTCCACAGGACCACGTTTCCCTGGGGGCGAGGAGAAAGTCATAGAATCATAGAATCATTAAGGTTGGAAGAGACCTCCAAGATCATCGAGTCCAACCATCGACCCAACACCACCATGCCCACTAAACCATGTCCCTAAGCGCCTCATCTACACGTCTTTTAAATACTTCCAGGGATGGTGACTCAACCCCTTCCCTGGGCAGCCTGTTCCAATGTTTAACCACTCTTTCAGTAAAGAAATTTTTCCTTACATCCAATCTAAACCTCCCCTGGCGCAACTTGAGGCCATTTCCTCTCGTCCTTTCACCAGTTACTTGGGAGAAGAGACCGACCCCCACCTCGCTACAGCCTCCTTTCAGGTAGTTGTAGAGAGCCATGAGGTCTCCCCTCAGCCTCCTTTTCTCCAGGCTAAACAACCCCAGCTCCCCCAGCCGCTCCTCATCAGACTTGTTCTCCAGACCCCTCACCAGCCTCGTTGCCCTTCTCTGGACACGCTCCAGCACCTCGACATCCTTCTTGTAGTGAGGGGCCCAAAACTGAACACAGTATTCGAGGTGCGGCCGCACCAGTGCTGAGTACAGGGGCACGATCACTTCCCTAGTCAGCACACGAGGAAAGGCTTCTGCCCAAACACAGGAATGCAATGCTTAAACGCTCTGGCAAAAGTCTGTCCCGCAGCCCACAGCAGATGGGACCCGAGCAACGGCACCCTTGGGTGATTCACACCTACCTTTTACCCCAAGCACTGGTTTTGAAAAGGAGCGTGATTGCCCTGGTCACAAAAATCCTCCCCTTTCACACCACCGGGTCGCTGTGCCAGCCTTTCACACCCTCCCTTGCCAGTTTTGCCTTCTCTAAGAGGAGCTGCGAAATGCGGACCTGTTTTATGTCTCGGGAGATGGGATGGCGCCGCTAAGAAACGTGCTTACGACATCGCAAGCGCTGTCACCCGCTGCCACCGGGTTTGAGCACGACCCAGGAGATGTCTGTGCCAGCCGAAGCAGTGAAATAAAACCTCAAGCCCGGACTACTTGTGCACAAGCAAACAGCACAACTGGCTGGAAAACACAGCGCTAAAAGGCTGGCGGGGGGACCCCAGCCCTAAGGCTGGCGGGGGCACCCCACCCCTTTGGCTCCGTGCCACCGTCCTCCCTTCGGCTCCGTGCGCAGCCGCGGGGCCACGGGAGGCCCAGTGACCTCCCCTGCGTCACCGTCACACTGCTTGGCCCCCACCACACGTGACCGTGCAACAGGGTCACAGCCCCGGGGGAGCAGGAGGGGGATTTTCGGACTCTGTCTCAACCAGGCGCCTGATTTCCAGGGACTCGCAGTGCGGGCAAAGCTCCTTCCTGGACCCCCTAATCCTCCCACTCCAAACGGTGAGAAAACTAAACCACGCTCTGCAAAATAATCTCCAAGCAACTGGGAAATCTAACTCAGGCCACGATCGGAGACGGTATGCCCGGCAGCCTGGATACTGGTGCGGTGCAGCAACTGCTCCGGTCCCGAGGAAATCCCGCTCCTGCTCTGCAATGCCATTAACTGCGTTGATCTCTCCAGCTAGTTAGGCAAGAGCAATGTTTAATCCCCTGGGAAGCGCACTGTGGTGACTAAAACACTGGGGGGTCTAATTAATATCCACCTATTAAGTACCATTTTCTCCTAAATTCAATTCCGGGTACCACCTGCTGCTGAGCTTTTCAGGTCACCCGCTGATGCCCTGCTCCGTTTTGCCCAGGCCCAGGGCGAGCAGGGGGATTTCATCGCGCTGCAGCAGCCCGGTGGGAATTTATCGTCATGCTCGAGGAGGGAGAGGTGGATGCACTGCAGGATGCCCCAAACAGTTCACCCAGACCTGCCAGCATGGGCTTGCCCCATCCCAGCAAGGTTCGTCCGTTTTGGGATGAGTTTATCATCAAATGCCCCAAAGCCGATGACCTTCCTCAAATCCCGGGGTGGGAGGAACGCATCTCCCTCCCCCAAAAAACTTCCCGGCTCCGCGTTACCTTCACCCTCTCCCTTCCTTCTCCCCACTCCTCCCCTACAAAACTGACAGGTTCAAATGCTTCGCCTTGAATAAGGCTTTAAAATGCGATGTCCCCAAATTAAAAGCTTGGTGTCCTCCCTTATCGCAGCCTCTTCCACCTCCAACACAGGACACTGCTGCTGGAGGGACCATCCTTGGTGCCAGGATGACATCTGAGCCCAGTTAGTAAAGAGCTCAGGACAATTTTGTGGGGTTTTTTCCAGTGCATCAATAGATTAATTAATCCTGGCCCAAATTCATCAGGTTATTACAGTCTCTCCCCAGAACTCACCCTGCAAAGGCCTCATGCTCAGCGGGCACACTGGGGTGGGACACGTACACAAATGCTGTTTACCGGTACTTTGACTTTTTGGACCATCTTTCACGTCTGCCAGGATCTCTTGTCTCCCGATTCAGTGCTAAATGCCAGGGCCACGGCCCGCTCTCTCCTACCTTCACCCTAACGCACCCGCTGTACCCAGAAAGTGTCCTCCAAGAGGAACCTGAGCAATTACAAACTGATTACACTTTCATGTCACAACAGCACCCTGAAGCCCCGTTCACAGAGCAAGCACCACGTGGGAAAACAAAACCCTGCCGTACTATTTCTCGTCTCCCCTCCCTCCTGCAGCACCCTGACCGTCTCTTGATCTAAAGCCCAGCCTAGGAGTGAAAAGACACCTTGCTTCAGAATAAAAACCCCAGAAGAGCAGGTTTGGGCAGTTTTTCCTTTTCCAACGCTTCTCCCATCACACCTGCCCATCGGTGGACAGGCCTAAAATCCAGCCAGCAGAATGACTCCTTGTAATTAAAGACATGGGAGTCTAATTGCAAGACAGCTGATTGAATTCAAGGGGCCCAACAGAAGCAGGGGCCCAGGTGTGTCCTATTGAACGGCACCAGAGAACCAAGGAGGCCAAACTTGCTCCTTGCGGATCCCAGACCAGGCAAACCGCAGCCTCAGAGAGACTGGGTCCCCCTCCCAGCCTTTCTCCGGGCTGTCCCCTCCATCCCTGGCTCTCCTTAAACACCGCGACAACACTCACCATCAACGCCGGAGCCCCTGCCAGGTTGCCGCCGATCGCCGTGAAGTTGAAGGGAGAGACGGCTGCCACGAAACCCTGCGGGTGGGAGAGAAAAAGGACCGGTGGGAGTGCGGTGCCTCCTCTCACCGTGGCGTGCCACCACAGCTTGGGGCAAAAAAAGGGAGCTCCCCGAGCAGGGGGACAGCCTCTCACCTCCAGCCCCCGGTAGACCATGCTGTTGGTGCTGACGTCCACGCTGATGGGCTGGCTGTTCTCCAGCTCCAGGGCGTACTTGGCATTGAATCGGAAGAAGTCTATCAGCTCCGCAGCAGCATCGATTTCTGCCTGGATGACTGTTTTACCCTGCCAGGAGAGGCCGCATCAAATAAAAGCACTGAGGGGAGGGCGGGGGGGTGGAATGCAGCAGCCGTGAGCTGCAGCGGTGCGGCACGGCGCATCCAGATGCGGTTTGTGCGTTGCCTCTCTCACACAGACCACGTGCACGCTTCCAAAAGATGTGGCCTCCTACAAGCCCCCATCCCGCCACGCGTCCTTTGCACCGAGCGGAGGCAAACGCAGCCCGTGCCTGGGCCCGGGGACGTCACATCCACCCGTGATCCCCCACAGCCTCCCCTGGGAAAGCCAGGGCTGCTGGGGTGTTTCGCAAGGGTAAACCCTGACGATCGCAGCCCACATCAGTTGATCCTGTTCTCACGAAGCTTGAGGGCTCCCAGCTTCACCTCCCTTCTTTCTCAGCAAAGAGGCAAGGATCGGCTTTAGGATCAGCCTGTTTCCCCTCGCAGCACAGCTACAGGCACTTGGTAACAACACAGCCATTCCCAACGCCAAAAAATACCTTGGCAGCTCTTCCTACCCTGCTTCCCTAGCTCCTGGCTCCCCAGATTCCCTCCCGTTCACCCCAGCTATCTGCTGGGTCAATCCCGCACCTCCCTTACCTGCCCGATCATGGTTTTGGCCAGCACTTCTGCTCGCCTCGGGCCGCTCAGCATGTCAGCCGCCTTCAGGAAGATTTGGGCTCGGTCCTGGACAGGTTTCAGGTCCCATTCCTTCCTCGCTGCCAAGGCAGCGTTAATGGCTTTGTTAATGAGCTCCTGAGGAAGAAAAGGGGAAAGGCAGCAAGGAGGAACCCACCGCCTCTCCGTCACCAGGTCGGAGGGGAAGGTGAGTGGCCATCCATCCCTGGACACAAACCACGGCAGCCATTTTCCCACTGCAACCCCAAATTTGCAGCTCCCGGCACCGATTTGTTCCGGGGCCCCTGGGACTTGGAAAGCCAACACCCAACCCTGGAGCCTCCCTGCTCACAATCTGAGCAGCGATTTGCGTTTCATCCAGACTTCTCACCAGCAATCCCAAAGCGCATCACGCTGCAAGCCTCGCAACCCCGCTGCGAGATAAGGCTCGCTAAACCCAGGTGAAATGCTGCTGCTTACCCCCTGAAAAAACCGAAAGGAAGAGGGAAGGCAATGAGATGTGCTCACCTTGTCGGCATAGCAGTACTTGGCCACCTTGTGCGCATGATTAAATGGCTGAAAAGAGAAAAAAAGCCTCTGTAGTTATCAGTCCGACAGACCTCTCTCCTGCCAGGTACGTCCCCCTGCTCTGGCCTCACTTATTAAAGAAGTTTTTCCCCAAACTCACCGACAGCTGGTACCGCACCGTTGGCGTCCACACCTCTTCTCCCCCGATCACGCACGGGATGGCTTCTGTCTTGCCCTTCAGGTCGGCGAGCGCCTAAGTGAGAGGAGGAGGAGAGCACCGTGGTGAGAGCTGTACACGCAGACCTCCACCAGCCACCCCCCCTCTCCATCCGTCCTCCCCGCCAGCCCCACGAGCAAAGGGAAACCTGGGGACAGGCTTCCTTCGGTCCCCTGGGTACGGGATGCTCGTGGGCTGGAGGGACGGGGACAGGAGTTACAACTCCCCATTGCCCCCAAAGAGGAGTGGGAGCTGGGCAGGACGGGGCGTCCCCCCCCCCCAGCAAAGAGCCTGGGGCTGCCGCGCAGCACCAGAAGCACAAACCGTGACCTTCAAGGCCCCAAAAAAGCCCGATCCCCTGCGGTGGTACCTTCTGAAGCGCTGCTCGCTCGGGGCTCCCTGGCTTAAACTCGAGGATGGGCTCGTTGGTCACCTCGATGGCCGAGCGGTGCTGCCATCTCCGCCTAGGAGAGGAGCACAACGGACGCTGAAATCCCCCCCCTGGTTTCCTCCTTCCCTCCACACCCCAACCTCCAGGCAACACGTGTTCTATCGCCTAACGCCACGCTCCCTGGCCAAACCAGCTATGCACGCCCAGGCACCGCACCGCGTTATCACGCCCGTGCTCCATCCTGTCGGATGATGATGCCAGAGCTGGGAACCGAGCCTGGACGCAGCTCCCATCCACCTCTCCCTTCTCTTTGCTACAAAAAAAGGCGCTGGAAAAGGAATTTCTAAGGGACGACGTGCAGGGCAAAGCTCCGAATCGATCCGGTTTGCTCCAACACCCCAACGCGCCGCCAGCTCCTGGCAAAGTCCGGGCCGCGGGGGCAAAAGCCGGGCTGGCACCGCTCTGCCCGCTCCAGCGAGCGGCCGGACCTTGGCAGCTTCAGGCGACGCGTTTCCCAACCCCGCTCGAGCACTCAATTGCCCATCGCG
>NW_008824934.1:5618145-5619159 GCF_000699105.1 Pygoscelis adeliae | reverse complement strand
ACCCAAAACGGGGTTAAAACGTGCTGGGGGCACGGGGCCAGCAGGAGGCTGGTTTTTGCGGGGGGTGTTTTTATTTCCAGAAAGGGTATCGGCACTTGAAGAGCGGCAGCTGAAAGACCCTAATAGTTAGGGGGGGCTTGGGGTATTTTGGGACCCCAAAATTCCCTTGCCCAGCCCTGGGCAGAGGTCCAGGGAGAGAGGAAGGTGCGTCGTCCCCCTCCTTGGATCCAAAGGCACACGAAGCTTGCGCCCTAAAAGGTTTTTTGCAACCCAAGAATTAACAGACACAGACATTGAGCAGGAGTTGGGTGTTTATTTTATAGGATTTTTTTTTTTTCCTCGTTACCAGAGAATGCCTGTAACCCGTTTTCATCGACAAGCTCCCGCGCGCCCCTGTGCGCAGAGAAGCCTGTGGGGTACGCGACCGGTGGGTCGAGCGACGAAGGATGAATTCCGGAGGGGCAGCACGGCTGGGGACGGACGGACGGACGGAGGCGGGACGGGAGCCCAGAGCTGCCTACGGGGAGTCGGAGAGCAGACCTGGAAGGGGTCGGTGGGATTGGTTTTGGCACTAAAAAAGGAAAATGGCGATAATCCGCTGGAACTCAGAGGAGTGCGAATGCTTCTGGCTCTCGCTGCGGGTGGTTCTCGGTGCCCCTGCTAAAGTGGATTAGATTTCCGAAGCCTTTGATGGTCCGAAATCCACTGCCAGTAAGTGCGTGTACCGTTTGGTCTGCTTGCAAATACCCAGGACAGACTTCCAGCCACAGAGGAAATCGATTTACCTCTCGACTCCGGAGCCAGCTTGGGAGCTGGTTCATCCTTTCCTCACCAGAGATCAAATAGCATCATCAGTTAAGTCTTTTTCTTTAAAAGAAGCTAATATACAGAATATAAAGCACAATATTTACAACAGTACGGTAAACAGGTTCATTTCCACACTGATCAGTAGTCTGTTTTAATGTGTACAAAAGAAATTCTTACATGACCTAAGAGGAACTGACAAGAAGTGAC
>NW_008824934.1:5614965-5618132 GCF_000699105.1 Pygoscelis adeliae | reverse complement strand
AGAGTCATCAATACCCTCCACTTAAACACATTAAATAATAGCTAATCATTTTTGGCAGAACTTAGCTACGTACACTTTAGCCGCAGGTAAGGTGTTTTATGGACTGAATTGTGTGTCTCTTTTGGTGAAACCACGTTACACAAGAAGTGTGTCTAGTGACCAGGCTTTTAATCCTCCTCAACCTTCTCGAATAAAAAAAAAAAAAAGAAAATTTTAGGATTTCAGATGAAATCTGCGCAGGGATTGTCAGTTTGGGCAGCCGACAAACCACGGGCGTTGGGTTTGTGGCACACGGGTACTGGGGTACCCAGTACCGGGGTGTTCTGCCACGGAAGTGACACAGGTTTGAAGCCACCCCAGGGTTTGTTTTAAGCATTAATATCATTATTTCCTCCAAAGATGGAGCCAGCCAGACCTACGAGCACCACCTTTGCTTACAGAAGTGCTTTACTGTTGGAGTGCCTCAAATTAGGAGGGAATCCTGATTTCTAGAAGCATCAAATACCCACTTCTTAAACACAATTTGTTGCTTCTTCAAAAGAGAAGCTTGGAAAGGCTCCCGCAAGCGCGGAAAGGTCTTAAGACACTGAACTACACACAAAAACAGACAAAAAGAAAGAATCAAGTGTTTCTTCACTGCTCTGCCAAAGACTTGGGTTCAAGCCTTCGGTGCTCCCCTCTCCAGAAACGGGTTGGCAAGGGATTGAATTAAGAATTTGGCAGGTAGTGTTTCTAGTTTACCTCTACACCCAGCGTTATTAACACCAGGACACTATGCACTGCCTTGATTGCCGATTTCTCATTTAAAACTCAAACTGACAGAAGTTGCATTCTACTAAAAGCTTAAAAATCAAGCATTTGGGTGACTTAACACTGAAGGCAAACATTTTTAAAACCTGTGTGTTCCCCTGCAACCAAGTCCTGGACCAGTGCAAAAGAATAAAAAAACAGAAGTCCTGAAACAACCTGTGGGAAATCCTCATCAGGGTATTATTACACCATGGAAGCACTATCATTTCTTAATTTTGCTGTGATAAATCGTGCTTTGAACATTCAGCTCTAAAATGAAGCACTATCAAACGTGAAACACAATCAGGGACTTCCCAGTATTGCAATTCTCCTCCTCGCACGCTCCAACACAAACATTCTTCCACGTTTTTCCAGAGCCGAGGGAAACATAAGGAAATAGCTGCTTTACAGAGACCGCAGCGCTGTGGCAAGGCTGTGAGCACCCACCGATCGCCGTGGCTTTTCCTCAGCCAACCTTGGACTGATGACCCAACTTGTATTTTCGCTGGCAGGAATGGTTATGCAAAGAAAAAAATCTCATATTAGCAGCTTTAGATCTATATTCAGGCACGATTCTGATCTATTATTTTGTTTCATCAAGTGAATTCCAATTTATACCGGTGTAGACAAACACAATTTATCTTCCAACCAGGTAGGACACAAAACCCACTTTGGGGCAGATTTTAAGACTGCTGTGCTGCAATCACCCCCGGTATTTAGGGGAGCAAACGAGGTCCTTACCCTCTCCAGCAGAATGCCTCGCAATCAGGGGAAGAAAAAAAAAAACAACAGGGGAAACAGCAATAACTCTGCAGTCGCAGAAGAGCTGTTAGCCTGTTGTTCTTTTCCCCTGTCTCCTGCTTCGAGGAAGCGATGGGCGAGTGCTTCACAGCCGTACCTCTTAGATTGTTTCCGTGTTGCCGCTTGAAACCGTTCGAGAATTCGGAGTCCCGTCAGAGCAGAAGATACTTTACAAGGGAACAATTGCATTTGCTAACAGAATTCTGTTTGCACTTTAAAAACCTCTAATAAAAATAGAATATATACTGTGTTTTTTATAAATAGATTACACATTTAGCTTAGATGAGTTTCATTACATTCCCCCCCCCAAGACACTTTTTTTTTTTAAAGAATTTTGTTTTTTCGTTGTGTGAACTAATACAATAATTACTAAGTCTTTGAAAAACTGTTTGTACCACATTATTCTTTGGACATTTTTGAACATGCATCCACAAAAGCAACTGCCATTTGTTTACTGAAAACATTTTTTGTACAAACCCATTTTAGGAATTTGATCTATTATTACACTGCTAACAAGCAAAAAAATTTGCTTCCTTGAAATCCCCTTTTAAAAAATGAGAAACAATGAGGAGGATTTTCTGATTGTAAGTCTAAAAAAGTGTCAATATGACACCGCATTAAGAATAGAAAACAAAAATAAAGTATTTACAGCTTTACAAAGGAAAAAGAAAGAGGTCATCAAAATCATTTCCAGCATTTTCACCGTTTTTTTCTGGCAAGCTTTTGATCTGGTTTCTACAGAGTGGTTAAACGCAAACAGAACAGGACCACTGTCAGCTAAATCAGCAGCATCGCTTGAAACTAAACCGAAGACCTCCTAGGGAAACTATCAAGGACCAACCCTCCTAACTCCCAAAAGGTTGATCCACCAAGTCCTATACAGCCTAAATGAAAATAAAACCCCAATCCCAAGTATGAAAACACCGTTTCTTCTTTAAAAATGGATTACATATGGTTATAAGAAACAGACACCAACAACCATGATAATTTACTGTCATACACATCACCATCGTACACATTATTTCTATACCCTCTACTACAGACCCACATCCCTTACACTTACCAACAAATGCATCCCTGTTGCAGATGCTCCTCATAATTATGGCTATGAGATAAACTGTAGGTTACAGCTAGCTTGTTTCGACAGCTCAATTTCTGCTTCCTCACTTGGCTCCCCGCTGTCAAACTGAGGATATTCTTTCCTACCCTCAACATACCAGCTACTAGTTTCAAGAACACTCAGCCTTTTTTCCTACTAGGACACTGAGTTTTAAAGAGAAAAAAAAAAAACAAAAAACCACAACAGCAGCAGCTAAGCCGGACGGCCATTAAAATTGCTCAGCTTCTCCAGTACCAAAGAGCATTTCATAATTGAGGACAGCTGAACGACAGCCTCTGACGAGGCTGATTCACTGTGCGAGTAGATTGCTTAACAATGCCTCCACCAAAGTCACTAAAGCATTACAGACATTCAGCTTTGGCAGATGGTTTCTCAGCCTCGTGAGAAACTACATATTAGCAGCTGAAGTTCATACAGGCTTGAAAACCTTGAGAGTACTTTATTGAAAACATGCAGT
>NW_008824934.1:5606444-5614952 GCF_000699105.1 Pygoscelis adeliae | reverse complement strand
AACATGACATTTACCACTTTGGCCACCTAAGGAATAATAGGAATGAGCACTTTGGAATAAGGTTTCTTCTCCAGAGAAAAGTTATCTACGTCTACATGATGAAACAGGCTTTGAAAAAGCCCCTAACCCACACCACACGAACCAAGAAGTTCCTAGCTACTCTATGAATAACTGCACTGACTATTTCAATCGGTAAGGAAACCACAAGAATATCCTTGGATCTATTTTCTTGGACAGAAGCCATTGATTCTGGATCCACAATGTGGAGGCCACGATCCACATGGATCACCCTAGTACTCCCCCCTAACTCTGAAAAACACAGGGAGCCCATTTGATTGACGTGGCCTAAAAGCACCATTGTGTCCAAGCAGGAGACGGATCTGAACAGCGATGAAACTCCAGGCAGCGACACAGGAAACTCAAATTGAGAAGACATTACTGGACCCACAGTTACAGTGTGAGCAGAAACCCTCTGAGGTCCTGCCCCTCTGCATAGCTGCGCAAGACGGAGAGGCATTTCTGCCCAGGAACACGCCATTTGCTGAGACACTTGTGCTCTTTGTGGAAGAAAGCAACACTGATCTATACTGGCTGTATGCTTACAATGCAACCCCGCTGATTTCAGATCAATACATAAGAGAGGCTTGGAAACAATACTTGGGAAGCTAAAAAGATTGGCCAGCTTACCTTTACATAACACTGAGAGGGTGCTTAAATCAGATATTTCCCTGTCCAGTTCTAGCACTGCTCCTACATAGCAGTTTCTAAGCTTCCTAGCAGGAAAAAAAGAAAATACATTTGGTATTTACTCCAAGTCTTGCAACTGCTAGTTAACTACTACACAGCTACCTTTAGGCAGTATTAACTACACTTTCAATCTTGGTCTAAAAACAAACAAAAAATTATTGGCTGAGGTTTATACCCTGTTTTACCTGGCTGAGGTGCTACAATTCCTATTAATAACCATGAACAGCTTGATGATGCCAGAGTTTCCTCAAATACCACCAAGTGATCTGACTTTTGATGCTGCTTTCTCCTGTGTAAAAATACAGAAAGATTGACAAAGCCTAGGTCTTCTCACTTTCTCACAGAGAAAGCACATGGCTGTTCTTCCCTAATTCTAGGGCAGCAATAGTTTGGGATTCGTTTTATATGCTCAGAAAGGATTACAGTATTTTCAGACGTTCAGCTTTTCTGAAGAACAGTGGTCTGGAACTCTCCCAGTGTCATGTCTCAAGCCTTCATCTATACCACCACATGTCAGTTTATCCTGATGCTTCAACTATGCCACTCTAAACATCATGAAAGCAGCATAAAATGGAGTTATCTCCCTGTCAGCAAAGTAAAATCTGCAAACGCTATGGTTTAAAAAAAATCCTGAAAAAAGGAAACAGAAAACAACATGGGAACTGAAGGGCTGATTCCCCTCTTAATCCAATCACTGGAAACAAAGGCATTGTAATATGACATTCCTCCTCAAAAGAAGCTCTACAGATAACTAACATGTGCAAATGTGTTTTTAGCTTTCCTTTCCCCAAGAGATAACTGTAGCCCAGCAGGGACCAAACATTCCATATAAATAAGGCGAGCTTTTTTTTTTTTTGCATAGTAGTTTATCAGTGATAGTCCCACCCCACTGAACCCTCCTTTGTCCACCTGCTTTGCCACCGAGCTGAGACCTGCTTCTTCAGATTCTGGAGTCTAGCAGAAAGCTTGTACAAATCTCAAAGGCTCCTTCACCCCAAAAGATCAAATGAAGAAATTCCTTTTAATATTGTATAACTGCTTAATCCTAAAAGCTGTCTTCTAAACCCGCTATTATTTTTAAATGTTTACAGTTCAATTTGGAGGCATTCTTTTTTGTGCCAGACATTGGTAATTGTACCGTAATTGTCTTGAGTTCGCTTCTCATTTTGCTAGTGTTCCTTTTGCCAATCAGTGCAGCAGTTCAATAAAACCATAAGCTTATTGAAATACCCAGAGCCTTTGCAGCACCATTCTCTGCTGCTATCAGATATTTTTTTAAATAATATTTTTTATAAAAACACCTGCTATTAATATTCCACTGGAGCTCAAAGTGGCTCAGCTTGGGGCAAAGGCACAATTAAAACACCATGTTTTCTCAGAGGACTCTGCATTTATGATTTGTATAACAATAGAAATTTACAGCACCAATCCTTGGGTGGGGATGGGTGTAGGAATGAGTCCTTAGAAACCCTGTGCAAGGGCTTACAAGTCCTTTCCCCCCCCCATCAGTGTACTGTTTTTTAATCTTTTCTTGTATCTTCCCTTTCACTGGAATGCTCCAACTACGTATCAGCTGACCATGGGCTCCACATCCGTCTCTCTGTCCAACTCATCCTGAATTTCATCTGTGTTTCCTGAGTCGCTGCTGGCTACAGAGCTGGGAGATGGAGAATTTCTGTAGAAAAATTCAGAGAAAGGTTTAGACAGAAAATTAAGTATCAATGACAGAAAAAAACCCCGAACCTTTAAAGAAAATAGTCGCTTTAAATTGTTTTGGGAAGTGAAAAAGTCCTTCATTAACATTAAACTTTGGGTTTACAGTAAATATCAGTAGTAAACTTAAGCATCTCATGTGCTGCCAGCCCACCCCTGCCATCTCCTATAAAAAGGCTGCTTTAGGTTTACGGATGGGGAAATGGAAACTAAGTCCAATGAACATCCTACAGAGACTCTCATCATCCATAATACGTACAGTCTTGAAAACTCAAGAAAAGTTTATCATCATCATCTTTTAAGCCAGGATGTGTACTGGGGGCAAGCAAGAGATAAGAAAAATCCCTCATGGTATAGGGATCTTAACACGTGAGAAGATTGAAACACAAGTTCTTCATACAAGTCCATAGTCAAGATAAAATTTTGGGGTTGGTTTGTTTGTTTTAAGAGTTCCAGGTCTATGACACTAAGACTAAGCGTCCATCCAAGCTAGACAAGAGGTAAGTCCATTTATACAGTCCCATGGTGACACCCCTGTTTTCACTAATAGGTGTTGAAACCTTAAAAGTGTTACTGTGTGTAGGAACCTATACACTGTTACAGGGTTCCTTTTAAGACTGGTATTTGACCCTGAACAAAACAAGATTATCTATAGAGGACAAAGCTTTAGGACAAAATGATACTATTGCCCTTAGACAACTTGGCAGGAAACAAGAGCAAAATAAATTCTTGAAGCACCCCAGGCAGAACGGTAATATCTTATTACCTGTCAGCTGAGCCTTTGATAAGCCTACGACAGGTTTCCATTTGTACATCCAGGCCCCTTTTCATACTACACATTTCCATATATTCATGAAGGTGGCGATTCATGTCACTCTTGGCCGTGGCCAATTCCAGCTTTAAGAAATAAGAGGAAAATAATCAGCCCAAGGTGAGTTGCTAGCAGCTTCTCCCGGCTTCACTCAATTTTTACATACTGCTGGGGATGCTAAAGCTGCCCAGAGCCAATCCAAAACATCCGCACAATATATGCTTAACCTCTGTGTTGTAGACTGCCAATGTATTCATCAGCTTCTGAAGTGTATTTTAATCAGAGCTCAACACTGGTTTTTAAACAGCCCTCAAGTTTATTCTGCTGCTTGGCATCTTGTTTGTCAACATGCAGTAATTAATGAAAGCATATTCTAGGCAGGGCAAAGACTTTGTGTCTGGCAACCTCTGAGGCCACATCTTGTAAATCATTTCCCAGTGTGACGGTGGATATGCAAGACAAATGGGGGGAAAAAATAATAATAATAATACATTTTTATTCTCTTTGTTCTGAAGGTTCTCTCTCCACCAGCTACAGATTTATGCTTACTCAATAATAGGGCTGTATAGAGAATGGTATTTAGAAAAAAAATCACAAGGGTATGTCAAAGGAAAACGCCTTTGCATTCTTAGATAGGTAGACATTGCACCTTTCCTCTGTGGGTATACCGGACCAGAACACTGCGCATGTTTTCGTCCGTTAGAAACAATTCATATTGTCATGAACAATAACTTCCTTACCTCTATCTGCCCTATTGTTTCTTGGTATTCCTTGTCTCTCGTTTTAAAGAAAGACTCTGTTTCATGGATCAAGTTTCCCAGGTTTTCTTCCTGCAGGGGAAAGGAGAACACAAAGAATTAGCAAGAAACTAACAAGGAATTCAGCAGCAGACTGAAGATTTTCTTACTCAACCTCATTCAGAAACGCAGGCTGTTATGCTCTTCCATGCAAAGATTTTTTTTAATACATTTTTACACAGGCAAGGAATAGTCTGCTTCTTAAAACTGGCATACCAGGAAACGCTTTTTTGTACCATGACCATGGCTTTGTGCACACCAAGATGAAGTCTCTGATCAAGGAACCTACAGACCAAGGCTCCAGCAATCAAACACAGGTACCTGATGCATGCCAAAGAACCAAAACCATGGATTTTCCTGAACCTTTCACAGTCTGATCACGCTTAGACAAGATTGTCATTGCTCTCCAGCCACAAAACAATTTTTTCTCGCATTGACCACACCACTATTTACAGCTTTGCACCGGAATTCTCATTTTCCAATTACATATTATTACTCTCAAGCCCTTTCAGTCTCCATTACCTCCCATATATGCTCTGCATGCATTGTTTCCTATTGAAATTCTTCACTTAACTGCTAGATAAAGCAAGCTGACTCCAGCACACTACCGATGAAAATATCACACATAAGAACACATGCTGTCCCAAAGGAAACATCCTGCCAGACAACAGCTCCCGTATCATCATTGCTTTGGATTGACAGTACAGTCTGGGCTACAAAGCATATAGCACTATTTCATGCTGTCAGAGACTAAAACAATGTCATTGTTCTCTCTTTCACATTATTACCCACCTCCTTTTTCCAGAAAAAAAAAATCAATTTAATGCAACTGCCCTGATGAGCATTAATTATGTTTCCATCCTTTGGCCGCATCTGTGGCACCTTTATCAGGATCATACCTGGTACCAACATCAGGCTAACCAGCCTATAGTTACAAGAATCATTCCGCTTATCCTTTTATATGCAGAAGCGCTTTAAGGAGGAAGGTCATAAGAAGAAGGTGGCTAGGGCACTGCGTAAGAACTTGAAAGGAATAAAGCCAGTGGAAGGAAGATTCAGGCATGCAAAGCACTATGTTAAAGACCAGGCACAGACGGAGCAGTCTTTATTCTGAATCTCCATCTACAAGACAAATCTACCCTTTCCTTGTATAATTTTCATTTAGAAGGATTTAAGCTTCTTAAAACCTTTCGAGTTTTCGCACGGAAGGTCTGAGTTCGGCAGTATTCCTCTGATAGCTGTGCTTATACATGCACACATGGGTATATGCAAATAAATCTGTCACTAATTCCAGCACATGGCTACACATTATCACTCTGCCACTCTCCCTGCTCAAAAGACGACATGTAGCTAAGTACGCTGCTTTCTGCAGCCCTAGCACTTCTGAGTAATCTCCGCAGTTTCAGAGTATGCCAGATGATACACAAATGGGAAGATGTAAATTAACACACCCCTAGCAGTCACCACAAGACAATATTCAGGACACTGCTGCCTCAGCATCTTTACACTACAGCGATGATGGAAGAAGGCAGGATTATTTCTTACCTACTGCTGTCGTGCTGCTCAGTATTGAAATAACAGCGTCACATTTAAGACTACCCACACAAAGCCAGACCTTGCCATTTCAATCTCTCTTTAGGCCTGTTTAAAAAGGCTCAAGAGTCACTGAATGAGGCAGGATGCAGCCATTAGCTTACTTGGTGTCGGATCTTAAGGATTAAAAGCAAGCTGTTTATTATCCACCAACGCCAGGAGATTCCTATTGACTGCGAAGATGGAAGCACAAGATTGACGGGTTCAGAAGATCCCTGGGGCCTTACACAGTCCTGCAACCACAGCTTCTTTGTCTGTGATGGGCTGGATGTACTTTAACATCTTCCACGGACCATACTGCGTTTATTTTTCTCCCCACTAGAGTAACTGTGCAGTATCATCCCCCACACTACGTGTACTATTTTGACAATTAAAGTGTGAATGACAATCTACAGAGAAAGTGAGATGCTGTGTGGAAGATATAGGGCTTTAGATAAGCAACTGCTTAGGGTGGCAGATTGTGCGATGCTCCTACAACAGCTAGACGCATTGGATCTTTTGACACTCACTTGATACTTTTTAATACTCGGTTTGAAGGAGCAGAAGAAATGAAGTTTGGCAAATAAAGTGATTGCACAGACTGAAAACCAACCATAGAGAGAAAGCACTGGGGATTTTAAAATCAAAGCAAGTTTGTGTGGCAAACTAGATCACCAGTCAAATATCCAAAGGCTTAAATGGCTAAAAGAGCAGCTGAGGGATACAGTTTCTGCAGAGAATAGTTTGAGAAAGTAATAAAATAAACTCACCTCTCCTTGGAGGTCAATTGAGGGATTGCAGTTTGTGAAGTCTTCCCAAAGAAGCAACGTTTCCTCATTCTCCTCCCACGTTAAACTATC
The DNA here is from genome assembly GCF_000699105.1 of Pygoscelis adeliae. Taxonomy (NCBI): domain Eukaryota; kingdom Metazoa; phylum Chordata; class Aves; order Sphenisciformes; family Spheniscidae; genus Pygoscelis; species Pygoscelis adeliae. The sequence goes on along the minus strand of NW_008824934.1, from coordinate 5,608,452 downwards.
ACAATCGTCATCAAAATCGAATGTCTCACGACTGTTAAGATAACAGAAAAAGCATTAGTGAAAACTACTCCAGCCCCACTCCCTCAGTTCTTCAACTAATCTTCTAGAAAAAAGGGGCTAGGAGAACCGAATGAAGATGACAATGCAGCAGCTGAAAATCCTCACAGGTTTTACAAACAGGCTTCACCACTGTCCAAGTCCCTCGCTCCTGGGCTCTTTACCACCCCAAAGCAGAACAAAAGATCTGTGTTAGCATTCCTGGTTCAAGTACACAGTCCTAGCTCTGTCCTCCAGATGGTGCTGCACATTAGTTTCCTGTTTGCAAAACCACAAAAATGTTTTAAACTATTCCTTTTATACATGGGAAAATAAGCCTAAACACAGTTTGAGGAATTTTACAAGAAACAGCCACTAGAAGACTCCCTGCTGATTTTCACGCTGAATTTCAGCCAACATTTTTCCTGCAGCACTTAAAAACATTGTTTTCAAAAGTAACAACTATGAAAAAACTGAACCCCTAGATGATGTGCAGGTGAGCATAAATACTTATTGTTGACTTGAACAACAAAGATACTACTACAACCACTTAAGACTGAGAACAAACAGTGGCAAGAGTGGCCTTTAACACTGTTATTTGGTCAAGCCCCTTTAGTACAGTCAGTTGTGCAATAAAGGAAAGTTTCAGAAAGCACTTGAGTCCCTTTTGGTTTGAAGAGCAGCAGAGCGAAACACTAGTAGCTGCTTCTTGTCCTTGTTAAGGAGGCCTGACAAAAATCTGAAATTGCTCCCAGAAGCAGTCTGCTAATTTCAGACTGATGCATTTTTGTTACTTTAGCTCACTTCCCTTTAAGCAGATAACATCTCAGTCCGGAAGCTGAGTCCAATACTGTCTTCAGGAGGCTGAAGAGCTTGGCAAAAGAGACAGGCTATTTGTGTATACTCAGCATGACTTTAAAAAATTATTTTAAAAACCCCAATAAACTTGGACATAAGCGATTGTGCCTTTTGCAGTTCAACTTCTCCAAACCAGTTTCTTTTTGCAAGAGCTATCCTTGCCAGAGAGCACAAAGGCTCCCAGTCCTGACTGTTGCTTACTTCAGACATACACACTGTTCAAAGCCGCCTGCATTTTGACATTTTACTACTAGACACTTGAAGTTCATTACCGATAAAATGCAAGTTGCTTTGTTTCTGTTAATGAGACAAGCTCTTCGGCTATTTGTAAGCTATTATTTTCTACTTCACAAAGCCCCCAAACCCAGACATCCTTGGAAACGTACCATCTGCGATAAGCCATGAACACTGTTCTAGATCAACCCAATTTGAATGCATCAACAAGACTCCTGCAGCACTTTGTGCCGTATGTAATAGGACCAGGAGATAAGAATTTCATTAGCAGCACCAATAAAAACTGGGTATCACAGGACAGGTTTAAGAACAAAACTGAAAACTAAATGCATTACCAACCTAGTAGCTGAATTTTAGCCTCTTGCTTTTCTAAAAAATCCACACACTATCTGCTGTCCCACTGAATTCTAGCAGTGGAGAAGTCAAAAATCTGTATTTGTTACACTGAATATTAATAAGGGACTAAAGACATCTAAAACAAGAGTCCTAACAAGAGGAGTCACCTACAACTTTTGCAAAAAACATGCTCTCCTATACGTGAAATTCAGGCGGAAAGGAAGAGACACACACCCTGAAAACAGAACTTTGGGCAACAGCTGACAACAGAAGAGGAGCTAGTGCTTCTTAGACAATTTCTTGTGTACTCCTACATATTAAATACTGTCCTACATTGTGTGGGAAAGCACTGGGAATTCTTCCCTCTGCAGTCACTGCAGAAGCTGGCAGAAGACACCCGTATTCAAACGCTAAGAAAGTCAGACCTACGGTGCTTGCTGAGGCTTTTCTCTGCCAAAAGAAAACGGCAGAGACCCTCAAAAGTCTCACCAGGCTGTGGCCACCTCCATCATTTCTAGAACAGGAGAAGAGAACCAGGGCAGAT
>NW_008824934.1:5598078-5606376 GCF_000699105.1 Pygoscelis adeliae | reverse complement strand
GCTTCCTAATACTCCAATTTGGGGTAAAGCTTTAGGCAAAATAAATTGCAATTCTTCCAGTTTGGGAGACCAGACTTTGCAGCAAGTCTTACAACACCGTCATTCTTGGAATCTATAAACTATTGTCCACTGCTAGAACTGATCTTCCGGCCAGATCCACCCACCACTACCATTTGCCTATAGCTCAACTGAAAAATCATGCAAAATACTAGAGAAGTTTGTATCCATTTCGAACTGAGCTTTCAGTGACGTTGCCAAATTCTATCCAGCCCAAGCAGCAGCAAGGTTCTTTCCAAAACTCTAGAAATCCAATATTCAGCCAAACATACAGAACAGACTCAAGTTTCGTACTTTTGGTTTTTGTGGCATGTTTCTTCTTTTGCTACCGTTATAACAGCATATAGTAGTAAAACTAGACGTTTGTATTTTTTATATTCTCTATAGTTCCCTCTACTTATGGGAGGAACAAAAAAATCAGTTAATTTTATTTGAATTTCCAGAAAACCACACCATGCCGGCAGCTCAGGTGTCCTGGGACTAAGCCTGCATTTCAGAGTAAGTTTTCCCCACGTTGCCCACAATACTCACAGCTGATTAAACATACGCTTCATTTCATCCGTGATGTTCAAAGAACAGCTGACCTCATCGTCAGAGAACCTGCCATTGTCTCCATCCTGTTCAGAGAGGTCATCGTCAGACGTGAGCTTGCGTTCTTTCTTCTTGGAAGCCACCTTAATTGGAGAGAAGAGCAGTAACTAGAAGGTTCAACTGAGGTGCTGCGCCATGAGGGGCAGAAATAAAGAAGGAGAGGCATTAGGTTTGAGCGAATATAACTTCATCAGTTCCCAGGCAATTTGGGGATTGCTGGTATTCAAGACAGGAATTGCATCTGTTAATGAGTGGTGAACACAGAGCACAAGGAAGCAGTTCAGAACGGCGAAGAGCAAAGCAAGCTGCAGGCTGCCAGCGCTCTACAGATGTTCATCTGTTCACTGACACCAGTCTATGATCTACCAGAGAACATGCAGAGGTTAGAATGATACAGGGTAAAAGCATAAGCTGGCAGGAGTGCCCAGGCAGCAGGCTTGAGAGCAATGACAGAACTCTCCCTCTCCTGCCACCACCACAGGCTGTTGCTCCCAGCATTGAACCACCATGAAAGAGTAGACGGGAAGCCTTTCTAGATAGCCTTTATTTCAGGGTCATTCCCAGCCCATCAGCAGAGGCAGGCTGCTAGTCTTCAGGTTGACAGAAGAAGGGTTAACTGAACCATGAAAACGCCTGGACGACCTCAAAGAAATGAAGTTCATAGACGTGCAGAGAACTCAAGGGATACCCCTGCAAAGGGCACAGAGGATCACTTCATCTGAGGACTGTGAACATAAAAGATATTCACAGATGGTGCCACAGAGTCACAAACACACAGTCCACTCCCAACCTACTGTAGTTTTTCCTCTACTTGGCATACAAGCCATCCCTTATTGGTATTGTTCTCCGTGCTGATCATTTTAACCACTGCATGCTTGACCAAAAGTGCGCTTTGCAGTTACTTTTGAGGAGAAAGACATAACAATTCTACTCAACGACAAGAAGGAACCACTAGCACGATGCAATGGCTCAACATGCTAGAAGAATAATTGTCTCCAATAAGGAGATTTGAATCTTTTGGGATACAAAAGGAAAAAACCATCAAACATTTAGGCAACTTCACTACAGCCAGAAAGCACAACCAGTAGAGACCACGAGGATTATTTACAGTGTTTTTGTACAGCATTCAGCACACTATATGGCATCACTATACAGAGAAAAGCATCAGACTTATTGAAAGACTGAACAAGACACATTTAGATCAAAGTAGAAGGAAGCTGGGTCAATCACAATTGAAATTGCAGTTACGACAGACCAACTGCATTGGGAGCTACAGGTTTGCTCCACACAGAGCTGTAACTGCTTGCTTTTGGAGCAAATTAAATGACTTTCCTACTAGCACCAAGGAGCCACAATAGCTCAAGGAAAGCAACTGGAGTTTCTAGTCTCACAAAGCAGTCATAGCTCACCACCACAGAAGCGTTATTTCTGGCCACGGAGCTTGGGCCAGAAATAAGAACATTCAGATGACAGTTCCACAAGCTTAAAACCTCTCACTTGTGAAGGGAACAAATGTGAGGAAGCCATTTATACAAACCTAGCCCCTGTAATGCTTTTTTTCCCCTGCATTCATTGTAGACTAGCATCAGACTAACAGCATGTCTTAAAGGTCATCCCGAGACTTCTTTTTTTAAACTCTAAATTTTGCGCTCTTAGTACTACAGCAGCTTCTGCAGAAGAGAGCTACACTTCAAGACTGAGAAAGAAGAAAATACGTCTACATAGAGAAATTTCAAGAAAAGGCAAATGACCTGGACCACACTCCTCAACACTGCTCCCTCTCGTCCCCTCGCTTCTTGTCCTACCCTATGGAAAATTCATGGCCTAATCACCTGGAATATCTTGGAAACGTCTTCAGAGTTGCGCTGCTGCGCTACATCACACAGCTTGGCTGTGATATCGATTCGCCGACAGATGTCCATGTCCACCTTCATGGCCTTTTCTTGAATCTTTGTGTCCAGGTCTGTCATGGGCTGCAGGAAGGACAGTAGTGATTATCTTCTATTATTATACAGTTCAGGAAAGAAGAGATACCCCACAGTATCTCTCTAACCCCAGGGCATACCATTCTTAAACAATATTACATCTTGTTCTCCGGGAAAGGCAGTACACGCACAATCTAAATAGACTAGACAGCTAACAATTAACATTCATATCCGATTCTAATAAAGTTTCAACTCAGTGATTTGCCACCGAAAAACCTATACCCACCCCAAAACAACTGCTAGATGTGGCAACAGTAAACTTTTATGGGACAATAAAGCTTTAAAAATGGAGGAGAAAAACCCTGTTGAGCACGTGCAGAAAAGAATGAAATCTAAAACCTGGTGAATACGCAACACTTTCCCCGCTTTCAGACAGAAAAACTGTGCCTGCAAGGAGAAGTTGCTTTTAAAACAGAATCCAGGCTACTCAGCAACTTCATACATGCCATGAAAACATAAAATTGAGACTGGATCTAAAGAGATCCATGAAAGCTTGTAACACAGAAAATACTCCTCATTGGCATTGACCTGGCTTCCAGCCTAGCAAAAATTCTACATGAAAAAATATTTTGTCTTGCTTCACTCTGGGCAGTAATTATAAACATAAAACTTAAGAGATACTCTCACTCAGACAGTACAGCTGGCTCCTTATGAAGAAACATTGTTCCACAAAAAGCATATTTTCCAGCCTAGACGAGACTTACTCTGTTGGAAAGTACCACTTCAACAGCTAGGCAACGCTTCCACTTTGACCAGAAAAGCCGAAAAACCCTTTGCAGAGCTTTTTCTTAAATACCAAATGCCCTTTCCAAGAAGAAAGCTTTGGGTTTTTTGGGGGGGGGTGTCTTTTTTTTTTTTTTTAAATTATTAGAGAGAGTTCTTCTCCAGCCCCTGTCAACCACCTTTGGACAAGTTAAGAGATCTTTGTTTTCCAAACACACTGAGAAGAAGAAACCTCTGAACACTGACACACTCTGAACACAATCTTATCAACTGCATGGGTACCAGTGATTCTCTTGCAGGAAGGCAAGAGTCCCATGCCAACATTTTGCATTTCTCTGCTCTAAATATTTACACAGTGGGATCCAAAACAAGCATTCTCACTGCTTTCCTTTGGCTCTCTTCTACCTTACAGAGTTTGCAAAGCCCAAAGCACGCTTCCTCTCAAGTCGAGGAGGATGTTTGCATTCACCGATGCCCTTTTTGTACACACTGAGCAACATTTCTTCCTCAGCGAAGTCCTCACAGTGACGCAGCCCTAACAAGTTTCTCCCTTTCACACTGCCTCTAACCAAGCATGCCTATTCTCGATTAGACACCAAAAGAAGAGACAGCTAATTGCCAAATTTCACGTGAACAGATCTAGTGGCCCTGAGAGAATGTATTTGACACCAGGGAGCGGGTTCTGCAAGCTTATATAAAGACAGAAGGAAGCAATTCTACACAAAATTACAGAATAAATAAGCATAATAGGACATATTCATTAGACAATTGGCATCAGCACTACTTCGGTCTTACAGAGAAAGGCACCTTACTTAATGTTCACCTGGCTTATCTTTCTAGATATCTGCATGAGTACATGCTCTCAGTATGCCTAAATGTAAGAAAATTATCCAGTCAGGATAGTCAGTATCAAACGAGACATGAGGAAATTCCTGAGAAAACAAGTTGCTTGTTTGGTTCTTTTTTTTTTAATTTAGGTTGAAGCAGCACTGGAAACAAAGCCAGACACCTGAACCCATGACACTGGGTTAATCTCTTCAGAGCTTTCATAAAGGGAGTTGGGAAACACATACAGCGTGTTCCTTTTTGAACATTACTTTCTTGCGTGACTCGGAGCAAAGCCCCCCTTGTTAGCAGTACATGGTGCTGCACAGTGATGAACCCTTTACCCTAACCTGCGAGTTCTCCAACATTTTTTTCCACAGCTGCAGGTCTGAACACTGGCACTGCCAGCTGTAGAGAAGGGGGAAGGGAGGGAGGAGTCCAGGTTATGGGCTAAGCAGCAAGTTAATGCATCTCTACACAGACCAGACAGGAAGCAGGGGGAAGGGTGATCTGTCTGATGCATTAGATCATAAAGGCAGCCATAATGCTAACTACAAAGCAGCACTCACTAAGACCATAACCTTTTTATGAATGAAGCCGTTTGCATGACACACACATTTCACAAAGGCAGTGGGAGTTGGCCACTCTGCTCTCCGGTGTACTTACATCACTCATCAGACCCTTAAAGACCACAAGTTCTGCTTTCAGTCTCTCAATCTTTTCGTTTAACTCCTCTTGGAGAGCTTCCGCTTCCTGCGCCTCCTGCAAGAGAAAGCACACAAAGAACTAAGAGGTAATAGGCCAACATATGCTTCCTCACTTAACCTGAGCAGGGCTGATAAGGCATGTCACCACCCCCACATTTCGCTTTGTCAGAAACTTCAGCACCTTCCTGCTTCAGCTTCCAAACATTAACACTATTCTCTAGCATACAGCAATGCAGTCAGCTGCTCTAGCTACGAGACAGTTTTTTAATGAAACAAATTCAAATAATGACTAGCATAATAACAGGTGCAGAGAAAACCTACACCTTTCAATACGCACTGTTCAAAAACTTACCTCTCGCAAGGTTTCTACCATAGATTCCAGACTCATTCTTCTTGTCAGTTCCTCTTCCCATCTGAAAGACAAGATTTGCAGGCGAAGTGTTAACTATGGAGAAAATTTATTTTTTTTCTAACCCCAAAATCACAAGGCTTCTGACAGCTGTAGGATGATGACAGTTATTTGAAATGTAAAGCAGATGGTCCCCCTCACTTGTACACCCTCAAACCAGTAACATTAAGTCTGTAAGAGAATAAAAGCTAAATCCACTTTCATTGGGATCACTACTCTTCCTGCTCTCCTATGCAACATTTGGTTGCAAATAAGGTGGGAAATCTTCAGTGGAAAAAAAAAATCAGTTGAAGGTAAGTTATCAGAATCAGGAGTCTTACTATTTATCTGTTCGGTCCAATCAATTCATACGTTTATGTGCCTTCTACATCAAAATCCTCACTAATGTACATGCCTCAGTCATTTCCCAGCACTACAGCTGCAAGCAGAGTACTCAGACGAGCATCCTTGAATGAGTACACTGACTGCTGCTACAGTACTCTAAGCGTAGAAGAACAGGAATTACAGTTACAAACTGTATAATTAAACCTCATACTACAAGCATCATTATGTTTGAGTTCATTATTGGATTAAGTGTAAAAATATCCGGCAGTTCCTCTTTTTAAGCACTGAAACCATTTAAAGAGCAAAAACCAGTATTTGACAATACTCACTTGAAAGCTAAGATTCCTGAAAACGTGACGATACGCTTTCATACGCATGGATATGGTTTGAGGTTGGGGGAGGGGGGGGAGGGAGAGAGTAAAACGTGTGCCACTCTTTTCGAATAGGTAGCAGTGCCACACAAGACTTGTCCAGTCTATAACAACAGGAATTACACCCCTGGAAAAGAAACTTTGGATACCACATGATTAAAAGCAACCCTGTGAACATAATCTCTGAGTACCATCATGATAATTTCTCTTGCCACTTCAACACTTTTTATAGTTTAACTGAAAGTGGCAAACCACAGGCCCAGACAGCTATTACATCAAAGCATTCTTGAAAATGCATGGTTAAATCTGCCAAAACACATCGTTTCATCCTATTTTCAAATCCACAAAGAAAGCTGGTGGTGGCTAGATTGCGGGATATTGCCACTGAGGCAGCTGATTTGATGCATACATAATCACTATGCTACTCGATGCACCTCTGCATTCAAAGTGCAAATTTAATCCCATCTGAAATGGAAGGCAGGGCGGACCATTTCAGCAGGGAAGGACGCAGGCAGGCACAGTGGTATTGCAGTTTGCTGTCTTCAGGCGCGATCAGAGGCACCTGAACGGGTTACATCTTAATGCAGCAGCCGCAGCTCCCACGAGCGCAGTGCCAAGATGACACGCTGGCTACAGCCGCTCTTTCCTGCTATTGTGGTGCAGGAATACCCAACGTAACAGCGTGCGAATTCTCCATTGTACAGCTGAAGTTTGATTTATGCCGGAAGATTTGTTGTGCATCTTTTTTACCAGCAACAATTTACTGCCAAGCAGAGTAAAATATTTAGGCTGAAATTTGCATTTGTCATCAAATGTTTTAGCTCGTATTTCCATATCCTATTTGTTTTCGACTACTAATTACACGTACATTTCTATAAAAATAGTAACTTCGTTTTTCAGATTTTAAAGTCAGGAAGGTGAAATTAATTAAAGCAGTCAATTATATTCGCAATCTGTAAGATGGTCTCCTTCTGTTACAGAAGGAGTGTTGCATGGCTTTAATCATTCCTCCCGGTCTTTCTGCCAGCAGGCTGTCATTTATGGATGAAGTCAAGCAGACATTGCAAAAACTGATATGCTGCTTCTCAAGGTTTTAACTGTTGAAGTGAGGAATACTGGCTGCATTCCGGTTATCCTGTTGTATTATTTGCATCCCTACAGTGCACTGTGCATTCTGCAAAAAAAGGGATGTATTTTTGGAAGACGTATCTGCATATTTTTACTGACTATGCCAAAAGCTAGCAAAAAGGATTAGCATTCCTCCCCAGTAGTTCAGCCATTCTGGGCAGCTGCCAAAATTACGCATCTCAAAGTCTGCTCAGACTAACCTTCCTCATCCTGCAGAAATTCCAGTAGTTCCATTTCTTTGTGCCAGTTAAAGTGCATTTTGCAGAACAGCGATTTACAGCCCTAATTCCCTTCCGTCAAACTCAAGACGGTGTCTTCAAGAGAAGAGGAAAAGGATGCCTTCTTTTTACACACATACACACCCTCCCCACAATTTCTGTGCTTCTCTTAATTACAGGAACAATAAAACAATCAGGTAATTTTTAACCAAAAAGTTCATGCCTAACAGAAGGGAATTTACACTGGACTGATAATAAGGGTCCTGCTAACCATTAATATCACATTCTTAACCTCAGAGCACATTTCTCCCACCCACTACCAAGCTGATTAACCTCATTTAACAGCTAAAAATGCCAATCTTACTTTCTCCTCACACTTAAACCTTAGACTGTTTGTAGCAAAGAGGAAGGAGACGGATGTGAAGGCAGAGGATGACAATGGAGCAGAGGATTAATTCTCCATTTAAACTTCCTTGGAAGTGAGACAATTGAAAGATTGCTCATTCATATGATCATCCTGTGTTTGCTGTAACACCCAAGACTTTAAAAGGAACCTTGGCAGCTCTGCTACTACACACTCCAACAAATGCAGTGGTAAGGAGTCAGCATGCCACTGAAGATACTAACTACAGCTCTGACGTCTTTAATATTCAACATGCTGTAAATTATTCTCCCAGTAATCAATATCTTTCTCTTCAGTTACTGTCTAAAAGCCTAAGAGTTAGTCTTCTGCAAGCCTTAATCCCAGCAGGCTGCGGATGCCCTCTGCTTCTTAGTAAACAGAACCCGTGACGCCACTTGCGAGTGCAGCCTAAAATGTCGATGAAAGGGACCAAAGCTTGGTGCTCCCTTCATCTCAAGGAAGAGGGAAGCACCACCTGATTAATCACCTCCGCAGCATGAGCGGAGCAGACAGGTAACTCCTTTGCTGGATAACCACAGGAGAAGCAGCAGCAGGAA
>NW_008824934.1:5580196-5598054 GCF_000699105.1 Pygoscelis adeliae | reverse complement strand
TGGCTGTACACACTATAGGCTAAAAAACCCACCAGTCTTCACGTATTTGCTGCAGGATATTAACTAGCCAGCTGCTCCTGCTGCTCTCAAATACACTTAATTCTTGGCTCAGATACAATTGCTATGATTTCCAGCTGTATCAAAAAAAAAAAAATCTTTTTTCTGACCCAGAAAGGCAAGTGTTGCCATCTAAATCTACCAGACTTCAGGGCTTCTTGTTATATTTTCAGGTATTTCCTTAAAAAAAAAAATCAGCAATATGAATTTCAAATCTAACCAAGCCTTTTTCCTTCTTTCCCTGCCACCAAGGATGTTTTAGTTCTAACCACCACCTACCCACCCCCCAAATAAAGGGCTAGTCTGAATTTTGGAAGCTATGGATCTATTCCCCTTTTACCAGATGTGACGCATTACATTCCAGCGGCATTCAGTCATTGCAGCTTCAGGCCCCAAACTACTTCTGCAGTCATGTCTTACATAGCTTAGAGGAGAACAAAGGATGCTGGCTTTAACGGGAATAGCTACATTACAAGGATATTAGACAAACAAAACACATGAATAGTCAGCTAGGATTAACATTGCTTAAAGCAGTGTTCTTGTAAAGCTGAGTCACACCACAAACTTGCATGTTTCCTTTGAAATTGGAAGAGTAGCTACCAGTTCGCCCTACTAACATCTACACCAAAGAAAGCTGATGGAGACATCTCAAGAACTGGAGGGTGTCCCTTAAAAGCTTCTCTAAGTTTAAGGCTTAATGTTAATGAAATTAAACTGAGCAGTCTATGTTGACACAAGCAGCTTCAAAACACTTTCCGGAATACCTGCATCAACTAACACAAACATCTTCCTTTCTTCTCTCCCCGTATCAAGTCAAGTTTAAGAATACTGACCAGTGAAGAGAGTTGCCCACTGGAGCAGATTCACAAAACCTCTTTAGAACAGAAAGCTAGTTTTGGAGAAGTTTGCCTTTCCTGTTCAGTAATTTTCTTTTTAAAACCCAGGATTTTTAGATGCGAGTATGGTATTATTTAGACAACAGACAGCGTGCATACAAAATATGCCAGGTATAAACCTACTGTTTTAAACATGGTTTTGCTCAAGGCAGAAAGGCACAAGTAGACCAGTTGATAGCTAATGATGCCTGATGGTATCAGCTGCACTCTTTGTTTCATTTAAAATATCCCTCCCTCAAGGAAGCAAATATTCCTCAAATAACATTTAATGACAGTATCTTTTTTCCATAAGAAAAACTCTTTAGGAAGACAAGACTCTTCTTCCTCGTAGTTTTATACCGAGTCATGCAGAGAAGAAAACCACCAGACAGAAACAGAACAACAGAAATCATATACAGTGGTCTAAGTTTTTCCATTGCCATTCTCTCAGGTACTGACGCTGAAGCTTTTCACACCGTTTTGTTATTGTTGGAGTGTCTTCCCATCAGTTTGTGAGGAGAAAAGCAGTAACAGAAAGGAGAACCTAATAGCTCTTGAGTGCTTAAGTCCACAACAGGAAACAACAGTGGTGGTTTGAACAATGACTATAAAATGCTCACAAAGATATTAACAGCTAACGATTCCTGAAAACATAAACATACTGAACGGATGAACTGTCAGTGCTACTTCAGGGAACAGCACAACTGTTTTTTCTTGCACGCTAAGACACCACTATTCCATTTTTGGCACGAGATGCACCCAGCCTTGCTCATCCGTTGGATATGAAGCATTTAAGATGCGTTCTCTGATGTACCACACCTGCAAGAAGATGGAAGAAAACACCCATGCTATGGCAGGACCAAGTAATTACACCTCCGGCACTACCTGGGAGTGTTGGTGCTCTGCCGTCACAGGTTAGAGACACAACTTTGTGCTCCCGTTCCTTTGCGGCAGCACTGCTTGTTCTTTTGCGCGTCCGGATCTTTTTGACGCCCATACGTTGTTTACAGGAACTCCGAAAGGCAAGGCGTACTGCACTGCTCACCAGCCCTGGCATGAGATTTAACACTTAGCATGCACAAACCTAACCGATTTAAATATTTCACATTACTCATGGTCATTACATGCTGGCTCTCACTGTGGGTCTGTAGTAACATGCCCACTAATCCCCCCTCCAACACCTAGATAATAACTAACAACATTACAGTTTAGAACTCTGGTTATTATACCCTGATTTCATTCGAACTGACTTAACGGCCCATCAGATGTACAAACTTAGGTTCCCACACAAAAGGATCCGCAGCCTAATCCTGTAATCGGCCAAGACGGAAATTTGGGCAGGGCATGCTGTTTGAGAGAAATGTGCTGTGGTCGTTTGGGATAAGAAAGCATCATGTTCAAGACTTTCTGGACAGATGTAAAGAAAACTTCATGATACTAAAATCCTGCTGCAGCGTCAGTCTCTATTTAACCATTTGCCAGATATCAAATGGTGTTTCTTAACTGAGGGAAGAACCTGCATCTACAGTCTCACTAAACCATTCCTGATACTAGAAGGCAGTTTGGGATTGCAAATACAAATAGCCACCTGCATGTTTTCATGCAGCTCAAAAGAACTGGACCATGCAAGATGGATTTCATTTTAAGAAAACCTCTATGAAGCCTTCGTTATTTTGTTAAGAAAAAAAAAAAAGAGAAACAAAACAATGCACCATTCTCTCTGCTTTTAGAATCCTTGCTTAAGAGGTCATTTTCCTATCCAGTCTTAGTTTAGCACTAAATTAGATATAAGGTTGCATTAAGCAGTTAGCTTATTCACAAATGCTACCTCTTGTTTAAGTGAGCATTTTTAAGATGCTGTAATATAGGGATTCTTCCAGATTATCCCAAGCGCAGACCGTTTTGATCCCACATGCTCTGACTTCTTATTGAAGCAAATTAAAGGTTAGTTGATGGGCTCCATGTAAAACATATTAATTTAATGTGAACATCCGATTCCATTAAAGCCTGGCTGTAACACAACAGCAGCGGCACTCTTGAATGAAGTCATGTTTCTTGCCTGTTGCAAGCAACATCCTTCTCCACAGAAGCTCTTTGCTAGAAGTAAGTCATTGCAGCATCAAATTTCCAAGACATCAGAGCGACAGAAGAAAGCATATCCTTGAACCTGTAGCAATGGTCTAGATGATACAGGTAAAGTCACTGCATAGCAGAACTTGTACCCTTTGCACTGTTAATACTTGGGTGTTTCATTATAAGGAAGGGTTAATATTAAAGTCCTATTCTAGACTTGTGCTCTTCTTAAAACAGCATACAGGCCTTTGAACAGCAGCAATTGCTTGTGAAGAGAATTACTAAAAGGACTTACTGTACAGAAAAACATTGCATAATTATGCCTCCCGATTCCATACACCTGGAAAGATGCTCCAGCCTGTTACTGGAACCACAATAAAAATAATCTGCAAGTTCATTTGTGTTTTGTTCCTGACCACACGAGGTGTTTCAACAAAAGCCGCGCATAATGTCACAAGAGGTCAACAACTTCAAGTAGAAGCAACAGCTATGCCTGCATTCCTTTATGAAGAAAATTATGGTGCTTTTAATACATTAGGAGAATCCACATATAATTGTGCAATATTCACAGCAACATTAAACACATTTTAAGCTACACAGCTACAAGTCATACGCTCCTGCATGACTTATTCTTGCAAACAACACTGCATTAAGTGAAGGCCAGTTTTAAATCTGAGGTGTCTTTGGATACTTGGATAAGCTTTGGACCTCTCCTTCTGTACTTGCACCCAGCCTCAAACACGGAACTCCATTAACAAAGACACAAGACACTTATTCAAAATAGGTCTAACACAGCGGGTGAAGCTGCCGTTGGGTGTTTTCACGATATTTTATACAACTTCCTGACAGAGAAAGCACCTAAGAGATCTCCTGTCCTTGCAAAGGACTTTGCATGATGCAAAAGTATCAATTATGAACTTCAGTTATTTTCAACCTCATAGCTAAACAAGCAAAGAAAAAAAAAATCCTTGAAAGTCTTCCATTTACCAGCGCATCCAAGGCTATTAATGTTGGTAGTCTATTTCCACATCACATAGTAGCAAATTCACTTGAAATACTGCTGCCTTAAATGATTTTTTTTTTCACCGTAGGTAGATTGAGAAATAGTGCAAAATGGGTAAAGCCAACAAGCTCACTGCTGCCCAGCTTTCACTTTAAGTAAGGCCAAGTTCAGAGAACCATCTTCCCTGATTGTCTAACTGCTCTTGACTGATGAGCTTCGATTCAGCTTGCTCTCAGAACATGGAGGCGTTGGAGCTCTGCACTGAACAAGTGCCATGCAAAGAAGTCTTATTTTCCCTTGTGTTTATAGCCTAATCAGCATCCTGGTTTCTAAGCCATTCTGCAGGAGGGAGTCCAGAACTTCTGCAAGTAGGTAAGTTACTTTCAGCGGAAAGAAAAGGTTTGTACAGCTTCCTCTTTCCCCGCGTACTGCTCGCTCTTTGCTTCTCTAAACCCGTTTCATATTCTCCTGAAGAGAAAAGATCAGGCCCATGACAACATAACCCAAACCTGCGTATCACTGACCTGCCTATTCTGCAGCTGCAATTGATTTTAAATATGGTTAAACCCGTGAGAAGTGTTCAAAACCACAACTCCTACCAGCGATGGCCAGGAGTACAGCCTCTTGACATGAACCTGATTAGGTAAGGTAATTCTTTTTAGTGTTTCATGCAAGCTCAGAGCATCTTTACATTTCTGCAAAGCCCTTTTGCTACTCCCGTTCATCTCGGGCATATGGAAATCATAACTGCTTTGGAGGAACGGAGCTTTTACAGTTTACGGAGCAAAACCACAGAAGGTCTCTATCTATTCAATCTTTATTTATAAAGTATCCATACTCTAGAATCAGAGTATAATTAAAAAAAAAAATAAAAATCACATTTTATCACTAGTGTCCTCCACACCTTAAACCATTGCACTGATCACAGGAACACAACCATTTCCTGCAGCCTTCAGAGAAATGATTTCTGGTTAGTCATAAACCGTTCCGGCTGGTAAGATACCATCAGATTGCAAATTCTCAGAGCAAGGCTTATGATGTAATTCATGATATGATAACTAATACCTAAGCTAAACTCAACACTGCTTTCTGTATCCTCCCCTCATGTTTGCCAGTGTATCAGGACAGATTTAGAAATTTGTGCCCAACCTGTCCCAGCAACCACAAACACAAGAAATAATAGATCAAGCTGCAGTCACTTCTCAGCAGAGTGGTGGGCACTGACAGGCCGCAGCAAAGCGTTGCAGGCAGAATTAACGCTAGTTGTATTCCCCTCAGCACCAGCAACTTAATTCATTTTTCGCTCCTGTCAAAATCTTCATGACAGTGTTTACAACCCCTGAACAAACATACATCTCTTAAGCATGAACAAGTAATTCTGCAGTGTGGATCTACTGCAGTTTTTGACAGCTGAAATGCAGGTTTTTTCGCTAGGTATAGCAGACCCCGGGGAAGGGGAGAGGGATTTGTTCAGTAACATGAGAAAGCAGGGACTGCCTGCCTTCCATTTTCCAGGAAGCTTAGCGGCGACTGAAGCTAGCCCAGAACTGTTTCTAACAAAAGAGCCTTGTGAAAAAAGCAACTCGGGCAAACGCAAGGCCTACAAGTTTGGCCTGTGGGCTTGCTTTGGGGCGGGGGGGGTTAAGGATTTACTCCGTGCAATAAAGGAAAAGCAGCCAAGAGAGCAAGGTAAGGACAAAACAGTCTACAATTAGAAAAGTACCAACAGCTCAAGACTAGGCAAAGACTTAAGAAGTGGGGAGGGGGAAAATGTGCAGCACAGAAGAGGAACCGCTCAAAAGCCTACCTCTAGGAAGTTCCCCACTGCAAAAGGGAAATGTTACGATGAACTTTAGCCTTCCAGTTACTGAGATCAGCCCATAGTTTTATTGAGACAGCCTTGCAGCTATCACAGACACATCATAGACATGTGAGCTGCAAAACAATTAAATTAGCTAGGATATCAACTTCTAGCAAGCTGCTCTTTGTCATTAAGACAGGCAACGACTATTCCCTACGCCAACAGGATACCCAATTTCAACGGTTAGTCTGAATTCAGCAGACTGCTGGGGAGCGGGGCCTTCCAGCACCACGTCTCTGTGCCTCCGAGATACCTGCAGCAACATTTTATTCTGAAAGGAAATCTCAGACAGACAGCTTGCTTGACAAGTCAGCTCTGATTCCAGGAATATGATATAGCCCACGCGTGGCATAGTAAATATGATTAGGTCTAACTATGAAACATCTGATAAGATTTATACCAAAACACCCATTTGACATAGATCAATATAGCATGACACTTTTGGCAAGATGAGAATCAGCGCACTGCATTTTGGGCTTCTTTTTAGCTCAACTGTGCAGAATTAAGTCATCTTTGTAAATATTTTATTGTAGCCTAGGTAGAAACTACATCAGCCTTCCTGAGACAATGCTCAAATTCTCAGTTCTCTTCCTCTTGTATCAATTTTAAGTCCAAGGCATTTCCCCCATTTTGTAGGTATATCCGCTTATTTTTTTTCCTTTCTCTCTCTATATATATTTCTGTTAACAATAAAAAGGAAATTTAATAAGATGGACACATCCCGATTTCGCCATATTGGAGGACAGCATCATATTTCCAAGACTATTTCCCATGCTGCTATTCTTATTTACCTCTGACAGGTCTCACGGTGCTAAAGAGCATTCACTGTGCCAGCAAGCCACCGACTAGCACAATTACAAAGCAAAGAGGAAAAGGAGAACTCGAGCAACTAATACAATTGGGAAGAAATCCCGTTTCTATAGAGATCAGACCAGTGGTCTCAAAAGCTGTTGTACTATACTCTCATTTTTAGCTCGTAGCGAGGCCATGCTCCTGTCAGTTCTGTCTGATCAAACTATTTTCTAGAAAAAGCAGCAGCACTACACTCACTTCTACACATCCATATGGCAAACCCTTATCTCATTTGCCACTGAAGTATACAGAAGAGCTCTGCACACCCTGGGCCTGCAGAAGACAACTGCAAGCGCAGCTTATGAAACAGCCAAGGCCAAGAACATTACATTCCTGTGAAACTGTTGTCGTAACTGCAGATAAAGTAATTACTCTGATTCATTTTGAAACAGGTAATCTGAAAAGCACAGGATTACATTACTGTATAGCGCTGCTAGCTACAAGTTAATTATCAAATACTGAATTCCCATGTAAGGAAATCTCTAGCAAACATAAGTACTACACATCTCATGCAATAAGAGACAGCTGATCATGTATATACATTTATTTTACAACTCTGCCTATCAACAAGCTGCAATTTTATACTATTTAGTATGTCAATCATTAGGTGTTTTGTCCTAACACTTTGGCGCAGGCATACATATAAAATTGCTGTAAAATTCATCCAAGTAAACTCAGTACTGCTGACTAATGACCATCCGCTTAGAAGAAAACATTACCGAAATACAGGGGCAGATGCTATAAAACTTAAGTGAGGGACAAAGAACAGAACAGAGACTATGAGTCTGAAGAAGAGGACTGACTTTTTTTGGTTTTTTTACTTCCTGCGAAAGTCAAAAAGCTGCCCATTATTCTCCACTCCTAAGAAACTGCTTTACGTTTATCTACCCACCTACGGTATGGCAGGGGGGTTAAATTTCATTATGTGGGTCTGACAGACGCGTACAAGCATCTCTGAACAAATGAGAAGCAGAAGCTGGACATCTTGAAGTAGTTTTTTTTGCTAACCCTGCAATAGCAGGGCAGGAAACAGTAGCCCATCCAGTGCTTTTAAATCATATCGCAATTATTGCATAGACTATTCACCATCTCAAATTCTTTCGGTCAACACACAGAAATAGCCTGGTACAAGTGCTAATGTGAGAAACTTGTAGAACTGCAGTCTCCTGCACTGAAAAGGTCAAAACAAGCTTTCAGAGACCCTGCGCAGACAAAAGGGAGTCTGCGCGAGGAGTATGAACTGTGGAACACAGTATGCTATTATCCCGGTGTCCCAGTAAAGCCATGTGATTGCTTTGGACAGCTCATCTCCAACATCCACATCATTACTGAAATAAATACAGGCTACAGTAGAACAGAACGAGAAGAATTTCTTCTGCGAATTGGAAGTTAGGTTGTTTATAAGGGAGTTACCAACAATACTTTGGTGCTCAGTTTCAGCAATGAAACTGCACAATGAAAAGGGATTATTATAACTGACTCATGTAATAATCACAGAAAAATCCATCCATTGTTTAGGGAAACTTAAAAATTGCTTAATGCTCTTAATGTAATCGAATGTATTTAAACAGCAGAAGATAGGCACCAGCATGCCTGCCCCAGAATCTGAAGTTTCACTGGCTTTAAAAAAAAAAAAAAAAAAATCAATCAATCTTATTCCAGGCCTTCAATACAGCTTTAATAGTTTGCTAAGATGCAGGACTACTAAACATGAGTACCTTAGGAAAAAACTCCACGCCATTGTAAACTGCACACTAGGTAGTGTTAAGCAAATATTTGTAATAACTAAAAGCTTTTTGCAGCCTGCCACCAAATATGACTTTCAACTCCCATCCTCCGTGCTAAAAATTTAACTAGTGATCTGACCTTGATACACTGTGGTTTCTAAAGCAAGGGGGTCCCATCCTGTTTTTCTCCCCCCTAGCGCACTCACTTCAAACTCTTAGTCCTTTACCCCCACTTCAGCACATGAATTTTAGAGGAGTAATATAAACTACCCATTAATAAACCTAACAGGTCAGTAAAAGTAGTATCAGCACACATGACCACGTCAGACTTGGACATGACTTGTTTCTGAAGGCAAGCACTCCAAGAGCTTCATAGCTTCTACATAAAATCCAGTACACGAGACTTGAGCTGTTTTTCGAGGTTCTCCCTCTAGCAGCGCAAGAACCACCCACATTTTTCCACAGATAACTATTCCCTCACCTTTTTTTTTTTTTACCCCTAATTCTCAGTTCTCTTTCCCATTTTTTATCCCCAGAACGCAGGAGACACTTCAAGAGCCGATAAAAATATTAGTACGGAGGAGGGCTTTTGGGTGGGAGGAAGAAGAATAAGAAAGAGACAGACAGCATACAATAAAACAGATTTGAAATCTACTTTCAAGATCAGTCAAGATCCCTAATGAAGTCAAGAATGCTTACTGTAACAAAGGAGTATGATTCTACATAGTTCTAGCCTTGCAGCAACTTTAAAAAGATCTCATAGAAGCATGCTCTAATACACACCATCACCATTTTAAAAATACATTTGTATTTTTATGGTGCTCAGGACATTTCACTTGTAATTTCTCACCTCCTACTGCTGCTAAGGACTCTTAGCAAAATATAGACACCTTGCCAAGAGTCTGGCAGCTGAGGAGACAAGTAGTTACAGGAGAGATTTAAAGCCATAATAAGACCTAACACTAAGCTGTCGGAAAGTACAGGCAAACTTCTGTGGCATGAGCTTCCTTTCTATTTTCTATAAACACCTAATGAAAGCTTTCATGAATGTCCTCTTGGAGGCTGCCAAGTTAAAGTAGTGCATTATCTCAGCTGATGCGCATGACTACATGGAAGATTCTTACATCACAGCTCTAAGAGAGATAATCTAACAGGCTTTTAACTACAGGAAATTTTTCCCATGTAGGGTGAGGATTATTTCTTTTCAGAACTGCCTTACGACTTCATGGCAATCTGCTACGAAGAGGAAAACCCGAATGTTTTGAGCACTGCTGTTGCACTGTGGGTCTCCTGCTCTCCAGACAGAGCAGGGGTTTTCTGGCACCGGAACATCTGCGCTCACGTTGAGTCTGTGGGCTTCAAGTTGAGTTCCACCAAACGGATCCCCAGCTAGAGCTCTCAAAGAGGGGTTTTCACAGTAAGCCAGCATGAAGCCCAGTATTACTCTGGAGAGCAAACCAAGGATGTCTGCCTGATTTCCACAGTTAACAGCTGAAAAAAATCCTAGTTAAACTGATAGCCTTTCTGAAGGATTTGCTTTCAGGAATACATCTGGCTAAACAGCATGTGTCGCATGTGGGCTAGCTGGTGACCTTAAAAGAAAAAGAAATACGTCACTGGCACAGCACAAAATGATCAGAGACAGCACCATTTTCAACACCTACTGCAAACTACTAACATAAAAACCCCACCTCCTTTTCAACAGATATTCCCATCTTCTCTCATTTCAGTATTCAGGCAAATCATCCATTTCGGGGAAAAAACTGCTCCATTTCTATAAAGAAATACTGAACTATGTAATTAAATGTACAGCTCGCTAAGCTTAGCTGTTAGAATGTAACCTGTACTAAGTTCAAAACACTGGTATTTTAACGTCCTCTCTCATAAAAAGGTCTTCATTTGACTGACCGATTTCACGAGTAAATGCTTTCTACATACAGCCATTCCCTTCACTAGCCGTGTTGTAACCACCCTGCTGTTATCACCTCAAACTAATTCTGAAAGGCTCTGATAAGACCAAGTGATAATAGATCGGGATTACTCTTCTGCGGAAAGGAACCAGAGACCCTGCTGGAATGTATTACCACAACATTTTCATTCGCTTCTGCAGTTCTTCAGCCCAAAATGCCAAGAATAATTGCAACTTGCAGCTAACGTGCTCGCTGCTCTCCTTACCTTGTCTTTAGGTTTATCTCCATCTGCCCTCCCTCTTCCTTTAAGAACCAGCCTCAAAACTGAGAGCTAGAAGTCATCTTAATCTCTGCCCCAATACTAAATACTTTTACTGAACTTAAAGATCAAGGAAACTGTTTATTAACACGAGATAATGCTTATCTGCTTTTAGGAGCCAGGAAGGCAGGTGGGATACATACCTAGTATGTAGCAAAGTCTCCCAACAGTGCTCCTGTATGCCCATTATCTTACCTACTTTTTAAGAGGTTTTTTTACCTTTGTAAAGGTAAATATATTTAAGTGTAGCTTTTATGTGCAGTATCAGGATTCTAAGAACACAGGTATTAATAAAGGGTAAGAAAAAACCTGCTCTTCAAAGGCCCCTATGACACTTAAAGAAATACACAGTACTCCTCACACGGTCCTTCAAGAAATGTAAGAATGCTTGCTCTGTTTAAGCTGCTTTAATCATTTCTAGCACAATGGGCAGATTAATATAGTTTAGTATTTCTAGTTAATTATGGTGACTAGCCTTTACAGAATTGCCATTAAACCACAGTACTATGCCGTTTAGAGGGAAGCGAATTAATGAAGATGACAGCTAGGAGGATATAAAATTCAAGCTTAGGCATTTTTAAATATTTGTACAAAGGCAGATCAGTCTTAAATTCACACAAACATAGCAGTTGTTTTTGCTGTCTCGGTTGCATGAATTTCCAAGAACATAATTGTTTAGTACTTGAATTCACAGGCAAACAATGAAAAAAACCTTGATGGCCCACACTGGAATACCCTCGAAGATTCTAGTCCCAAACTTACTGAAGCCTCACCTAGTCTCTGAAAGGGAGTAAGCTCAGTTTGCCTATTGCTGCAAGGAAAGGTGCAGTTAAGTTTTCACCAATGAAATCCAATTTTAAGGCAGTCTGAGACACTGCAAGTTTTTATTAGTGGGGGGTATAAACTACTGGCAGTGGCAACCCTGTGCTATTTACAGACGGGAAAAGATGGACAGCAGAAGAGTTCCAGTACAAACTTGGTTTTAATGCAAAAGGCCAGTGGAAAAGGAACGGAGCGACCGAGACGGTGACCTAATTCCCCTGCCTTTCGACTGCCCTACAATTACAGGAGAATTAGGCTGAGTCACAGACCCAAACCCCACCTAAATCAAAGCCCACTCAACAAGAGAGCCATGCTAGCTCACCATGGGGAATAAATCCCTGCCCATGGCTCTAGAGCCATATCTCATTGTGAATTTTATAGGAGAAAGATCAAACAGTAATTAATGCTTCATTGAAGGCCGGAGAAAGAAAAAGGCTGTACATGTGAAGATAGGATGACACCTCCTTCAGGGCTGCAACAAAACGACAGCAGCTCAGTGCATCAACACCTAGATCGCGGTACCCACAGCAATAAGGCCTACCTTAACACGACGACTATAAGGCTCCTATGATCCCCTACATAAAATAGTAAGTAGAGAAGACAGTAAATTCCTTCCAGCCATTGAAACTTAACAGGGAAGAGTCTGGCTGTAATGCATATAAATGGATAGAAGGATCTAATGCCCAAAAAGGGAAGAGAAGCTATGAAGGAAAATGGGTTTATTTGCAGATTCATTACATGCTGCCACCAGGAGCTTGCTGTCCTTCAGGGATAGTTATCACAAAATGAGCTTACTTACGTCCCATAGCCATTCTTGAAAGGATAAAATTCTGTACAGCATCTCGGCAAGTGGGACTTCATTCCCAGGGTCACTTTGTCCTTTTTAACAAGAAAAGCTGGTCTCCCACTGACAACCGGCAGTTCTACGCTCTGGTTAAGAATACAGATTAGTGGAAAAACATTTTCCAGGGCATTAAGGAGTTCTTAAGTGCTTTGCACTCCCTTTTCCTCCCTTTCTTTAAAGAAAAAAAAAAGAGGGGGGTTCAAAATTGCACGGATGACTGAAACAGTCAAAGGTGAGGTGATTCTGGTATAGTCATTTGGGAAAAAAAATTCAGCAGAAGTTAGGAACAGAATCCAGACTGCCCAATGCTTCATCATATGGTTAATGCCTTACTGAACAGGTTAGAGGGGGAAAAAAAGATTTTTTTTTTCATACCTGCAAGGGGGGGATTTTCTCGTAGCGGTTTTAGTGACAATAGCTTTATGAGCCCTTAAAATATTCCCACTACGAGTCAATATTAATGCACCCATGCCATTCTACAGAACTATGTAAAATTACACCAATACCTAGTATTTTTGTTAACTAGATTTGACTTGTCAGGACTTGACTGCTATGATTGAACAGAATTTAAATTTAGGCCCATGTCTGTTCTCTGTATCAGAGAAAGCTTCATTTTAAAAAAATGACATAGTTCTATTTTCTCCCCTCAGAAACATGCAGGCAGATTTTACCTGTAAGGATCCACAGACAGAAATACATTTTCCATTGAAACCACTGATTTGGAATAAATACTGAGCCAGGATCTTTTTGATCTCCAATTCCAGCATGAGTCACTGCATGGACTAAACACATCTACTGTATTTAAGGGTAAAGGGGGATCCAATCCTATTATACATCATCGCTTCCTTCAACATCTCTGTTCTCTATGTTAATGAGCCATTGTAAATTTATAAGTTTTCTTGCCCACATGAAGAGGACTAAGTTAATTCTCCCCTGGCATTCCTCTTTTTAGTATAAGGTCTGTGAACTGTCATGTTTTTCAACCAATGTTGATCTCTGCTTACATACACAAACCCCACATACATTTCAAAGCAAACAAAACTGGGTTTGTAATGCAGTGGCACACCAGTGGATTGCTAACCGTACAATACTGAACTTTATCTGAAGTTTACCTGTTCACAAAGGCTTTGTAATTTCTATTCAGATTCGTGAAACCATTTAAGATTGGGAAATCAAAGCATTTGGCTCGTCCATAGCACCAAAGAGATTTGTGAAGTTACATGGAATTTAGGCTCAGGCTGCAACGCTAAGTTTTGCTTTCGATTGTATTTCAGTGCAAATTCAGAATAAATCCACTGAAATTAGCATCAGATTGAAAATTAAACTGGGAGCCCCAAGTTTACTCTTGCATTGCTAAGAGTAGCAACGCAAGCCATCCGTTTGGTCACACACAGCTAAAATCCTTCGCTAAAGCAATGCACGTTCCAGACAGAAAAAGCCAAAAAAAGGGACAACTGAACATTTGTCCAGTGAGAACAAGCTCCAAAATGCAGCAGCGGGCTTCCGTTTGAAGCCATGAGACAGAAAGCAGATGTGACTAGGTTCAGTCCCAAAATCTACTTGGAAGGGGATTCAAATTAACAGTCTCTTGGGGGAAGCGGGATACATCGAGTCCAGCAGAATGCTTCCAAATTGAGCCCAGTAACCATCAAGTCACATGTAGATGAGTTAATGTGGAAATGCTTGAACAAAAGCCTGAAGAAATGCATCATCTGTGATTCACTTTCACACAGTAACAATGCAACTAGTCCATGTTCTGTGTCATTAACAAGCAGGACGCATCATTAATGGGCACAGAGCACCATTCTCTCCGAGCTCTCTTGATGCTCTTGTTGTTGAAGTACATCCAGAGGCAGAGTTGATGTCATTTTTGTATGTGGATCAACACCACTCACAGCAAATAAAACAGAAGATTCCCACACATTTTGAGGTTTTTTTAAACAAATGCTAAGAATTCCATTTTTAAGAGGCTTTCGAAACTGAACACCTTGTTAATCCAATCATGGTAAAAGTATACGCCTCCCAGTTGCTGCTTTCTGCAACAGTACTAGAAAAAGTCACCGAGTCATCCTGACATTTTCACAAACACCTAGCACGACCTGTGCAATCCAGGTAACACACTAGCAGGCACTGTTATATCATTTTTTCAAGCCTGCTTTGAAGCAGAAAGATCTGGTAAGAACTGTTTCTAGATTAGGTGACGGCCAGGGATTATGAAACACCATATTGCTTATTTCTTTGGCATCAAAAACAAATCCCACCCTCCTAAATGACTCCTCCTTAATCAGCAGGCACGGTCATTGGACATGAGGAAAAATTTCTTTACTGAAAGAGTGGTTAAACCTTGGACCAGGCTGCCCAGGGAAGTGGTTGAGTCCCCATCCCTGGAAGTATTTAAAAGACGCGTAGATGAGGCGCTTAGGGACATGGTTTAGTGGGCATGGGGGTGTTGGGTCGACGGTTGGACTCGATGGTCTTGGAAGTCTCTTCCAACCTTAATGATTCTGTGATCTGTAGGTCACTAACTACAGTCATTCACCTCTAACCCCAAACCAAGGCATTTTAACAAGATATTTGAAATTCAATAATCTATCAGTGTGTCCAAGCTACCGCCATACTACAATGATCTTATTTTTGCCCCCTATTCTAAACATATAAAGTGGAGGCAAGTTCCTTCACTTCAGATGCATAGAAACTTGAGAAAAACGTGACCAGGATAACACCAGCACGTGAAAGCAGCCAGAGAGCACTCATACAAAATGAAACTGGAGACAGTAAAACATAGAAAATACCCTACAGAAGCCAGGCATATGGTGGGGTAGAGCAGAATGGAGTTTGAAAACCAGTTTAAAAGCACAGCCGTGCACTACACGATTTCCCTGTGCTTTGTATACTAAGCAAAATCAGTCTTGTCTCATTTAGGTAAATGTAAATCATGGTAAAAGTATACGCCTCCCAGTTGCTGCTTTCTGCAACAGTGAATCTCTCTTGACTCTTATCAGTTCAGGGTTCTGGGAACAAGATAATCTTTTAGTTCCGAGTGGTCACAAGGCTGCAGAAGACCTTCAGTTAGACCAAACGGCATACAGATACATACTGTTAAGTTTTTAACTATTTTTAAAGACCAAGCTGGAAGAAATCTCTTCCCTTCTTCTACAAACAAAAAGGCTGGTCTTAATGTTTAAGATGGAGACTTAAATGGTAAAGAACAACATCCTGCAACTATTTCTAGAAAACTAAAAAAAAAAAAAAGGTAAAATAAATTTAGTCACCGAAAAGAATATGCAGGAAGCCAACATAAGACCTGGCAGAGCATCACCACAAAACCTGAACCACAAAAAAGCAGCTGTTGAGCTGTACATGGGTTCAGTGCTTTCTTTAGCTCCAAGCCCAGCACTCAAACTGCATTACTGCACCGAAAGCCTATGATTACAGATGATGAAGAGCTAGAAATAACTTGTTTCTGTGTTTGTTTTCACCTCAGCCCTAAATTGCAAGGGTCTTCAGAGATTATTTGGGTTTAAGATCAGAGGTGTTTGGGGGTTTTGCTCCCAGACCTACTCAAGGCTTAAGCTGTGCTCTGAAAGTCTGGTGTTTTGCCTTCAGGAAGTCCGAAGCTTCCCACCGTGAGTCACAGGAGGAATCAAAAGGTAAATTCAAAATATACACGGACAGTCCTGTGGTTCTCTTGCAACAGAGGAAGCTGTTCTTTGAAGAAGATGGCACCGATCCTGGCCCAATTTCTCTGAAACTCTAACCACAACACGAGGTGGTGATTTTTCTCTCCACCGCATCCAACCTAGTTCATCTGTGAATTTATTATTTTAGTTAGAATTCAGAGTTAATAGTTAGCCAGAGATAAAGTTCATAATAAATAGCTAACTTGCACAGCTAAGACAGCTATTTCAAATCAGTCATAACATATCTTAGCCCTCCCTGGCTGCTCCCATTACAAGCCAGTTTAAGTAAGGCACACACAGAGATTTATCTACTTAAATACTTAACAAAGTACAGCCCCAATCCCACTGTGGAGCACTGTTAGAAAGCAGGATCAAAGGGAAACATCCTCCACTCCTTCCAAAACTTCTCCTACATTACTACAACCCAGAAGTCCCAGTTTCTAGCTATACCACAGGAAAAAAAAAAAATCAGAGATTTGTTAAAGTGCTCCAGGTATTTGTATATCTCGTAAATGGCATCATTTAAAGAAAAATGTCTGACACCCAGACAAACGTTCTTAAAGTGCTTAATTTGCACCGCTCCAAGCACTACAGCTTTCCAACCAACAACGATGAGGGATGTATAGTTTTGTCATGTGGCCAAATTTTTTCACATTAGAGAATTTTATCCGTTCTTCACAAAGAAAACTTACGTCCTCTCGGTGCAAGTAAAAATGTCTTTTCAAGACTGAGTCTCAGGTTTCACCAGAGCGAGCATTTAACAATCAAACTTCACATCTTGTAAGGGGTATCCAAAAATCTCTAATACCGGGCTGCATGACTGCTTTGGAAGCAGTACGGAACACTAAATTTCAGTGAAAATCCACACTGAAGCATAACTACCCCTGTAAAACATAAAAAGAAAAGCAGAAATACCAGAATTAAATATATATATATATATGGCTGTACACAGAGACTGCATTATTACCACCAGCTCTGTAACCAATTGAAACACGGACAGAGGTCTAGCGCGCTGGTTACATTCTTCTATAGGGATAAAAAAATTATTTGTTTTTTATTGGGTCTATGCGTAACATTTGCATCTTGTTACCACTGATACTTTAGCTTTAAAAGTTTTCAGACATTCCTCCAGGGCTTATCTCGAGCACATTTTTATTAAGTTCCCTCCTTTAAAAAAACGAGTTCCAGTTAGTTTTGACACACACTGCCTTTGACAATGATAATCTTTGTCCTTTCCAGCTGCAGCAAATTTAAGATAATCTCTTTTTCAAGTGGACTTTATTAATCTTCCAAATGAAATACCATCCTGAGGTAAAACAATTATTTCCAGTTCAACCCTTAGTAACAGTTAAGTCTCTGGAAAAGACGACTAACATCTGGCAGACTCAATATCTGCACCAATTAAGAACAATTTTGAAACCATAATATACAAATCTGTTCAAGTGTTCAGACCAAAGCTCTCCACAGACAGATCAGCAGCCTTCTTGCAGCTAAAAGGGGAGAAAAAAAAAAAAAAGGGAGAACCGGGAATGACTGCAGAAGGTTTTCACCAAGTCAGCAGACTCTGGCTGGCCACACGCAGCAGTATTTTGACTGTCGTAACACACAGCGATGCGCTTAGATCTTCAAGGGAGATAGATCTCTGTGCAAGTCTGGAAGCTGAAAGGTGAGACACCTCGCCCGAAGGAACCGCCTCTCGCCAGGTCTGCGTGCTGTCCTCGGCATCGCTGCCTGACATAGTCCATACGCACGCATTTTGATGTCCTACCTTAGCCAAAAGACAGACTGTCAGCGCTTCAGCCTCGACTGGCAACATAACTTGACTAATTGGGGGG
>NW_008824934.1:5576188-5580001 GCF_000699105.1 Pygoscelis adeliae | reverse complement strand
GCAGATTTTTCTTCCGAATAACCTGAACGGATCACAGGAGCCCAAAGTCCCTGGCAGGGCGGCGGCGCAGTCACATGCCTGCAGTTAAACCCACTAATCCCCCTCCGTGAGGCTGGTTACCCCCGGACGGAGGGATAGATAGAACCAAGATTCAAACGCTGGTCATTTAAAAACCCACAACTGAATAATCTCACCTCAAAGGTGGTGAAGCAAAATGGTTGATTTTGGGGTTTTTTTTGTCTAGAAAAAAAAAAAGACACTTCACCTGTATGTCTCACCTTGCAAAATCTGACACTCACCTCCATTTTCAGGTAACTGTCCCTGAAAGTATTTTTTTATTGAGCTAGTTTGACCGAAAAGAAAGTGGACAATTTTACCTTTTCTTGTTAAAAGGGTAGCAATAGATAAAAAGTTACAAGAGATTTGGAATCAGATCTATGGCCAAAAGCTCTTCTAAATGCTAGCAGTTTGAAAAAAAACAAAAGAAAATGAATTTTAAGTTCATTTTTCCTATAAATCGCCTCCAATTGCCAACTCCCACACCTGAAGTCATAATCCACAGTGTAAAATCATGATCATTACTAAAAAAATATTGTAAGATTAAGATGTGTTAAGTAGAAAGAGATTCACATTTATATACCATTTGTGTAAAATAACATGATCTGGGAGGGGAGAAAAAAAAAATCAATTCTGGCCTGATATATCTGCCGGGCTCCTCAAGGGGACGTTTTCCCATTTGTACTTCAGATACAAACAAAAACGTGGGTAAAATACGATCTAGGTGCTGTACTGACTATGCACTCCAGTATTTTTTAGATCTCAGAACTCCAAAGCAGCTTCTTGCGTTAAGATGTCCAAGAAAAACAATTTTGGGGGATGGAACAAAGGAGTTGAATGTATTTTCCTAAAATGAAGCCACTGGTAATCCCAAAAATTGCACAGACAGAATTTCATTGGAAAGAACATCTTAGATGATCTTCCATTATTAAGAGCAGCAGTAAAGCTACCTTTAAAAGAAAGGAAACAAAAGGGATTATGTCACCTCTGAATTCCACCATTGCATTTTTCAATTCACAAGTATGACATCAACGCGTGTGTGTCTTCAACAACAACAGACGCATCCCACACGAGCTGCGGGTCTTTGAAGGGAGGTATTCACTGACTTAGCAACGTAATCACCTGCCTGGTGTTCTCCTGGTAGCCAAATAGTTCAAGCAAGAAACATTTGCTAGCTGTGAGCTCCTTAATCAAGTGGTCATCCTGGAAAGGAAAAAAAGTCTCCCTTGTTTTAGGAAATAAACGTAACGTATCGCTACCTGCTTAAGCATTCTTGCGTGTTGAGTTGGTGGCTTATCGGTCAGGTTACAAGGCCCGATGGCTTCAAAAAGGCTGCTGTGTTCTGCTGGTTCTCCAGCTAAGCAAAATGATTGTTTTCTTGGTGTGAAACACCATCAACAGTGTACGAAACCACCCAAATACACCTAGCAAACACGGTGTTTCCAACACCAAGATATCCGCAAGCAGGAGCGGTGCGGTTTGAGAGGACCACCTGCCCGCTAGGCGAAGGGGCTGCACGTCGGTCTGTTTATAAACACGCACGCGTCTCTGCAAGATCCCAAGGCTGCGCTAGAAACTCGTGCACGCGTCTAACTTTCTGCAGGCCCTAACAGCACCGTCAGGAGACAGGCACAAGGCTTATTTTCCACTTGGAACTCATCTTCCTAAATAAAACTGGATCAAAGGCTTCACAGCAAGATAAGGTAAACCCAAAGTGCGTGTTTATATACAGGTACGTACACACAAACACACCGCGACAGAGAATCCCCTCCCTGCAAAAAACAAACAAGAAAACATCGGTACCAATCTTCACAGGATTGCTGACAAACACTGCAACACCCCATTAGCTCATGATAATGAAATCAAATTGACTAATCTACTCTGACTGCGAGAACTAAATTTAAAAGAGCACAGTATTACTCTATAAGCATGCAGAAGTGTGCTCAAGGCCACAAATGAAACAGCCAATCTACCCCAAAAGAGCTTAACGCGCGATGCCCATCCGATCAGTGAAGGTCACAGACGAGTGGAATAATCATTCCAATTACATAGTAATGAACGCACCACAAAAGACACACTGCAGATATAATACTAGTGTGATACGTGTTGATATGTATTAATCAAATTTTATTTTCATGAGAAAAACCTGTTTCAAGAGCAGGAAGGGTGGCGAGAATAAGATTTGCAATCGCCTACGAAGAGGCCCCCTTTGCTCCGTTGAATTTATTTGGTTTATGGAATCCCCCTGAGTGTGCAAGCACTCACACCTGAATACAGACTGGGGGGTGAAAATTTGCTGTGTGCAAGCAAGTGAAAGCAGGATAGATGGAATCAACTACGTATCAGTAGAAAGACTGAAATTAAATGGCCCACAAGTCTCCTCTTCCCTAAGGAAAAAAAAAAGTCACATTACCATTAAAAAGAAGCAGCATCCCCAGCTTTTGGCGACACAACCCCCACCCAACACATACCTTCCTTAACCAAGCCACCATCAAGCGCAACTTCCTCTGAGGCACCACTACTCCCATCTCCTTGGTACCAACCATAAAAACAAAAACAACCCCATGCCACGATGGCATCGACTATTCTAGACTGAAAGAAAGAGGTCAACTTCTTTTTCCATCCAGATTCAGTAGGTGCTCCAGCCACAAAGTACAGAGCTATCAAGGCACGCCAGCTTTAAGAAGATGCACTGAAAGTAGACGGTACTTCAGTTAACAAATAGGCCAGAAATTACCACTTGAACAGCATATGCCTGCCTATAAAACCTCTCTAAACCGAGTGAATTCCCAAGGAGAGGTCTGTTATAAAAGCTGATGACTAGAGGTATGCAAAGAGCACCCTGCAGTCCTGTTACCCTGGACAGAAGAAATTCAGCTACGCTTCACAGGCCACAGAGCCGAGAAATGCCGCCTGCCTCCAAAAATAAAAATAAGAAAGGATTAAATTTGTTCTGCAGCAAAAAAAAAAAAAATACACGGCCGGGAAAGGAAGAAACGCATTTTAAGCCTAAAGATGACAAAACTCCAAAACGGGAGTGCCCACGCCAGCCCCAAAGGACAGGCAGCTCGTCAGACAATGCAGGAATCTCCCTGCACCATCCCAACTACCTTTTTTTTTTTTTTTTCCCCCTCCTCTGGCCTCCATCTCTGCCACAGCGACGTTGAGCAGGCAAATACAGCAAACCGAAGGGAACGCTAGCCATCACCGGGGGGAGAAGAGCACCGGTTAAAACCCCAGGGCTTCCCAACAGGCTGAGAGAAACCTCCAGATTACCAGGGTTTACAAAGGCTGTCGTTAGGGCTTTTGTTTTGAGTAATTCCGAGGAACATCTTGGAGTGCAAGCCTTCCCCTGCAGTATTTGCAACCCAAATATTGCAGCACTGAGCTAATTTCGGAGAGCTGGCACACGAAATCGACTACTGGAGTGATTAGTCCAGAAAATGAAGGCAAGCTAAATTTAGGAATAACTATGCAGTGCAATATTAATAACAGATTATTTCCCTTCTCCAAAAAGGATTTTTTAAGTTATTTTTTTTTAAGTCAAGCTGACAATGCTCCTTTTTAAGATCAAGGCTCTCCAGCCTCCCAGGGAAGGTCCCTACAATTTTCTGGACGCCAAGCTGAGGTGCAAACCCCCCCTCTCCCCCCGAGGAAGAGCCTCCCCCCAAACCCAGGGGAGGGAGCCCCGGGGTGGGTGCGGGGGGAAGGCCTGTCGCCGTGTCCCCGAGGGTCTCCCCGCGCTTCCTCCGCCCC
>NW_008824934.1:5556492-5574894 GCF_000699105.1 Pygoscelis adeliae | reverse complement strand
GGGGGGGCGTGATTTTGGGGGGGGGTGAGCGGGTCCAACAACGCTCTTGATCCCTCCGCGTGCCCCCAGATTAATTGGCTGACGTAAAATAAATGAGGAGGCGTCGCTCTGCCCTGTGAAGCGCTCCCTGCCCCCGCCTTCCTATCGCTGCTTTTGGCTCCCGGGGAAACCACCTCATTGACGAGATCAAATTATAAGGGGTGAATTTTGTTATCCCAATGCAGAGTCCTGCCCAAGTGCTAAATAACATTGATATTATAATAATTAAGTTATTAAATAAGCGTTTCCCAACTGCCGCTCCCGGACCTGTGAGCCACTCGGCAATCAAAGGATATTGTTTAATTGAATTAGGTGATTACTCCGTTGCACTGCCACGGATCGGAGCGATGCTTCATGAGCAGGCGAAGAACACAGGAAACTCTCGGTAACGCTGGTGTAAAGCTGCAGTAACGCTGTTCGCTCTAATAGTTTTTGCAATAAAAATACGGTGCTTTGCCGGGCGATATTTATATTAAACTGCACGGGCAGCGGAATCCACTTGCTGAAACTCCATCAGCACCCGCGAGCCGTGCTCGGCGCCGTAACCGAAAGCTCTTCAAAGGGCTCTGTTAAGGTGTTACAAGCCCGTGTTTTCCCAGCACCTCCTGGAAAAATAAATAAACGTACTGGGTGGAGGCACTTTATTAAAAGGGTGACTCAAAGAAACACCTGAAAAGATTATCTCTCCCCGAGCACAAAACCACTTTAGCCTCAGCTCATGCAGACCGTAACCTGTGTTCATTGCTGAGGTTACGGGAAGACACCTTTAATACCTTGGTCATCTGGGCACGGCTGTAGCTGCTGATGTTGGGTACCGTCGATGCACCAAACGGAGCCCTATTTCAAGAAAAAAATTGCAGCTCACTGGGAAACGTTTCCGTGGCGCATACCCCCTGCAGATCCACAGCAATACTTGCCAAGTGCAAGAAAGACTAAAACTGCCAATAATAAGGTGGTTATTAGGGGCAGAAGCCAAGCAAGAGCAGGTTTCTCCCAGATCTGGGTTGATTTGCCATTTCTTAGGCACGCGGCATCCTCGCTGCCGGGCAGTGATGTCGGAGAGAGCCGGGTGATTTCAGAAACCGCCGAAACAGCGTGGTCAACAGCCGGGAAAATCCTGTTGAACAACAAGAGATGCTTTATTTCTTCCCTTAAGGAAGCAGGAAAACGTCAGAGGGAATGATAAACCGGCCAGTTAATTAATGCTTTTGTACCTGCCCGGTGAGACGATGCATATCGCGATTGCTCGTTAGGCAGCACCCATTGCCACGGCAGTGAAGGCGGGTTCGCCGGGGCCCATCCAAAGGTCATTAAATCAATGAGTCTTTTTCCTAATGGGCTTTGGCTCATCCCCGGGATGCCTACGGTCACCACCAGCATCCCGCTCCGCCGCCGGGCTACGGTTCCGTCCCAGCCCCTGAAAGTGAATCACAACAATTAGTTAGGCTCAGGCTCGGAGAAATGGGAGTCCCTCTTCCACGAGGGCTCGGGCAACCGCGGAGCTGACCCGCTGCCACCGACAGTGTGCCGAGCAGCCGCGGTCCGGCGCATGGGATACCCCGCGGCGGCTGGGGACATTCCTGTAGGGATTCCTCCGATTCCTGCCGTGGAAAGCTCTCCGCTGCCTGCCAATTGCAGATATAAATAATGAAGCACTGATTAGCCCTTTCCTATTTGGACAGGGAGGAAAAGGGATGGGAAATAGTGCTATTTCTGAACACAGAAACTATCTGGCAATTAAATAACAGTGGCCACCCCTAGCGATGCTAACAATAATGTGCTGGATTTATTTTGGCTCTCAGTTGCTTCACCCAAACGTGGGCTGGAGCGGGGGCTGAGGAATCTGGATCCTTGGATTTGATTTTTACACCCATTTTTACCTTCGCTTTGTTAGCATCCCTCACTCCCAAACCTCAGTGACTGTTTCAGGACTGCTCTCTACATCTGCTTAGGGTTTTTTTTAATGTTAATTTTCCTGGGTTTGGTTTTACATTGCAGCTTTGTTAGTCTGACACTCGTGGAAAGTTGTTGTTTCCTTGGGTCTGTCTTCCTTCAAAATAACTATTTTTCAGCCAAACCAAACTCGGCAGCCTCACCAGCGAACATGTACTGAGCTGAGTTACAGCCTGTCGTGGTTTCACCCCAGCCGGCAACTAAGCCCCGCACAGCCGCTCGCTCACTCCCCCCCGGTGGGGTGGGGGAGAGAATCAGAAGGGTGAAAGTGAGAAAACTCGTGGGTTGAGATAAAGACAGTTTAATAGGGAAAGCAAAAGCCGTGCGTGCAAGCAAAGCAAAACAAGGAATCCATTCGCTCCTTCCCATGGGCAGGCAGGTGTTCAGCCATCTCCAGGACAGCAGGGCTCCATCACGCCTAACGGTGACTTGGGAAGACAAACGCCATCGCTCCCAACGTCCCCCCCTTCCTTCTTCTTCCCCCAGCTTTCTGTGCTGAGCACGACGCCATATGGTGTGGGATATCCCTTGGGTCAGTTGGGGTCAGCTCTCCTGGCTGTGTCCCCTCCCAACTTCTCGCTGGCAGGACATGAGGAGCAGAAAAGGCCTTGACTGTGTGTCAGCACTGCTCAGCAGTAACGGAAACATCCCTGTATTACCACCACTGTTTTCAGCACAACCCCAAAACAGAGCCCCATACCAGCTACTGTGAAGAAAATTAACTCCCCCCCAGCCAAAACCAGCACACAGCCACTACATGATGCTCCCCCAGGCTGACGTGGATCGCCACTGAGTTACGGTTTGAATAAATCTCCCTCTAAAACAAAGAAGCAAAAATCCTTTGGCTTAACATCCATAAAAGCCCTCAAAAAATGCCCAGCTCAATAACCTCAGCGGGAAGAGGGGACCCCTCCTTGGCTCCGACTTTCCAGCATCGTGGTGAAGCAGCATCTCCTCCAAAGCCCCCGGCGACCTGCAGCATCCCTCCCTCATCCCCCTTCCTATTCCCTTGGGCCGCGGTAACCACCTGAGCCTGCTCTTCACCCACCTCAGAGATGGAAAAGGGCGATTTATTCACCCTGGACTCTGCAGTCACGAGAGGTAGCTTCTTTCTGAGGCTGCCGTTTAACAGCCAGCAAGCTTCAGTGGTTAAACTGGGATTAGTATCGCTCACCTGGGGCTCTTACCCTTGCACTGCAGTTTGCTGCCTGAATAAGGGTATTTGGGCAAACCAGGCTGCTGAAATAAGTGGAATTTTTAGCAGTGCCTTCCCCAAAACGGGTGGTTTCTAACCCAGCCCCGTGTGATGGTGCATGAGCATCGGCGGGGCGACGGGATTAGCAGCTGATGAGTCGCTGCAACGAGCCCTGCCACATCCCGGCTGCATTTTCAGCTGGCAAAGCGTTTCCGATTCCAGCCAGCCCCTTTCCCCGCACGCTCCCGTGGCTGCCTCAGCATCGGGGCTGTTTCTTGAGAAATCAGAGCAGAAACCATCCCTGCCTGCCCGCGCCCTGCAACAGCCACGTGGGAAGATGGGCAAGAACGTGCCGGCTGCCTCCGGTGACTCAGACCCCGCCGAACGCACCCGGTCGTTGCACGAAGACGCGAAGGCTGCGCCTCTTTGCACATCGCCGAGGTGTCGCTCGGTGGAGAAAGGGCCGGGTTAGTCACCGGGGTTATCATTTCAAGCCGTATAAGGGAAGCCCTTGGATCGTGCTGGGGATTGCATCGGTCACCACGTCATGCTGCAGAAACAGAAAACAGTTGGCAGGTTGGCTGCTATCGATAATGCAGGAGGAATGAGTTACATCAGCAGTTACAAAACCAGCAATTTTTCCTCCCTGCAGGTTCCTTATCGCCTTTAAAGGAAGTTTCTCCTCCTCAAACAGTGGTTTTCCCCCTGTGTATTTTCTACCTGTTCTATCAGCTCACGTGAAATAGGAGCTGCTGCTTAAATCCAGCACCTTCTCCCATTGCAGGTCTATTCCTTTGCTCCAGTCGCTTTTTTGGAGGTAAAAATCTCATTTTGCCACATTCGGGGGTTTTACGTTCATCAGCACCGCAAAACAGAGCTCGGTGGCAGAAAGGGACGCTGAGGGTCTGCTCACACGCGGCCGAAGAGCTACGTTTGTCCTCAGCCCATCAGCAGTGAATCGGGGATGCGAAGGATGGACCCAGGCTGGTTGACTTCAGCGCATCCCTCATCCCCTCTCACCCAGGCTGGGGATGATCTTCTCTATGGAGATCATGTAAATATTTTGGAAACAAAAGCTTCTGCACCAGGTTCAACCCAGAAAGGTGGGTGAACTCAGGAACGTTTGGCGCAGCAAGAGATAAAGATGCTGAGAGCGACTGGGAAGCATCCACTAAGTTGGAGTGGTTGAGACATGCCGTAGTATTTCCTTGGAGACTGCGGCAATATTCATTGCTCCCTTAGTAACCAAATATTTCTATCTGTATTGAGTACAGCAGCAAATATGCATCAATAAGCTCATACAGGCCGCCGCAGGCGCGTTTTAGGGCACAGTTGATTGCTTTGGCAGCTCGTTGAGGATAATTGCAGGATGCTGCATCGTTAGTTTGAGCTTGCCCAAGCGCACAGTTTCAGTCCCGTTGGTGCTAAGCTTTTCATTCTGCAGGTAGCAGGTAGAGCCTGGCCTGATGAATTTAAATGTGGAACAACTTTCAAAGAATTTTTGTCTTTTGGGAAAAGGCACGACACGATTTCTTTTTCGCTGTTCCTCCACACTTTGTAGCCCGCGCTGGGCTCAGCGATGGGTTGAGCAGCAGTCAAAGCCCAGAGCACAGAAGACGGCTAAGTTGAATTGGGATATATTTTTAGCTCTCTATCTAAATCTCTCTTCCAGAAGCCGTTAGCTGAGTATTTTCATTCCTTGTGCTGTGGGGTTTTTAGCCTGACATGTTTTGCACGACGCAGGATGAAGACAAGCTTCCTGGTGGGAGCTGGTGATGGGAGTACGGGATGTGGCTGGCTTGGGCACCCCGCTCTGCTCCGGGGCTGGGTTTCCTCAGAGCATCCCTCTCCCTGGGCAGGCATCTCTTGCCTCCCCTCCTTCTCCGCCGGCGTGGGACAACGGGGTCTGCCGTATAGAGGGGATCCTGTTTGCTATCGCACCCTGGACCACTCCAGCCCTCCGCCTCCCACCCTGAACCCGGAGGGATGCTCGTAGCAGCCGCAAGAAAACTTGGTGTCAGCGGAGTGAGTCAACGAGCCGAAGCTTTCGGAGCGGCTCCCCTCTTCGATTTCCCAATGTCCCGGGGTGTTTCTGAGGGAGAGGTCCTCGGGTGGAGCACCTTGACAGCTAGACGCCCTGTTTTCAATGATTCCCAGCCCATAATGCAGCCCGGTGGCCTATGGCTGGTAAATACCTTTCCACCGCGCCAGCTGATGCAGTCACTGAGGTTGTTATATCAAATCTGCTTACAGCAGGCAAAATACGGACCGAGGGAAGAGAAATATTAATGACCTGGCACTCGGGAGACATACCTTTAATGTCTGATCTCATCATTTGGGAATTAGCTTTTTGTCATCAAATACTAGGAATAATTAAAGGATGGCGCTGGGTTTAGAACGCACTCATATTTCTTCATTAAATAAGATTAAAAAAAATGGCCTGGGAGAAGTTGCTGGGATTAAACGCCCAAAGAATGGCTTGTGGGGTGTCCCGACACGCAGCTGCTCAGCTGCCTGGACGATGTGGCAAGCACCAACGCCAACACAACAGATAACCAGAGATACCAGAGATACCAACGCAACATCACAAACACCCATTAGGGGCTGCAAACGAGATTTTATCGGCCGGGCACACGTGCTATCCCGGGGCGCTGCGGTTTTAGCTTTCATTGCTATGCAGGGCTGTAATTTGCGTTCAAGCCCCAGAGGACTTCAGCCTTTGCAGGAGCATCCCGAGCCCTTTCCCATCCCGATTTCCCCATCTGCGGGGTGAGGACAGTGCTTACTTACCCCAGGGGCACGTGCCGAGGGTTACTGAGGTCCTGTTGCCACAACACTTGGGAAAGAACAAGCGCTAACCGGGATTATTATTAATAACAGTAATTATTGAGGTTATCGTCACTATGGTAAAGATCCCTACATCTAAATGATTCGAGCCTGCCAGCCCATTAATAAGCGGGTATCCCTGGCTGCCCTGCCCTCCGCCTCCTTCCCCAAATTAAAGCATCTCCTTTATTCCTCTCCCACCTCCTCCAGCCTTCACCGCTTCCCCACGGCGGGGAAAGATGCAAAAGAGGCCGGACCCGACGTCGCTGGCAAGACCAGCTGAGACTAAACATGCTGTTTTTGATACTTCTATATTTTTGTTAAAAAAAGCCCAGCCTCTCTTCATATATCAAAGCTGAACTTAAACCACAAACAGCTTAATTTTTGCAATTTCAGCTTAATATACGCCCTTTTCTCTATCATACACCTTCCCCAGAAAGGCTGTAGGGAGGGTGTTATCCTGCTTCTCCAGTGGCATGAGACCAATGCAAATAAAAAAAAAAAAAAAAAAAATCAATGTATTCCCCCTGCGGAGCAGGTCGGGGTTAATCGCAGCGGCCACAAAAGCAGACCTGGGCTCTCTACATTGAAACCGTTTCTCCTGCAGCTCCGGGGCCCCCCTGGACATTTGCAGGTCACTGAGGACTTGCTGGAGGGTTGCACCAGGTTTGGCTGGAGTTCGCCCACAGCTCAGGCTCGGTTATGATTCACCTAAAAGTGGTTTGTGTTTTACGAGGGAAGGGAGCAGGCTGAGTCAGGCAGAGGAGTGTCAGGGCAGCGGCACATTTCCAGAAGGAAGCCCCTGCTTTAGTGGAGTGGGAAATCCATCGCGAGGTGCCTGGTGCTCCCGGGGTGATGTAGGAAGGGACGGGAGAGCTCTGCGGCAGCCGGCTGCGCGAATTAGGCAACGGGGAAAGTGTCTGATCCCTCCTGGGCTCGTGGCAACGGTGGGATGAAGGGAAAAATCATTACAGGGCAGGAGAGGAGGTTTGGAGAGAGACTGTAACTCCCACTTCAAATCTGGGACCTGTAGCGACAGAGCCTGGATGCAGGGAATAGCACTGAGCACGGGGTTATCCTGCTCTAATAAAAGCTTAATAAGCACTGTGAAAATAAATAAAATCTTTCAAGAGGCAGCGGCCTCTTTACACACCTCAGCGGGCTGAAAGCCGCGTTTCCCCAGCCCTGGGGATGCTGCCTTTTGGCAGCCTGAGGGCCCCCAACCTGCCTCGGGTCCCAACATTAAAACACGGCGCAAGGGCTTCCCCTCGACGTGTCATTTGCACCATTTTATTTTTAATCTTAGCTAAACAGCATCTCATCCTACCAGCACGTTGCCCTTCAGGAGGAGGAGAGGGATCTCTGCCGATCTCCGGGGTTTTGATAAAAGGGATGGAGCCGGCAGTTCCAGTCGATGTGAACCAGCAGGATCAATCCTGCCAAAAAAATCCACAAAGGGGGGTTTAACCATTATTTTTTTCCCTCTTGGAAACCAGCAAGGGAGTAACTATTCCTGGAGGTTCAGGCAGTTGCGGCTGCCTTCTCCCAGCAGCTTCGAGTACCTTGGGGGGACATCCCTAAAGTGATTTTGTACTTAATTCGCTCAAGCATCTTTTCCAGTGGTCCTCGCAAGCTGCGCGGCTTTGTTTTTCTCTGTGCCCTCGATTCTGTACGCGTGAGTTGTGAATCATCCCCGCTTGGGGTGAGAACGCGGCCGGGCTGCGCCCCAGCGATGTGCAGCAAACAAGTCAAGGCCAAGCTTGATTTTTTTTATCTGGAGGCAGGCGGGGAGCAGAAATGGGACCCAAGGGGTGGCTTCTAAATAAGCTCGCACGGACCATGGGAGGTCTCCTGAGATGCGCTGGGAAAGCTGCTCCTTAGGCTGGCAGGGTGGCCGTTCTCCAGAGCAGCTAAAAACTTGCCTGGTTTCACTTGTGAATTTAAAGGCAATTTGGGAACCTGGACTTGGTGCTTTTTGTGCTCATTTATGTCACTTACCTGCTCGGAGGATGTCCGATCTAGTCCTCAAGCTTGATGGGGCATAAATCAGTAAGGAATAAGCCCCAAACTGAAAACAGGGGTGGCCTGAAAGGCCAGGCTGAGGCAGGGAGGGAATTTTGCAGAAGATTCGCTTTATTGTCCCAGGCAGACGGCAAAGCCGGCGCAACGGTGCCCACTGTTTGCATAGCGGGCGCTGCAAGGGCTGTGCTCACAGTGCGGGGAAAGCGGTTATTCCTGCAACGGAGACGGAACAGGGCCGGGCTGGCGGAGCCCGGTGTGATCTTCCTGGGGGAAAAGGTGCTCAACGGCCAAAATAAACACGTGGGACTCGATACAGGTTCGTGCAGGCGAGGGACGGTGCCGGTGCAGTGTCCATGCAGTGGCTGGCGATGCCGAGAGCAAGGCGGGAAGAAGACGAGGTTTGCAGAGCCAGGAGCTGACGAGGGGGGACTGATAATTCAGCTAACGATGCTGCAGCAGCAGGGACAGTCCAGCCCGGTGCTGTGCCCTTCGGATGAGCAAACTGGGGGTCTTTCCCTGGGAATTAGCTGCCCAGCACGGAGAAAAGCCTCTGTGCTTCCCAGAGCCAGCAGTTCAGGCACCTTGGGAGGCATTTTGGTAAAATAAAAACATCGAACCCCGTTTCA
The DNA here is from genome assembly GCF_000699105.1 of Pygoscelis adeliae. NCBI lineage: Eukaryota > Metazoa > Chordata > Aves > Sphenisciformes > Spheniscidae > Pygoscelis > Pygoscelis adeliae. The sequence goes on along the minus strand of NW_008824934.1, from coordinate 5,566,233 downwards.
GCCAACACATGACGCAAACTCTTCTGCCAGGGTAAGCGCAAGCCCCGCCGTAGGAGCTGTTTTCATGTGGTTCAGCGGTCAGCGGCGCATGTCTGGTGTCTCGCTTCTTTGCTGTAGGCTCCTTGAGCAACGTCTCAGCATCGCCTTGGCAGAAACCGGTAACGGTTTTGTATGAAAGGGTTTTTTGCTGTTTAATACCGAGGTAGCCTTCGGTACTGTGTGTGCTCAAACATAGTAAGGCTCCCCAAAACCTTTGGACAAAGGGAGAAGAGGCTTCTCGCTCCAAATTTCTGCATCGGAAACTGCAACCCCGAGATGTACCCACGTAATCGTCGAGGCTCCACCGCGGTCTTGCTGAACGCACGTGATCCGCGTGTCCTTGGCCTGCCTGAAAAACAAGCCGCATGGACATGCGTCCAGGGAGATAGATCACTTTTTCTGCATCAGAAAAAGTCCAGGGAATCTTTTGTGGCATTGAAATGTTGCAGCTCACAGTGTGTTTATGCTCAGCAGCTCTAATCCACCGCCTGTTTGAAAATACTTCCAGGCAATTGCAGTAAGAGACAAAACACAGGAGAGAAACTTGGATGGAGAGCTAGTCGGAAGCGTCGGTAGCAGGGCAGAGAGGAGCAGGAGGAAGGCTTCCCATCCCAGCAGGACAGCTGTCGGAAAGAGCACCCAGCCGTGCAAAGCTTCCAGAAGGGCATTTACCTGGTTTGAAAAAGGGACTTGCGAAGGGAGGAGGCAGCAGGACAAAGGAACCCATCATGACACACAAGGGGGAAGGTCAAGGGCTTCCCATCTTTACGGAACAAGCCCCGGGTGCCAGGCGGTTTTGCTCGGGCACCACCCGCCCGATGGGCTCGTGCGATCGCAGCAGCGAGCCGTGGCAGTGGCGAGTAATGAATTCAGGCTCGGGGGGCTTTTTTACCTGCCACAGGCACGAGAGCCCGGCGCGCCCCTCCCGAAGCCGGTGCCCCGGGCAGGGCTGGGTGCTTTGTTCTCCCTGGGAGGCATCGTTCCTAAGATGAATTAATAAACAATTACCAGAGTTTGACCCAGTCTGAACAGCCATCGCAAGGACATCAGATCATCTCGCGGAAGCTCTTGCCCATGAAGTCAGGTTCAAAGCAATCACGGAGGTCACACTGGCTCTCGTGCATCACAAAGGATTTTTTTCCCCCAAAAAATGTCTTTTGCAAATAAACTATTTTTTTTGGAGAGGGGGTTGACTCTTTATTGTTCAGCTAGTGATTTGGTTCATCAGTTTGAATAATTTTATCCATTTTGAGGCATTTTCCCTCAGTCTTGCTCCTCTCTCAGTTCTAATTTAAGTAACACGCTTCCCCCAAAAGTCTTTGCTGACTTCCCCAGCCCCAGCCCGCGGGGGGTTTTGCAGCCTGGAGCGCATCGCCTTTGTGCAGTACTGCGAATGTTTGAGCCTCTGTGTGTGGCCTGCGTCAGCTGAAACTTTCCAAAACACTTTTCTTTTGTTCTTGTCCCTCTCTAGGTCTTCTGGGGTTGTTATTGTCAGTCTTTAGTCCCTCCCAAGCTATTCTGCTCCGCAGAAGCACTATCATGCTGTTTCCACCTTCTCTTCCAATCTGGCTTCCCCGTAAATCACGGCCCTCTTGTGCTCTGGGCAGGGAGGCACTTGATATGCCGCCTTTATTTTCCAAAATACATCTCTGGGCCTTTGCAAAACCCTCTAGGATAGCTCCGAGTAGTTTATTGCAACTGTGCTTATACTGGTAAGGACACAGTTTATGACCTCCTTTTAAGATCCTACTTCCTCGCCGTTGTAATAACATCGGTGAACAAATGGCGATCGTGTTCTGCTCCTGGTAAGTTTAAGGATCTGCTGATCCAACTGCACAGGTAGAAAGAGGATTATTTGCTGGTATAAACTTTACCAGTTCCTGCAATAGCAGAGACTGTTTTCGCAAAAGACCCGTGCCAGCATAAACAGAGCTATACCAGGATTTGCATCAGCAAAAACTGGATCTACACTGAAGTTACCTTGTTAGGTAAGGTGAAGAAAGGTACTGCGCAAGGTATTTGTAACATCCTTCTTTGTGCCAGTGAGGCAACAGCTGTGAAGCAAAAGCTGAGGGACTGCCTGGCACGCTGTGGCTGAAGGGGAAAAGATGTGTTTTTCTGTGAAAAGACAGCAAGTAGGTAGCAAGGCAGCTTAGTATTCCTCCCCTGCTTTCTGAATCACGTTAATAGTTCTTGTCTGGAGCTTAACCGGTCAATCTTACTCACACGACAAAGTCAAAAAGCGTTGGGGTTTGTCTTGCACCTGAACTCTCCGTACTGCGAGAAGCTTTAGAACCACAGCCACAAACCCCTGGGTTTTGTTACCTGTTCACTGCTGCTTTCAGGAATCATACTGATTTGAAGGGTCATTTACTCAAAAAGGGGTTTTAGAATTGCCCAAGCTACTGTACACCGGTATCGGTAAGCAATGCTTGTGCATCCACCCATAGGTACATTACAGCTGCTTATTTGGAGAGAAGACTGTTAGGTTTGACTTTACAGTGCTTTTAAAACAAGGTGTGTTTTTCTCTTTTATGTGGTTAAAAGGCAGGTGAAGCGTAGTATCGCGGTACTAAAGAAGAACAAACTCCACACATTAGCCTCCCTCCTCTACCTTCATAAGGCAAGACAGATTTACCCAACCGACAAAGCAGCCCACTGACATGTCCTCAAGTCCCTCGCAAGACACTAACCCAAACTTCTCGAGGCGACTTGCTATTCAGCACTCCTCCCCAGAACCAAATCCGACTGCCAGGAGTGACATAAGCACCCACGGAGGCGAGAAGAAAAACACTGCGCCTTCACCTGTTTGCTAATTGCCAAATCATAATGCGTGCTCAACACTAACAAAATGCGTCAAATAGGTTGCAGAGTTATTCAGCCTCTAAAACAATTATTATTTATGGGATGGGACTGTGTTAGGATTGCTGAAATTCAAGTTCAAACAGAGACGAGGAGGACAGGGAAAGCTTTATTAGATTCCAGCTTAACCACGTGTCAGCTGGGTTACAGGACAGCCGAACTAGTGGTAAAGGTAAGTTACCAGCATGCACAACTGGGTGAGAAAAGGCAAGGCTGTATTCAAAGCAGGTACTTGGCTTCAGGTCAGGGCATGCACACCGAAATGCAAGCTATCGAAAGGGCAAGTGGCCGGCTCAAGAAGTGTGCAGTGTCTATTTTCCATGCATTTTGCTGAAGCTGAAAATTTTACCAGAGAGAGAAAACAAATTCGACGTGAGTAGCATCCCTCTGAGAGGCAATGTCGCCATCAGTACTACACGACCGGAGGCAACAACACGCGCGCTTGCTTTGAATACAGCCTTGGTGAGAGTAAAGTCAGGAAAGACACCGTGGTATGCAACATGCCTTGGAGAGGGGTAACACGAAGCGCCAGGGGAGATGACTGCGGCTGGGACAGCTGCCCTCACCCAGGTGAAGAAGGGGTGGAAGGAAACGCTGTCCTTGCAGTCCACGAGTCTCTAAGGCTCATGTCCCACAAGGGGAAACCTGCTCTGCATGTACAATCAGTAAAAACAGTGTCAGTCTGCTTCTTTGCTCACTACGAGCCTTTTGTTTCCTGCGTCTCCGTGTCCAGACTATGGGCCGGAAAGAGCAGCAGCCCTGAGCCCTGAGAGAAGGAGCTCTGAAAGAAAAGATGAGAAAGAACTTGGCATTTAGGCTACTGCATGGTTAAAGTACTAGTCAAACCCATCTTACCCATTTGTTCAATTTATTTAACTTCAAAGAGGTGCACACTAAAGCATTAAGATTTACTGGTTTGGATTCCTCTCTGTACAAGTTCTTTCAACCAGCTTGAATACACAAGGCTTTACAGATAGAAGCACTGAAATACAAGATAAAACAAATCTAAATTCCAAATCACTCCGAGAAGAAAAATGGTAGAAAATAAAAAAAAACCAACAACCAAAACCCAAAAAACTGCAGCACTCCTCAGGGAAGGGACAGACTGCACAAGGAGGAACACAAAGGGATGGAAGGCAAGCTAGTGTAGTCTCTGCCCAACGCTTCTCTGTGCTGGCGGCTCAGGGGATGGAGTTCAAAAGATCCTTGAGGAAGCTGTCAGGATCATTGATTTCTGATAAGAGTCCTTTAAACAAAAGAAGACAATACAGAATAATTAGATCCACAAAGCGGTTTCTCCTGCCCACGTTAGGGATTTGTGCTAGGGCATGTGTAAGTTAATAATGACAGCTGCAATGTTATTTTAAGTATGGACAAGACGAAGATAAACCCTTGTCGGATGCATGTGCAGAAGGGACCAAAGCGTGTGCGTTAAATCCATATGGCACTTGCTCTTGTGCAACAGAGCTACTATAGGGACCCTGCTAGCTGGCTGCCTGGCAGCTCCATATGTTGGACAGTGAGAGACTGGCCTGGGACACTACTAACTCCTAACAGAAGTAAGAGTAGCTTCTCTGCACGTTAATTTTCAGCATCTCCTGACTCCTGGGGATACAAAAATCCCTATGGCAGGAACTCTCGCTGCACTGAACTGCTGCCTCTAGTACACTGTCACATCTGTTTATCAGCCTTCAAACCACATGTACCCAAAACCACCCTTAAGCTGCGATGTCAGTATGTATGTTTAACAAGAGCAGGGAAGGACCCGCAGAATCAGGTGAGAGAAATTTTCCTGTCTGGGGATGCTCAAGCGTGTCTCCCAACTGTTTTTGAAATAGCTTGGGCAATAGCTGGAGTGCCGAGGTCTCCTCCTCTCACTGCCTCGTACAAACAAGCTGCTGCAGCAGCGTCAGGAATGCTGCTGTCTCGAGCAAGCAGCAGTCACGAGTTGCATAAGACAGCCTATAAAAGGGAAAGCGCACACTTACCAGCCACATCCAAAAACTCAGAAAACGTTTCAACTGGCATGAACTCCTCCTGGAAGGTTTTCAGGGCCTTGTCTGCAGCTTCGTGTATTGGCATGTCGTTGTGTCGTATGAATTCAGCAAGAGAGTAGGACCAGCCTCCCTCTGTGTTACTGGTAGGCACCTTCTATGAGAGGGGAAAAATGGGACCAAATCAGTCCAAAAGCTATTTAGAAGAGTAACTGCAAACCCTGATGCCTTCTCCCATTGCTCTTGGACTTGCATCCCCTGCCTCTTGTAAACAAGCCACATAGAAAAAGTTACCCCATGCGTGACTTTATAATCTTTTTGTACAGAATGCAAACAAGGTTGCAGGCATTTTCTCACCCTCATTATTCAACCCTCTTTGGAAGCTGCAAGTTGCTTTCTGGTGGATGCCCCTACCTCCTTCCTTACCCAACTGTTTCCCTGGTGCAGCTCTGAATGTCCTTGCTTTAGTGAACGATGAACAGGAAAAGTAGGCAAATACACAATACAGGAGGAGTGCTGCAAACTGGCAAAGTCTCTCAATCCTTCAGACACCAAATTGCAAGGGGTACGATAAGCACAGGCAGCCTCTTGCGGCCTTTCTGCTCATGCAAGGTGAAGTTTTATGTTTACAAGGATCTTGGAAAAAGGGGCTTCAAACTCTGCCTTCTGTTTGAAATGCATGCAGTTGCTCAGGTTAGAAAGCTGATACAGATGAACTTCAGTGTTTTTTCTTACCTTGAACATGTTGTAAATGAGATCTACTAGGGCCCAGAAGAGAAGGCCAGAGCGGTACGTTGCGTATTCCTTCACTGTCTTATCTGCCAGTCTAGGAAGATAATGAAATGAATCTTTGAGTTAATCACTTTACTATGCTTTGGTAACCGATTTGATGAATAGGACGAAAGCTGAAACGGCCAAAAAGCCTATCAATAATGTGCATGGGGAATGGCTCCGAGTAAGCTTTGCTGTGTGCTCTTGGACACAAAACAAACGTTAGGCATCCGTAATTTCTGTGCAACGATTCCTAAGGGTAGGAAGTCGCTTTACCAGCTGTGCCTAGCGTAACCAAAGCAGTTAGCCAATAAAACCTTATTTCACAGGAAGAAAAGCAGCACAGAGGGAAGTGCACTGCTAAGACTACGCAGGAAGTCAACCGCAAAGTCGGAAAAAACAATGCACAGCCCCCATTTGTATGCTCACTGCTTGGAGTACAGCAGATTCCTGAAGAAATAACTAAATCTAGGTTTCAGACACAGTCTGTATCAATGACAGAGAATATATTTTCGCTTCTACCTCACAAAAGCGTTTCTGAAAGACTCTGAGGGAAATATCTTGCCCTTGAAGAAATGGAGGATTTTCCATTTAATGTCTTCTTGGTTATTCTATCGCCATGAAAGGACTTCTGCTTTTGGAAATTCAGCATCTGGCTGGAGAAATGCTATAAAAGGTGCAGAGCTGTCCTGGGATAACAGCTCCCCAAGTTTACAGGATTAATCACAAACAGGTTCTGGCAAGGCGGAACCTCCTGCCAGCAACTCTAATGGGTTTGGAATCTTCTTGCATGCGTTTCTCAGGTACATCTGCCTCCATCACATGCCGCTTCCTGCTTGCCACTTAAAAGCTTTGGAGAAAAAAAAGCCCTTTTTTATGCATCTAGAACTAGTTCAGCTGCCACTGACGCAAGTCAGCATGACAAAAGGATATCATCTGACCACGGGTCCAACTGCAATCTGCCAAAAGTTGGGTTTTTTGGAGGGAAATCCACATTTTGCTTCTCTTATTGTAAAAGGCTACATTTGTGTGTCTGCCCTTAAAACAGACGGCTTGGTAGGTGGCAGTCTGCTTGAGCAGCTAGGCTTAATTATTTAAAGGAAAACCAATTAGTAAAGGTGACTAAATTTCCACGGGAAGAACAGCAACTTAGAGCGAGGCTAATTCTAGACTCCCAAATACTGCAAGACAGAGTTTCTTTTTATGTGAATGGTTTTGATCTAATTGGAGTCTGCTCCTTTAATTGAAAACTAAAAGGCCCTTGTGGGTTAAGTCTGGTAGCTACCTTCTGGAACAGCTACTTCATATAATAGCTGTCGCGTTTTCATTAATGTAAGCTGGTTCAGGCTCATCAGCTATGCATGGATTGCCAGCAGAAAGTTAGACATTAACACTTTGGGAGCCTCACTTCTCTCATGAATACTTTAGAAAGGTCACAGTCAGGAGCAAAGGGAAAAAAATCCAAAGGATATTTTCCTCCCAAACTCCAGATGAAAGCTACACTGCAAAGTGCCTGTAGGATTTTTCTAGCCAGAATTCTTGGTTCATTAATAACGAGCAGGTAATTGGTCGCTTGATTCAGTCCTTTGGAATTTGTAAACTGTCTTTACAAAAAAAGAGCAAACCCAGAACTCCCACCCATCCCAGTAATTTCACCTCTGGGTTTAAATACAAAGTGTTTCTAAAACCCAGAAGGTGCCGAGTATCCCTCACTTTGGTCTTGCAGACAAACTGCGATAGCTGTGGCTCCTGGCAGAGACAGAAGACATTTTTGACTAGATTCTCCTCAAATCTGTCTTATACTGACTAATCCAGCTGAGCAGTTGGATAAAACACCTAACCACAGGACAGGGCACAGGCAGTATTTGTTGCCTTCATTTAAGTACGAGGGAACGTAGAGTATTGCCTGCATCTTCACTAGTAAGATTTACAGGCCCTTTTTAGGATCACAGGTTGATCCTCAGCTGCTTTTAGATGCACTATTGGTTCTTACAGTGACTTCTCTCTATCTCCCCCAGTAAAGGTAGCAGTGAGTCCTCGCGTCTCTAACCTTCAGTCCACAGCACCCCGATGTACTCTGAATGGTGGTGCTCCCAGAGAACACCCTTGTACCACATCTAACGTGGAATGCTAATTTTAATCTTTTGTACGCAGACATATTACTCTGATGTTACAGATGCTGGCTTCTTCTTTGCCTTAGCCTACAAATTCAAGGTATTGGCACTTATCTGCAGAGTATTTCACCGCCCATCGCCCTCTTCCTGATTCTCCACAAGAATAAATAAGCACAGACCTTGGAAATAAGAATTGCCATATTTCTATTTCTGAGGGGTATTATCAGTGGAAGGCTTTGTGCTCTCTTAGTCTGCAGGGATTAAAGAAAGCCCTTGAATAAACCTTGACATAATTCCTGAGAACTATTTCTGAGTGTTTTCCCCTGAAATTCCAGAGGTTGGATGGTTTAGCTGGAAGTTTCTTGCCATGTCCATTTCAATATGCTTTTATTACATACATGCTTAGATACTAAGTTGGGAAAGAAACAGAATCATTTACTGAGGGTTTTAAAAAACACCAAACATCCAGGGCAAACCCACACAGGGGGTTTGCTTTACCAGTCTCTTTCGCAGGCCACATGAAAAGCTGCACACCCTTGTATCTGAGAAAACAGACCTCCACAATAGTACCTCCTGTAACTGTTAAACCCCCTTTCCCAGAACTCAGGCAGGGTGGTGGAAATAGGAGACAGGAACACAGAGCAGGCTGAGCTTGAGCAGCAGAAACTAGCACAGAAATCAATACAGGAGCCCCTTTAAGGGCTCTTTCACTTTCGATGCCTCTAATAGCATTGATGCATGCTGTGTTGTGTGTTACTACAATGTAATGACTTTATCAAACTCATAATTAATGTCATCAGAATAAGAATGCCCTTTAAGGCGACTTAGAATAAGAATGAATTTATTCCTAATTATGACAGCTATTTAAAATCATCTTTTCAGAAACTGGAATTCCCCTTCCTTCTCTGGGAATATATGCTTTTGTCAGGCAGGCACAGCCACTTATTCTTGTACTTCAAGTGCTTGACAGCTGCTATTGATTTTTTTTTTTAAAGTAGTGGCATTTGATTTCTATTTCTATTTTTCTATTTAAGGAAGCTGGTGCACTGATCAAAAGAGTACAGAAACAGCTTCTTTAGTAAGGCAAGCAGAGAGCATGCTAGCAGCTCTGAAACAGCACACAACAGAAGTTACTACAGTGTTTCACTTGAGGTGGGGGAGAAATAAGCATCTTACCATTTTCCTACTTTTAGCTATACTCCTAGGAAAAGCATCATTTCCACTGATCAACTGACCGATCCACTCCAAAAAACATCCAGAATTGAATGTTCCTGCTCATACCTCTGCAATGCTGAGTACAAAGCTACTCAGAAGGGTTAATATCTGCTATTCTAAAATATGCACGCTCCTTTCCTTAGCTCCGCATAAGCTGCCGGGTGGCTCTGACTACTGTGACAGTAACATGAGTAAGCTGGCAGCTGCGGAGCAGCAGTGGGGTCGTGGCTAACCTGCTGGCTCCCCCTGGTGACACCACTCGCGCGTGGGAGGTGACGAGGAGCCTCTTGAGGATCTCCACTCGCATGGCTTTCCACTTCTCAGGGGGCAAGATGTGCAGCGCCAGCACAGTGTAATAATGGGGCCCATCCACCTCGTAGGCACTCTCCACCCACTTCTCTTTGGGGTGCTCCATGAAGCTCTGGAGGTTTTTCTCCTCCCTCGAAGTTGCTCGAGTTCTGAAACACAAGAAAAGCTTCAACAGTTGTTCTGGCTCTTGGATGTTAATTTGCTACATCTCAGGAGCTTTTTATAAAGGAAACACAGGAAAAAGCAGTGCTAGCTTTGCACTATCCGTTTTTTCCCAAATTCATCCACTGGTTAAGTATTTGCTCCCAGTCAAGCACGCAAGCCTAGCAAACTCTCTTTTCCTTGAAGCTGTGCGTGGTACTAGACAGGTTTGCAAGGCAGTTGGCATTGCCCAAGTAGAGGGCAATACTACTGTAGAGCTATTTTTCCTTTTGATA
>NW_008824934.1:5552444-5556454 GCF_000699105.1 Pygoscelis adeliae | reverse complement strand
TATTTTTCCTTTTTTTAGAGAAAAAATAGTCAGGACAGCCACTCCATGTGTTTAGGTTGTACCGTCTCCCATCTGACACTAAGCACGTGACTGCAGCTCCTACAGCCACACCTTAGAATCAATTTATGTTACTCATCTACCGCAAAAGCAATCACAGAGAAGATACAGGCCCATTTCAAAACCAAAAAGATAGTGTATTTACTGTAAGCTTATATATGTAATTTTTTTCCTTTCCCCTAGCTCCAGTCTCTTCAGGAGTGCTGACACCCCAGAGCTGACTGTGCAAACTCTGTTACAGTAGACCTTGCAAAGATGTATCACACTTCACCACAGTCTATTGCTCTACTCCATCAGAAAGAGGCTGCCAGCCAGGTAGGTCCCTCTATTTTTAAGTTAGATATACCCTCCCTATCAGTAAGGTTCGAGCAGTATCCCTAGCAGATAAAGCTGCATCTGAGTGTCAGCCTTGTGTGACCTTTTAATTTGCTACATGATGCAGCTGGTAGCCAACTAGTAGCTCTTCATTTTCTCCATTTCATATCGAATGTGTCTTTAGAAAAAAATGTCTGGAAACTACATAATGCATTTTGATACAACAGCCGCACAGCGGGTTCTGGGCTCTCTGGTGCCACTAAGCAGACTAACGAGATGAAAAGAATAGTTTCATTTATTTGTCTCCCAAGGGACTCAGAAAACAATAGCACAGGGATCTGGAGATAGATATTAAAAACAATGGACAAACTGTATTAAAGCCAAAACGTTGATTAGTTCCAGGCAGGAAAGTGAGAGAGATTTCATTGCACTCCATTTGGAGTGACCTTGGTTGAAGAGGTGTATGTTTTAACATTTATACCCTCATCTAATTAGTATTACTTTCTAGTATCTAACTACACAAGTAAAAGGCGTATGGGCATTACATTTTCACACGGGGTACTGTATTATCAGAACCAGCTCATGCATTCCAAAGCATTTAGGTGCCTATAGATTTGTACACTTAGACAGTGTCAAGACAAAGCATGCCCTTATCTTACTATGCTTTGCATAAATAAGATCTTACTGAAACACTTCAGCAGAAGTGTTCCTATGCTGCTGTTTATTGGTTAACAATAATGATTAAAAAAAATTTCTTAAAAATGTCAGGAAAATCTGATGGACCTGACCACTACAGGATAATTCCAGTATGTCAAAACCCAAACCAAAACCGATTGTTATTTTAACATCAGATAAAATGATACCAGGGTTAAGTTTTCAAGTAACAATTACTTCATCATAGTGTCTCTCTTCTGTCTGCTCCAGAGAAAATTAAGCTGGCAGTGTTTCTTTAATCTAATAACCCTGTTGCTCACCCCAGAGGTAATAATTACATCTAGAATGGAAAGTGAAGCTAATTCCCAATTGGTTTTACTCAATAGGTTCCCTGTTATCCTGCATATTCAGGCGGCAATGCTTTACTCCAAACAATGTAAATCTCTAACAGTCTGCTTAAGATGTGCAATTTGATTCCTCCTAAAACTTTTGTGTGATTTCCCATCTTTCTTGCCATGTAACAAAGCCCAGATTGCAGCCCTTATAGACCTTTCTGAGACTAAGAGTGGAAGGCAGAGGTTGTGGCTAAGAGAAAGGTACTGACGTGTTGAGGACGTAGAGCACCGTGTGGATTATGTACGGAATGAGGTGTATGTTGCTCTCCCTTCCTCCTCCTCCAGTATCTACGCTGAATGATTGCTCCATTGCAAAACGGAGAAATAGCAGTTTAATGTCATGGACATTGAGCTGGTAGGTGGGTTCCCGCTGCCCTGTGCATTCCTGGAGGTACGTGTTGTGTCTGAAAAACAGCAGTAAGTGTTACTTTATTAAAAACCCTTTAAAAAGTTTAATAAAGTTTCTTCTTCCACACCACAGCTCAGAATCTGAGCCAGTATTTCACAGAAAAGCTTTAAAGAATGAATAGGATATAAAAATGCAAGCACTGCTACTTTCACTTAACATCCCCAAAGGGAGGCTCTCAGCTTACTCTGGCAAAGCCAATTCCATCTGCATACATATATACACACTCATCAATACTATTTTCCCACGTCCAGAGCTTGGGATACAGCTCCCTGGCTGAAATGCATTAAAGATGTTACCACTCCTGATTTCTAACGTGACTGTACAAACCCTGCACAAGGTGGACCAGAATATTGACAACAGGATGAACCATCTCCATCTGCTCTAGGTAAGCGGTCAGGCTACTGTAACTCGCTACCATCCAACAGAGGTTTAGAAATCTACACAAGGGAATCTGTTGGTGTCAGACAGGTTTCTTTTGTAAAGCAGGGGGTCACTGGGCCGCAAATGAATCAACATTGTTACTGCACACTGCATCTTCAGGAGTGACTGGGGGCTAAGGAGGTAATGAATTTATTTATTTATATGAAGCGAAGAAGCAAACAGACACCTGCACTTTTTTAGGAGATGTACTCTTGATGGTAGGATCTGAAATGGCTCAGGTTTACTAAGATTACTTAAATGCAGCCAATCAGTACTTAAAGGGGGCTTAGAAAAAAGATGGCAGCAAACTTTTTAGCAGGGCCTGTTGCGACAGGACAAGGGGGAATGGCTTTAAACTAAAGGGGGGTAGGTTTAGACTAGAGATAAGGAAGAAATGTTTTACGCTGAGGGTGGTGAGGCACTGGCACAGGTTGCCCAGAGAGGTGGTGGATGCCCCATCCCTGGAAACATTCCAGGTCAGGTTGGACGGGGCTCTGAGCAACCTGATCGAGTTGAAGATGTCCCTGCCCACGGCAGGGGGGGTGGACTAGATGACCTTTAGAGGTCCCTTCCAACCAAACTATTCTATGATTCTATGATTTAGCTGCCATCATCTTTGATTCCATGGTTTGAAACTAGCATGCCTCTGTGGTAACGTACTGACTCACCTATCCAAACGTGAAACAGCTCGAGAAGTAACTTTTTCTACTCACCGTGCTAAGCAAGTAGCAAAAGCAGACTCTGGCACATGAGGTCCCCAGACTGGCAGGAGCCCATTACACTTGGTGTTGGCATTTTGTAGGGCTGCACTCTCCCATTCTTCACGGCCACGAGCAAGTCTGTATTGAGACAGCAAGCCACACCCAAGCAAGTTGGCAGTATGCAAGTTTTTGTCTAAGAAACCATCAAAAATTGACAATTCCACAGCTTCTTTAAGTTATGGGCTTCACTTTTCAGTGTCCAGGCCTGACCTCTATTTGGCACATTAAAGCAGCCCAGAACAGAGAAGCCCATGGCTGTCTCCAGGCTGCAAAGTGATCAACTCATAAGCAAACCCATCCCGAGTTACAAGGCCAAGTGCCATGCTCCCAAACCACCGTGGAAAATAACATCAACCGCCACTATCCAGCTTGTGATCGGAACGTACCTTACAGCTGCAAGGTGACAATCGTAGTGGACAATGTTGAAGTGAGAGACTGTGCTGTATCCCTGTTGTTTTCGGGGCTTGTTCTCAAACTCCTCTAGTGCAACACGTTTGGTGAAAGTATAAATACCTAGGACTTTCGTAGGCTGCAATGACACAACAGCTATGTTAAAGATCATTCGCTTCTGTAACAGTTCACACTTAGTACTATTTTGACACTGCACTGAATTTCATCTCTCCTGTTCCCTACCTCAGACTTTTTCCAGCTTTCACTGGAAACACACTTCCACTTCCCAACCACCTCTGGAATTACTGATCCCAAGAACCAAACCTGAGATTTCCTGATCTCCCAGAGCCAACGCACCAACCCTTGTGCAGCCGGATACTGGCAAGTCCCCTCAGCTGGTGAGAGGGCTTTGCAAATGTATCTCACTTTACCTGAAACTTGTATCCTTCCCGGCAAATGCAGCAAGTCAGACCTGGTTCTTCTATAAGTTCCTCCATCTGTTTAAGCAGCGCAGTCTTGGTCACTACCTGACCCTTCTCATTCGTCTGAAAGGGAGAACAACTCAAGCAGGTTAAAAAGACAATGATGACCACCACCATCCCCACCATT
>NW_008824934.1:5525366-5551742 GCF_000699105.1 Pygoscelis adeliae | reverse complement strand
AGACCACCCAAAGCAGGTTAAAAAGACAATGATTACCCCCCCCACCCCCACCATTGTAACCCAACCCCCCAACCCATTTCCCAGCCTGCTATTAGCAACCGTATTTACTCTCCCAGCAGCACCAGGCAAACCACTGGCTTGAGCTCTGCAATATTTGTCAGTAAATCATTTTACACAATTCCTTGTGTGGCAGTTTTAGCAAGACAGAAATAAAAGATCACTAGATCACTAGTCTGCCATCAGTGCAAACAGACATTACCGTCATCCCCAGAGTGCCCAAGGCCTTCTGTCTCATTGCCATGGCCATACGCTTCTTCTCTGCACGTGTCTCCTTCCGGGCAGCATCAATCTTCTTATTCACCTCTGGATGTTCCCTTAGCGCCTCCAGAAGATTCTCCGCTAACGTCCCGATCCCTTCATCACTAGACACCTGCTCCAGTTTGTGCAGGTTGGTAATGGAGTCTGTACCTATTAGCACCTAACAGGGATTGAAACACAGCACTTTGTTCAGAAAAAAGGTGCACATGACAGTAACTGTTCCCTCTAATCCCACCCACAACAGCTGAGCAGAAGCACCGATCTGGAACAATTTTTGCCAAGTGTCTTACTTTCTTCTTTGATGATGCTCTTAGACTATGGACCCTGGACCCCAAAACTGCGTACGAGACTGGGGCAATTTGCCTCTACGCTGGCCATTACTAAGAGGTCAGATGCGGATGTTGGATAAAGAGCATTCTTAAAACAACAATCAGGCCCTGAGAAGCCTGAATCAGTACTGTATAGTTCACAGTCCTAAATTCAAACTATAGAAATAACTGCTTAGCTACAGCCACAAAAAGCAGCGTAACAAGCCAGCCATGTCCTACTTGGCTTTCAGGACAGTGTGCTGGTTTTGACTGGGATGGAGTTAATTTTCTTCATAGCAGCTGGTATGGGGCTACATTTTGGGGTTGTGCTGGAAACAGTGGTGGTAATACAGGGATGTTTCCATTACTGCTGAGCAGTGCTGACACACAGTCAAGGCATTTTCTGCTCCTCACCCCACCCCGCCCGCGAGCAGGCTGGGGGGGGCACAAGAAGTTGGGAGGGGACACAGCCGGGAGAGCTGACCCCAGGTGACCGAAGGGATATCCCACACCGTATGGCGTTGTGCTCAGCACATAAAGCTGGGGGAAGAAGAAGGAAGGGGGGGACGTTCGGAGCGATGGCGTTTGTCTTCCCAAGTCACCGTCACGTATGATGGAGCCCTGCTGTCCTGGAGATGGCTGAACACCTGCCTGCCCATGGGAAGCAGTGAATGGATTCCTTGTTTTGTTTTGCTTTGCTTTGCTTGCGCACGCGGCTTTTGCTTTCCCTATTAAACTGTCTTTATCTCAACCCACGAGTTTTCTCACTTTCACCCTTCCGATTCTCTCCCCCATCCTGCTGCGAGGGGAGTGAGTGAGCGGCTGGGTGGTGCCAGCTGGGGTTAAACCACGACAGACAGTCTCCTTACCTGCGTAGCAGGGTGCTGTGTGGCAAGTCCACGGAGCAGGCGCAGGATAAAAGGAAGTGCAGGTCGAGATAAGAATTTCTTCCATATGTCTGCGTCCAAACTGCACAGAAAACAAGAGGCAGCAGCTGAAGGGCAGTCACCCGTTGCGAAAAGGCACTTGGTGGTCAGCCAGCAGCACAGCTTGCAGAGCGCAGGCTGCAGGCAAGACAAGCACCCTTCCCCCTGTGTCCCTCCTCCATTAATTAATGAAGTGACATTCACACTCCCACTTCCATGTTGTGCACGCTAATAGCCATAGTGTCAA
Organism: Pygoscelis adeliae; assembly: GCF_000699105.1. Lineage (NCBI taxonomy): Eukaryota > Metazoa > Chordata > Aves > Sphenisciformes > Spheniscidae > Pygoscelis > Pygoscelis adeliae. The sequence goes on along the minus strand of NW_008824934.1, from coordinate 5,549,943 downwards.
CTCTTAGCCTTCTGATTTATGTTCACGAGCTGGCCATCAATAGCAAAAGCTCTGTTACAGTGCAATAGGTAAGGAACAGGCAGGAAACAAAGCATTGTGATATCCAAGAAATCAGCTTGGATGGGTATCAAATGGGAAGATTACAGGCTTTTTAGCCCATCCCTATAGTAGCACTGTCTCACCAGACCCTCTGCATCACAGCTGTACCACGTCTAAATGCTTCTGAATGTGGACTTGTTAACGGCTTTCTTGGAAGATTGTTGTGGTGATGAAATGAGAGAAGGGTGTTCAGGATTATCACATACACTAAGTAGTGACTCTTACTTCTTTGCACTGGGAATGTGCTTTTTCATGTAGTCAAGTGCGTTCTGCGTAATTCCCTTCTGAAGGATGAGATCTTTCAGCTGATGGCCGTTGCTGTTGTTCTTTATTCCCGCTGCTATTTTACAGAAGCAGTCTAGGAAAACTTTATCATCTCCGCTGTGCTCCTCATCATACCTGAACGAAGAGAAGAAATAGTAACTTGGAGACTCTCCGAAAATCTCTGCCTGTGATTCTCGTTACATTAGCGCTGAATGCACGTACCTACTCCAGCTCAGAGACTCAGAAAAGCTACTCAGACCCTTGTCACCTCAGAATATACTCTAAAGGTCTGTTTCTCGACAGACTCACATATTTCTTTTAAAAATGGCTTAGAAGTGAAATAGGAAATTAAGCTTATGCACCAGGAAACTCTAAAGCTTTGCATTACACTGAAGAAAGCATCAATGAGAAAAAAAAAAGGTATAGACTTGTCAGTACAACTGATTTCACGTGCTTTTAGTTGAAATATGACAACATACTTATCAAAGTTACAGTAGGGCTTGAATCGATCAACCAGAATCTGCATTTTCTCCATCTCCCCGAAGGACAGGTAAGGGATGATGCGTAATAGTCCTTGCAAGACGCTGAGATTAGAACGGACAAAAGTGCTGTTAATCTGATCAAGCAACATCACCAGCTGATCTTTGTCACCAGTTAGGAGGAGGTTACCCTGCAAAGGAAGAAGAGCACGATTTACGTTCAGGAATAGATCTACAACCTTCAAGAAAACCCTCACTCTAGTAGCTGGTAGACTACTCCAGCCTTGAAGGATTCGAAGGCTAGACCCTGATAAAGATAGCCTGATGAAGAACAAAACCCAGCCTCATTCCCAAATGTCTTGTGAAATGGCTGTATCAACTCTTCTAGCTGACACCTGACTTCTTCCACCTACTATTAAAGCATTTTCCAGTCAAAAAGGTCTAATAATTCCAACCCAAAGGATGTCAGATTCCTACACATCAATAGTTTCAAAAGATGAGCAAGAAACTCTTCCCATTCTCAGTCTAGTTGAGATACAGTTTTTATCCTCAATTAGCTGGAAAATCAATCATGTTTTCAACACGTACGAAAACACTCAGAAAAACAAGGCAGAGCTGTGTCTTTTCTTGTCTCTCACTGGCCTGTGGCCCAAAACAGCAAGGAAGAGATCCAAGCAGTGCCTAGTAACTCCCACCCCGACTGTGCAAGAATCATCCTAAAGAAGCCTCGCAGTGCTTTTGGTTCAGAGCACTCCTCTTGCCCTACCTCCAAGGCCTGCTAAGACATGCCAGCAAGCGTAACAAGGGTTAGTCTCCCATTTAGCACTCCTCTACAGCTTCTGAAGCTCAGCATCACTGTATTAAGATATTTGCAAGCCTTGAATCCCAGTCAACATTTCCATTCATGCACTGAGCCCCAGGCACTCACCTTGTCCTCGCTCAGAGGTTCTGCGTTGGATTCATCCAGTATGATCTCCATTATACTAAGCACTTGTTCTGCCACAGCTGCTCCTCCGCTGTCCTTACTTTCCTGCTCAGCCACCAGAGCCTGGAGAAGATGGCAGCACTTATTGTAACACCACCAGTAACTGACCCACACACTTCCACTCACTAACAGATAAGGAGTGGCTAATAGATAATTTGCAGTGCCAGTCCAGCAATATTTAATATCTCTTGTCGTTGTCATAAGGCAGCATGACAGTCAGAGGTAGTTTAAATTCATTGCAGTCCATGGAAAACACTTTATGAAAGTCCAGGTGGCCTTACCAAGTTAAGAGTTCCCAGCATGACATTTAAAGTGTTCATCTCCGGCTTGACCAACTGCTGACGATTTATTTTCACCTTCACACAGTAACTAAACAGTTTTAACAGCACCTAAAAAATACAGAGAATGCATTCTCTACAGTACCTTCAAAATGAGTAGGAGGATTTTGCTGAAACTAAAAGCACCCAATAATACAGCTAGTTTCCAGACTTCTGGGGTAAAGTACAAGCCAGATTTTTAGACCAATATTAACACCTTAGGACAGCTTTGGTTTTCAAGTAAGGCCAAGGTAGAAGACAATCACTCTAGCAAGAGAGGATTTAGTCTTACCAGCTCCTCAGCTTCTACACACTTCAAAGTCTTTGTGAAGAATTGTTAACCAAGAGGAACAGAAGAAGGAAAGAAGCAATTTCTCAGGCTTTCATGAATTAGTGAATTGAAACCTCTGCTCCAACACTTAAACTGCAACACAAGGCGGACAACTAAACTTCACTAACATTTGTGGCATTTTCCAGCACATAACTCCTGACACTAAAGAACACTTAGGGAAGTGATCGTGCCCCTGTACTCGGCACTGGTGAGGCCGCACCTCGAATACTGTGTTCAGTTTTGGGTCCCTCACTACAAGAAGGACATTGAGGTGCTGGAGCGTGTCCAGAGAAGGGCAACGAAGCTGGTGAGGGGTCTGGAGAACAAGTCTTATGAGGAGCGGCTGAGGGAACTGGGGTTGTTTAGCCTGGAGAAGAGGAGGCTCAGGGGAGACCTCATCGCTCTCTACAACTACCTGAAAGGAGGTTGTAGCGAGGTGGGGGTTGGTCTCTTCTCCCAAGTGACAAGCGATAGGATGAGAGGAAATGGTGCCAGGGAAGATTTAGATTGTACGTGAGGAAAAATGTCTTTACTGAAAGAGTGGTTAAACATTGGACCAGGCTGCCCAGGGAAGTGGTGGAGTCACCATCCCTGGAGGTATTTAAAAGACGTGTAGATGAGGCGCTTAGGGACATGGTTTAGTGGGCATGGGAGTGTTGGGTTGACGGTTGGACTCGATGATCTTAGAGGTCTCTTCCAACCTTAATCATTCTATGATTCTAACAGAAGCTGAGACTCACAGTTAAGAGGTGCCGGCCTTGTTTGAAGTCCTTGATTCCAGTCAGTCTGTTGAGCATGCACTCCAAGCCTCCACACTGGGCCATGACACCTGCCATCTTGTAAACTTCTTCCTCATCCTCCTCTTCATCTACAGGACAGACACAGATTGTGAAGAGAGGAAGCAGCCACAATATGGCAAGCTCGTGCAGGAGCAAAACAGTGAAGCAAAACAGAGAGTACAGTAGGACACATTTACCAGCAGTTCAAATCACTTCAACTGTATCGAACTTGAAAATAATTATGAGCAGGAATATGAAGAAGGGCCAGGCAGAACGGTCCTGTGCCATGCAAGTGTTCATGTTTAAAGTATAGACTTAAAGCATTGTTAAAATCCTCCTCCACTCTAGGCGAAGCAGGTAAATGTAGCAAAAGCAATGTCAATCAACTTTAAGCTCACTGCTGTAAGGATAACAATGTCATTGCTTTGCAGTGAACCTCAGATTTCAAATCTAATCCCAGCTTTCAGGACACAAGTGCATTACCAGTAGTGGAGTCAAGAGACTCGATGAATTCCTCAGTTGCATCTCCTAGTAACCCTCGCATGCGGTAAATGATCCTCATCGGCTCCCCCTGCAAGACGGGAAACCATTATATTAACTACACCTCTGTGGACACTTACATACAAGTCCGGTTCTCATTACAGTTTGTAACAGACACTCCAGCCTCAGTTCTCCTTTGTGCTGTTTTAACTGCAGATGGTAACACAGAGAAATCTTTCACTCCCTCGTCCTCCCCTTACTGAGATGAATTAAAAACAACAGTAAAGCCACCACCTGCAAAGACGTCACTAACTCATCTATTGGTCTGTCCACTTTTTCCTAGCATTGCCACTTAGATGGACAGGCTGGTAATAAACAGTCTCTTCCTCCTCATGTCTTCTCCAACAGTTTCCTTTAGCACCAGTGAAAGATCTAGCCAAGCAAAACATGTTCATCCACAGAGAAACGCCTGCTTTCCACGGCAACCTTTCCCTCCAAGGGAAAGCACAGCATACCTGGGAAATACAGGGATCAGGCACAGCCCAGTAAATGAAGCAGGAGAGGCTAATTGGATGAGTGCTTTCAAATAGATAAAATCTGCAGCGGTGGAAAATAGAAGAGGAGGAGTAAAAGGCAATTTAATGAGCTTTCAGTAAGACAGTATATTACTAAAATACAGCCAAACCCACTGAAGCACAAGCTGTGCTTTTACCCTGGGAAAGGGCTAGTTTTCCAGATGCATTTCCAGCTGGAAATAGTGACAGCACATCACTAAACTTTCCGTTTTAATCCATAGGTCTGAATAAAAAGCAGAAAAGAAAAATCCCAGATTTGGGAGCAGGAGACCTTGCGAGAGAAAACCTGTCAGAGAGCACACTAAGCCTAATGTGGAATAAGCAGTGCTTAATGTCACAGCAAATACATAAGCACAGGGAAAGCCCTGGGGGGAAGATCTGCTCAAAGGCCATGCTAGAGACCAGCAATTAACACCACAGGGGCCCTGGTAAAATGGCAGATGAACAAAAAAAGCCAGTGAGAGACAAGGGAAACAAAAAGGGGCCTGAGGTTGCGTTCTTGTGCGCCTGTCTATTTCCTAGGGAACGTGAGCTGCAGCTCCAGAAGCGCTTTGTGGAGGTGCACACAAAGGAAGACAGATGAAAGCTGTTCATCGACAGTAATGCTGAGCAAACTCTGCCTTTCACCATCAGCACTGCATCCTGGGAGAGCCGCACGTCGGCTACAGCTCGGCATCTCATGGGAACGGCACCTCATCGCTCCGAGCGGGCAGGCAGGGGCAGCGCATGCGATGATCTCCCTCAGTAACTTAGTTAGAGTTCAAATTAGACTTCACAGATTAAGACCAGCACCACACTTCCCTATCCAAGTTGGTACCTTGCTAAAAAATTATCACTGTCACCTAGCTTTGGGCTTGATTTTGCAGTACAGAAGGCTTTTTTACTTAAAGCTTGATGAGAACCATTCCCCGTATCATAATTCACTGAAAACAGGCATTTTGTTTGTATTCTTCCCCACAAGCACAGCAAACAAATGGTTTCAGGAAACCGAGGTTTCAGTCAAAGGTGACTGCAGCCCAAGGGTAAATGAGGAATGAACAAGAAATGTTGGGCAAATCAGTCGTCTTTTATGATCTCAAGCGCTACTAGCAGTGCCTCTAAAGAACATATTCGTAATGGGCAAGATTTAGTCTGATGGGTTCCTTCTCAGTGGGAGTTTATTTTAGTGGCTACAAGAAAAGGAAGAGGTTGTTCTGGACCACATCCATCCCCGGAACAAGCTTACTGTGACATGGTGGACTAGTCTCTTAAGACTGCTGGGTCCATTTTTTCATCTGAAAAACAGGCAATACCCACTATTAAGAGAGCAAACTGGGAGGATGAAATCTGTCAAGTTCTTGAGATCCCTACATGAAAAGCACAAGAGCAGAAGTGCAAAGTAATATGGAGAAATGTTGGATGCTCTCTCTGCATAAATAACGTGGGTTCATCTCTGAAGCGCAGATTGATGGAGCAATCTGGTGTCCCTGTCTGTACACACGCATTAAACTCTCACGTGCTGATGGAGTGTGAAATGCGCTTTGAAAGGCGGTGACACAAAGTTCAGCTATTTCCCCAAAGGAATATAAGAAAGTTTGTTACTCAGGAAGACAGTTCACATATCTGATATGCTACACAGCTAAGTTCCATACACTCACCGGGGTCAGCATTATGTGCTTTTAAATCACTTATGTTGCAGAACTGAGTAATGATCTATCCTAAAAGAGCACAAAAAGGTGCTGACCAATTATACCCAAGAAATTATATGCCAGAAAATAAATCCTGAGTCATGTGATTTTTATTTTTTCCCCCCATTTTTTTGTTAATATCAAGGACAGGTGCTTTGTGCTGTTAACGTATATAAAGATAACACATACCTCATTAGTGGGACACCACACCTTCTTGTAGACCTCAGCCACAGGCAGATCCAAACTGATGATCTTATTGTTCACCAAAAGCTGAAAGGGAGAAAATGAAAAGTCAAGAACAAGCTCACATTGCATCACCGTTCTAGCAATCATCAGCTGCCTAGAAATGGCGTCCCCACGTGCAAGAAATCCACGCTTATGCGTTCTCACCTCCATTCCACTGTCATCCTCCAGCAGAGCTACCAGGTCACAGTCCTGACAGATCTTGTTCTTGATGTCCCTCATGAGTGGCCCAATGCCAGGCTCATTACTGCTGTAGGGATTTCCTGGCATTCTGCCCTGTAAGAAGTCCTCCTGCTGGGGATCTTTCTCCAGAGTTACAAAGAACTCGGTCACTTCATTCTCTTCCTAAAGAACAGCAGCAGAGACAGGGTGAATAAGTTTTCCCCTAACCACGCTGCCATTCCTGCATTTTTATGGCAGCAAGTGACAGAATGTCCCTAAACCTTCCGTCCTTTTGTCACTGGTGCATCCTGCTGTACATTGCCACACATGTGGCATGTAGAGAATGTCTAGTATCATTTAGTAAGCAAATTCCTCAGCATGAAACAATACTACTGGTTCTGCTTTTTTGCACAGAGCATGCCACAGCAGGGAACCTGAATACTAAAACCCCCAAATGGGATACCGTATTACTACAGTTCTACACTGGCTAATATTAAACCATTACTGTAGACACTATTGGTTTTTTGCCAAAATGCAAGCAACTGTATCTATTTAAGAAGTCTAATTTTATAAGCGATGCTACAGCCATCTCTATACTTACAGGATAGATAATACTGCACAGTCTCTCAAAGATGAAGACTGGAGTCCTGTAGTCATCAAGGCTGTAACGTTTTGCAGTCTCTATACACACTGCCATAAACGCTTTGGTTTCAGATTCTGTGCCTGCCAAGAAACAAAAGTATTAAAAAACACAGGAGCCAATTTTACAGGTTCCATACACAATAAACCCGTCAGCAGTAAGCATCATACTTTGGTGCCCTCTTCTTTTGCATATCCACTAATTAAAAGATGAAAAGCTATTTATTGGTATGTTTACTAGGAAAACCCTTTGCATGCTTGGGCTGCAGCAAAGCAATCCCATAAAAAGGAGGAGGTTTAAAATTCCTGGAACATAAGAGACGACTCCAGGAATGTTATTTACCTTTTCTGTGCCAAAAGGAAATATTGGAAGGTCCAAGCCATAAAAAAAACTTTCACTACAGTAGTCTTTTAGAAAGAAGTTCTTTGTGTGGCTGTAACTATCTGCTTTTTCATCTTGGCTGACCCAGACTCTGGACTTACGGAACCGAGAGGCTTTTACCTGTTGTCATATCTTCCAGCATCTCCAGCAGCATGTCCTGGGTTTCATCGATCAGCTTTGTTCTCTGTACCACTAACTTCCTCAAACACAAGTAACCATTCAGGACTGTACCCACCAGGCGGCTTTTGAAGTGCCGTTTGATGGACTCCACCTCCACGAAGGAAGAGAGAAGACCTATAAAGCAATGAAATATTCAGGAGAGTGGGAGAGGGAGTTTGATTTGTTAGCTCTAAATTTCATGTGGCCAGCAAATAGGGCACAATATCATGAAAGCGGCACAATGAAACGGCTTGTTACAACTCCCATTGTCAGTCTGTGGTTTAAAGCTCACTTCTAGGAACTGAATGGTTGGAGGCAAAACCCCTGGCCTGCAAGAGCTGCCTTATAATTTATACCATATGGGACCGTGGTGAGGGAATGAGGAAAGGGTATAAGGAGCTTTCTAAGTGCTTGATACAAAATTCTGCACTTTTTGACATTTTTCTGTCACAAGATAGTTCAAAAGCAGATGACTGCTCCCCTTCCAATATTTAAGCTAGCTCTGATGATACGACAGCAAGTGCGGTACGTGACTTCTCAGCTATATCACCAAATTGGTCACTCCCATAACAAAAGTAAAGAACCAGCAAACACTTGGATTCTTTCCCACGACATATTTATCAACATGCTTTTTCTTGCAAGAAGCCAGGCTTTATGAATTAGTCCACTAATTTCTGAGGATACAAAAAAGAATGACCTAGCAGCTAATGATGTACTTCCATTTCCAACAAGTTTTTGAAAAAAGCATGCCCTAGAAGATTCAAAAAAGAAAAGCTACCATAGAATAAATAGGTAGGAAACAACAGGTAGGAATAAATCAGCAGCGTTTACAATGGTCCCAGGAATTATATTATACAATAAATGTAATTAAGAAATGGAGAAGAAAAGTGATATGACGACGTTTGCTCACGATACATTACCACAGTTCAGGTAACTAAAAACTAAAACTGACCACAAAAAAAATATGGAAAAATCTATTTAGGTATTAAGTGTTAAATCGATGACAAAAACCCAATGCTGACAATTGTAAAACACTGAATCACATCTCTCTGAAATTCTGCTACATGCTGTTACAGAACAAAGATCACTCCATCTCTAATCCTACTACAAGACTTGTGTCGATGCCATCAAATACCTGTGAGACTTTTCAAGGCATATCCCTGCTGCAAATCAGTGCTGAGTGTTGCTTCCTCCAAGGCAAGTAAACGAGCTATTTCCTGAAAATAATTAACAAGCCCATTAGAACAAGAAACTGCAATGCCAATAATGACTAGCTGGTGAGTGTCTAACAGGGTGCAAAGGAACACAGCAAAGAAACAGAGCCAGCCGCAGAGAAACCAGAACTGCAACACAGCAGTGGGGCAGGAAGGGGGAGAGGAGAGAAAAACTACCCCAAACATCCTCTGCATTTTCTCCCTATACCTCCCTATTACCACTGCTTTGCTCTAGTGACCCTCCACAATGGACAAAGGCCACCATTAATACGGAGAGTGCCATCTGCCTCTTTGGAATTTCTCCGGGATCACCACAGCAAACTCCCAAGACCTAACACTCTGAAAACTGCAACTTAAACGTGGTGCTTCTCCAACAGGCTGTAATTCATGCTCAAGGAATGATAGCACAACTAATCCCCCCTTGTCATTAAGGGCTTTCGGAGTCCAGTCTGGCAGCTAAGACAGCTTCCAACTTGGACCTGGTGCCAAGACAGTGTAGCAATATTTATACCCCTTAGCATAGCTGCCCCCAGAGCAGTTAATTAATGTGTACCAGCCAGTTTGTGCTGAGGAATGCTACAGCTGGGGCTAAAACCACTGTAAGCTCTTTCTGTTCAGAGATGACAGCGCAGAAGTGTGAACTTCATAAACCTGCCAAGGGTCAGCAACAGGGCACTGAACGAAGAGATGAAGATTTCAAACCAAAAAAGCCAAACTGACAGGTCAGGGACAAGCTTTCTGTCACTACCTAGTTCCTCCATACAAGTCCATCCCTTAGTGATGAGGCTGCCAATATAGGGCAGAACCCCCCTGGCTGCCAGGTAGACCTTCCAGTGGGCCGGTTTGATGAGTTTCTGATACAGTGCCAGGTACTCGGCGGCACACTCGCCAGCAACGCTCAGCTCATCCAGGTAGCTAGCAAAGAGAAACACAAGCTGACAACCACTTCACAGTAACAAGAGGTATTCACAGCTTAAGGACACCATGGAAAGAAAGAAAAAGCCTCCAGAAATCTATCCTCCCTGTTGCCCTCCTAGCTAACAGCACAACTGATACTCATTACTCAGTGGCTAAAGTGGTATTTTGCCCCAAAAAAGAGTTCCCCAACTGTGCTACTAGTGTCAGTTGGGGTAAGTTATGTCACAGGAGTTCACCCTATTATTTCGCTGTCTAAGAGGCAGGGGAAATGTTGTCCCACAGCTGAACATCATCTGCTTACTTCTGGAAAAAGCACAGGACTGCAATAGCTTATTGCCAGACAACAATAACAACAAAAAAAGTCTTCATAAAACTGTACCATCCCAGCTAATTAAGGTTTAGAATCCAACCCAAAAAGACCTGTGAATGAGAGGTGTACAAGGCAAAAAGGCGAGAAAAGTTGGAAGAAGGGAGAGTGTCTCATGGGAATTAAAGAAAAATAATCCTGAAGCTGTCAAATACCTTGTCAGGAGATCAAGGACCTGCTGTCTGCGGCTGGGGATGGTAGCTAGAGCTTCCACAATAGTACACGCAGCCTGCCTTGCAGCTTGAGTGGCAGGAGTAAACAGCACCTAAGGCAAGAACATTAAAAGATGGTGCACATCATTTGATGTGCACAGACACACTAGTGATATCTTAGAAAAAGGCACAGCATACATTAGGACAGTTTGGTGACCTGGTCGCAGCACTCTTGTTCTTCCAAACACTTGATTCTGTGAGAATGCCTACTGTGCTCGCCACCAAAATGTTTAAACAATGCACTGTGTAGGCGACATACTAATCCACATACACAAGAAGAAAAACTTTTGCCCAGGACCTATGAAAATTCAGCAGTCAAACTGCAGCTAAGGAGACAGGTAGGAGCACTGTGGCAATTAAAGGTTCAGAGTTGAAGAATATGCAGACTACTGGATAAATGTTTAGATGTAGTATTTTTAAGGGAACAAAGCTGCAAACCTGACTTGGAATTAGATACAGTTACAGTCTCCCCAAATATCACCGCTCATATCATCTGCCAAGCGCATAAAATGCGGCAAACTACCAATAATCTCTGACTGTTAACTCTGCCCAGTGAGTCCCACTGGAGTTTTCACCCACGTTTACCTGTCGCAGCCAATTGTTGTGTCCCAGCTTGAGATCCAGAGGACAAGTTCTCTTCCCACGGCGACTCATGAACTGCTTCCATTTCCAGACATATTTTTCTGACAAGTAGAGCTGGTGAAGCTCAGCTTTGCTGGGAGATTTCCCATTGGCATCTATACCTGCAATATTGAACACAGCTCAAGAGAACTGTCAGCAGCTATTAAATGCAAACTGCCATTGTATTTTTTTCTTCATAGTGGAATACTCCAAACTCCAGCTGAGAAGCTGAGTAGCTTCTCATTTCTTTCTGCTGCCATTTGCACTTCTGTGTGGAGCTACATTCACTTCCACGCCAGTTGCAATTCCCATAGCCTCTTAGGGAATTTAATCAGCTTTTCAGTTGGCTGGTATCATTTTAAATAACCAACAAGTTTCATTTTCTACATTCCCCTGATTATCTTCAGGCACAGTGCATTTTCTGCTCAAGGTTCGAGCAACACAGCCTAGAAAAGTCAGTACTACAATCTCTAAGGACTACACAGCTAAGTGTGAAGATGGTATCGGATGTCACAGGACAGAAGCCAACAGAACTCTACAGAAGTACATTCCTTATTAAACCTGGAGGGACATACACGTTCCTTCACAAAATTGCACAAAATTAAAAGCACAGAACTACCTCTGGCAGGGAGGCACTTCTTCCAAGCTTCATATGATGCTTTCGGGTCCCTCTTTAGCCACAGCTGAGCTTGCGCATGGATTTCATTGCTGTAAGGCTTCACAGTGGTGAGAGCATCCACAGGCACGTCCTAATAAACAAAAAAGCTCTATGATTCTTCAGAAAGCCACAGCCTGTTCCTGTAAGAGTAACTCCTGTAGGTGGATGCTCCATGAATAGGTAAATGCAGCTCTTGGACAACAGCAGAGTATACAGTTTCTGTTAATGATGAACTATGAGAGATGCCTCATTCCCGTTACTACTGAAATATCAGTAAACCCATCTTTGACATCCATCTGTGATTATCAGATAGCTAGATCAAAGCAGAAACATACCTTCTCCCTTGCAAATGTTATCCTAAATTACAATCAAGGAGCAGCCAATCAATATCATTTCTATTAGAATCGTAGTTCTGTATTTAAAAAAATCTGAGTCAAAGGTACTTGATTCCACAAAGCTGTTGAAAGCACCAATGGCTTGCCCAAAATAACCAAGCTGTAGCTTTGAAGTAGCTCTTTTCCCATGCCTCAAATCTCAGCGGGGAAAAAAAGCAAAGCCCCATTTTGAATAGCAGTGGCCAAAGCCACCAAAGAACTGTAAAGAATGGAAAGCAGTTACCTGTAATTTGCAGTCTGCAAAGACAAGAGTCACAGGACTTGCGCTTCCCTAGTAATCGTGACCAGGAAAAGCAAGCCCTGGCTTCCTCACAAAATTATTAATCACCGAGATCAGTATGCCAGACTTTAATCAGCAAATTTTCAGATGCTTTGCTCAGCATCTAAGGCAGTACCTTGTTTTTCTTGCTGGTTGGAGCAGGTGGCTTGATCAGCTTTTGAAGAATGCGCAGGCACATGAGGGTGATGTTTTCAACAACCACTGGAGTCTTAATGTTCACTGCCATCAGAAAGAGGCTGAGAGCTGAAAGACAGACATAAATTTTCATTCCACTGTAAGATCTGCAGATAGGACACCTCCACAGCTCTACGCAGCACATTAAAAGTGTTTAGAGTTAGGTAAGACCTCATATCCTCAAGCAAAACTATCACATTCTCATGCAGCCGTGGATGGAAAACAATTATTTTCTATTACAGCAAGAGAGTCTTGCCATCCTTCCCTTTACACATCCATCTTTCTATTTCTCAGCACTCTGGTTTCAAGAAACACACTACCCCAAGACAAAGCTATCTGGTGCTAACTCCATTTTAAACCCTAATCACAAGCTATCTGAGTTGGCATCAGTTCCCTTCCTTAAAAATCTTACTATAGTGCATGGACCTGGGCATAGCATTTTAAAACAAAGCTTTCACACTCGTCGTTTGAACTCACCACAACGTAGTCGGAGCTCCCAGCAGCTGTCTTCCTTTGAGATGGAATCTGTTAGCAGCAACATTTCATACTGGAGGCTGCTAGCCTGTAACACAGACACATGTTCAAAGGCTTAAGAAGTCTTGGTGACGCAGCAGTCCTTTTTGCCTTCTGATACTTAAAAAACACAGGTTCAAAACACATCGATCTAAGTAAATTTAATCCCATGCCCATTTGGGACGACTGGCAACCTATTTGAGAGAGCTGCAAGCAACTGCCTGAGGAAACTTAAGACATATACCTATTCACATAATTTTGTGCTTTAACGTTTATCTTAATTCCTATCAAGACACAAACACCTTCCGTATTGCGTATAGACCACGGTAATAGAGAAGATGCAATGATTAGAATACACCAGCAGTTGCAGAGGGGCAGAAAAAAGAAATAGGAAAACACTGGAGTCTCTCACCAAGTCTGGATTTGCCCAGTGTCCCTTCAGAGCTGCAGAAACCTTCCCAATGATTAAGTCATTCATTTGTTGTGTGGCCTCTGGATTGTCCCTGATTCCAGAAGGAAAAAAGAGAACACTGTTATGCTGTGCTCGTACTAAATACCAAAAGCTCCTGGAATTTCAGCTTCGTTGATAACAAACGTACAAGCAGTTACAGTCTACAGTTTGCTGATGCCTCCCCTATAAAGCTACTCCCTTCTGATCATGCATTTACAAGCATGCGGCTTTCCAGAGTTCACTGGAAGTCAGAGGGCTGCAAATGCTGCATCAGACCTAACCTGGTCAGAAGGCACATGAGCTGACGGACCTCCTCCCGCATAGTGGCTGCGCCCCGGCGCAAGTTGTAGTCAAAGAGCTCTCGGATAAGGCCCTGGGACACAAGGATATGCCTGATGGCAGAGTTGGTCGCCAAAGCCCGGAGCAACGTTATGCAGTGTTCAGTGACAGCTGAGGCACAGCCATAGCATTTAGTTGATGATGTGTGGCCACAGCCTAAAACAGACAAGGCACGATACTGGCTGGCAGTAAACGTGGGTTGGACAGTGGTTCGCGAGGACTTCGTTGCTGCCTCTCTCTGTTGGAGATCATATTCCAGGAGCTCCTTTCGAGAGGCAAACACTTTCTGGAAACACAGAAAAGGAGAAAGGAAAGTTGTGGAACTGTGAGGCAGCACATAACTGCTAATCCCATTCACAGGTTATTTTCACTGTATATTTTGTGGAGAAACATTTTTAACCAAGTATCTCAAAACTTGAAATCCTTCATGTCAATGGCAGACTTGGGAAATCCATTACAAATATCAGCCTAACTCCCAGTTATCTGCCCTGTTTAAAGGCTTGTTGTCTACATTACATGCAGTCTAACACTGGAAACGTGACAAATCCATAGTATTAACGGTAAACATAGCTTTCAGAAATGATTATTTTGTTACTTCCCTGAAAATATGCAGCTGATCACCTAGTGTTAATGATATCATTAAATGCAGAATGGCAACATCTTACTTTCTATTTCTGATATGCACTGTATCTGGTGACAGAAGAAAACACATGACCCAAATTCAAATCTAAGCGCATCATACCTGGATGATTTTGGAAAGTTCATCGAAAGAGTTCTTGCAGTCACCACAATACTCCTGGGCTAACTGGAGTATGTACCTATTCACACTAGCTGAGGTAGAACTTATCCCTCCACTACTACCAGATTCATCCTGGAACAGAGGGGAAAACAAAAAGGAATCATACATGGAGGCTACACACAAAAATAACAACTGCAGAACAGCATGGGAGGCAAGGGCCTTTAGTTGCTCTTGGCAGCATAAAGGCCAGTGTCCCACCAGCCTGGGGTTCTGTGCAAGATCCATCTGTCCCTTCTTACCTGTGGCTTTTCAGGAGCCGCCTCATTCACTTTACACAAAAGGTTTTCCAGCTGTGGTCGGTGTCCCATTAGCTGGTGATACACTCTGTCAGCCTTGTCTAGGAGAGTGTTGATATTTGTTACTGCCTAAGAGTAAAAAAGGAAAGGAAACTTGTATTTTATGTTCAGACGCAATTTTTAATTCTACAGAACTACAACCACCAACCTCCAAGTCTTCTGTCTCTTTTGCCTTTCTCTGGCAAAAAAGATAAATAAATGGTGATCCTGCACCCTGCTTCTGCCACGAGTACCACTCTCCTGACACTATACTCAGCACACTTAGCCTTTGGGACAGGCCACATACTGCAATGGGTTCTTTGCTCATTAGCAGCGTTCCTCAGATAGGATGGGAACACATACGGTACAACCTAAATTCACCCCCTTGTACAGCAAGCAAAGAGATGCAGTGCTAGATAGCTAGTTTATAAGTAAAGCACTGAATTATGTCTTTTGAAGAATTACTTATTGGTGGAGCAAGACAGTAAATAAGGAATGCATTAGTCAGTGAGAAGCCTTGACGGGAGTACTGCTTTTCATGTTACTCCCAAGCAGGATGGACCTCTGACGTCCCTACACTGTTGACATGGCTAAGAGATACAGCATTTCACTAATGAATCTGCTATTAGTCTCACCTTCTTTCGATCCTCTTCATTCTCTATGGGATCCACTGCACAGCAAGGCTTGGCATACAACATGAAGTCAAAGCGAGCGTATTTACAGAACCCACAGGCATTGCAAAGGAAGGGATCTTTCTCGTCATAATTAATGGATCTGAAAGGCAAGCCAGAAAGGTCAAAGAATGCAGTTGAGCTTTATCAAGGTAACTGAGGCAAGGAAGTAAGCTGTGAATGGACTCAGTACGTAAAAGAGAAGGACGGCCCTTAAAATGTCTAACCTACCAAACTGCCCTGGGGAAGCCACAAGTGAAATACATGAAGTACATGAGAATCAAAACCTACAAATCAGGCAACAAAAAAATCCTTACAGAAGCGGTGCCACATTCTGGCTGGAAAAAGCAGAAACAGATGTGAATTTGTTCCCAACAATTCTACTTTAACCACAGTAATTCCCAGTAGAACGTCAGACTAGGGCACTGTGCCCTTTACAAGAACACAGATAAAAAAACATTTTGTTTTGTACGGTCTAGGCTTTCAATAGCTTTCACTCTTCACCCAGTTGCAGTGGGACTAGCTACAGAATACTTATTATCCCATTGCAGACTAGAGTAGCATGACACAAAGTGATTTATAGCTCCCATAATTCAAGAAGGGATATGGAAACCTTTCAATATACCAGTTAATCAGCTGATCTACAGCAAGAATTTGCTAAACACCTTGAATCCCGTGAGGATCAGAGAGGAATATGGGACAACAATAAGGGGAGAAAAGATATCAGATAAGGAGACAAAACTAACAAAAGAGAAGTATTTATAATACTGTAGTGAAAGCTTGAATAGCACACAGTAAATTATGCCCTGAGCCCTGCTCTGAATGAGGAGAGTACAACAAAAGCTCTGAATAGACAAGCGAGCACTGTCCGTCCTGCACGCTAAGTCAGGGATCCTGTGGAGAAAACCCCCTGCAATCGTATAACTGAACTCCAGCCTCATGCCCTTGAACAGGCAAGCCAAAAATAACTTCCTCCTGGGAATTTTCTTTCTTAAATTTCTGAGGGCTTGATCTGAAACTTCTGCGTTCTTTCAGTATTGTCGTATCAGGTTTCTTTTGTTAGCCTATATTAACATTAAATCCCTGTAAGCCTGTTTTATACTTCTCAACTAATTTGATTGTGCGGTTGTATTAACCAGAATCATGTATTTAAATAGCAGGGTATTTTGTCGAACATCCAACACGGGCAACAGCACACGGGCTCCGTAAAACCCTGGCGCTGGCTCCGTGGGGAGGAACGAGGATGACGTACCTGCACTTGTGGCACTGGTACACGTTTTCACCGCAGTTCCCACACACCCCCGGGTTGGCTGGGACCGACGCACTACACCGGGGGCACTGCAGGGTCTCCGTGGAAGCCTGGTAATTCTCATAGAAATCTGCAAATTCAATCATCAGGTTCGAAGCCACAATGGGCAGCGGCAAATCAATCTTCACCTCCGTCTGGCCTGGGGTCAGCTGGACTTTTTTAGCTTTGTGCCAACGAGCCGGCCTGGGAAAAGGAAAGCAAGCAGCATGGTTTTTCAGTAGGGAAGTACCCTCCCTGCCCACATACAAAGAGAAGCCAAATGCAACCGTCTCAGCTCCAAATCTACTTTAAATGGGATGAATGGAGAGCAGTTCTAGGATTCGTTTCCTTAGCTTCTGTATTGACATGATATGTAGCCAGAAATACATTTTAAGCCTTTATCCTCTTCATAGAGAGAGACTGTTTAGGATTAAAGAGCTGTTGATGCCTCATGGAAAAACTTTAATTCTACAGACATTTTCTAGGGATTTTCACCTCCATTTTTTTATTAGTAAGAACATTTGCATGAAAACAGGATATTTATTTCTAAAGATCTCATCTGCTCCCACTGCTTATTCTCAACCTGAAGTCAGAATCCTCTCTTTGTGACATCATAATCCTCTCCACAGCAGCCACTTGTGATGTCACAGAGGATTAAGACCAAATAAGCAATAAGCAGCAGGCACAGATTAATCCCTAAGCCAAAGAGATCTGATTCTGGTGAGAACATCTCAAGAAGTAAGAAGGGAAAGCCTATAAGCAGAACTGGCTCCAGACTGAGCAATGTATTGAAAAGGAGCCATTTTTCGTAGGTAAAGCAGCAGCCGAGAGTTAGGCCATCCAACTTCTAATTTTAATTCTACTATATGGCTTCAAACAAGTAATGTTAATGCTTTCTGCATTTCTGGACATGCTGCAAGGTCCAAATCCCCTTCCGAGTCAAACTCTCCAGGAGGTGCTCTTGGTATTAATACTGGTTTCCACACAATTAAGTTAGGTGCTTAAAACTGAGCCTGTACAAAGTTTGCATACACAAATTTTACAGGCATATTTCAAGCTCTAGGTGAAATTTGGATCGTTTCTTCAACAATTTATTGTAGGAGATTCAGAACAATCCCACCCAACGTGGGCTGACAGTGATGAGTAACAGTCTAAGAAGGAACGTTAGCTAAAACAAGAAGCCAGGCACCTCAGTAGAAATTGTAATGTCGAATTCAGAGACTTGCACACAAAAACCATGGACGAACGTACTTGTTTTTCAGCTCCACTATGGCTTGCACCGTCCTGTTGTTGTAATAGAGGTTGATGGTTCGGACCATTTTGGTTCGTTTCAGGTCTCCTATCTTCACTGTCACTTTGCTGATGGTGTGGCTGCCGATTAGCTTCACCACTTGCTGGGTGGTAGTATACCGCGTGTCCACTTTAATGGAGGAAAGCTTAATGTACTGAGAAGACAAAAACAAGGACACGCTGCCTATATGATTACATCCCCAAAACCTCAGAAACACAGCAAGTCACGCTGCTGTAAATGCTTGGGATCCCTATAATCGGAAGGGGTTTAAGAATAGCAGTTACTTACACAGAAGGGCACCTCTGGATTGTTGCAGACAAGGCAAGGATCACTCTCCAGGTAATAGCCATCAAATTCCACCAGCCCAGACAACGTGCTGGAATGAGGGGAAGAACACTGACATATGTAATTTGGCATTCACTGTGTTTTAAACACAAGCCATTCAATCAGAATAGTTTTAGCTTACCTGTAGTCCCCAATCCCAGATTTAGTAACAGAAGCGTTACAATATAAAGCACATTGAAAACTATTGTTTTTCACTAGGCAGCTTTTTAGTATAATTATTAACTGCCAAGGTACGACTAAGAACACAACACTTAATTCTGCAAGTCTATATTCTTCACTTGTCCCTAATATTTTGTAACATTTACCGGAAACGAAAGCAAAAAAGCTAAAGCCAAACTACTGCTGATAGCACACAGAATGTCACGTTTTTCAGATGGGAGAAAGGAATCTGCTATTCTCCCAAGGCCAGTTGCAGCAAGCATGCAATCTCAGTAGGGGTCCTTCCTCCACCACGATTTTATTAGAAGAATTGTGTATTCCCCTGTGGATCACAGCTCATCTGCTGAAAAGCTCCTTTAGTGAAATGGATCCAAGTCAGAAGTAACTCACTTGTAAATGTTGGAGTTAGGGTGGTTGGTAAGAATGTGGTTTTGAGTCCGGAGGATCTCCACAGCCTTTTGGGAGTACTCCTTCAACTGAAATACAATTAGGAAAATACTGTCTTCTCAACATTTTTCTTTTATTGCTACAAAGACATAAAGATATCTCATCTTGTGGCATTCCAGGTCCCCCAGAAGATGCACGCACTATACCCACAGGAATTTATGTGGTTAAATCTTACCCAGGAATGTAATAGATCCTAAAATTAGACCTTTACCACAATAACAATGCTATTTGTCAGCCAAGATTCGTAAGGCATTCCCAGCTTTTTAAACATACACATGCAAGTATCAGTGCGTCTAAATTATTTGTTCTCAAGCCCACTGGTCCCCTAAGAAATCCTACCACTTCCTTTGTTCAAGAGTCATGGTTACAAAAGATTTCTAGGAACTGAAATATCAAAACCCTAAAAATTAGAGCTAGCAGATAAATATATTTTCCCACAAAGGCTTCCTGTGGGAAAGAAGTTTTCTTCTAAATAATTTAAAAAAAAAAAAAAAAAACAAAAAAAACCCAAAATAATAAAACAAAAAATCCACACTCCCCAATTTTTTAAGGGCCCTGCATTTTTCAGCATTCCGATTTTGGGAACAAAAAAAATTTCCACCAGAAGCTCTTTTGACAGAAAATCTGTCCCAGCTGTATCATAAACAAGCACTAACATAATTCATAGGAAGCAGCAGGACCTGGGACGCTGCATCTCCTTTTCAGAATGACACCGTACCTTTTTCTCAGTCTGCTGTGTTTTCAAAGAGAAGTATCCCAGAAGATCTACAAACTGGGCAGCCTTTCTTCCATAGGCTGGAAGTTCTGGCCAGATTGACCACATGAGATCCAACAGTAATTCTTGCTGAGACTTGTTAGAGTTCCTGTTGAATGGATTACATATCAATTAGGCTTGTAAGGATAGCTATATAGACTGCATAGCACACAATCTTATTCAAAAGGAAAATACATGCTACAGTTCACCAAACTTGGAAATTATTATCTTGCTATACATCAGAGTTCACAGAGTTAAATCTCATCTCTTCTTGCCGCCAGCAGTTTTCCTGCACTCTCTGAAATGAAAGCAGCTGTCTTGCAACAACTGAATAGAGTCCTGAAGGAGTTCAGCACCCTGAAGTGTGCCTTCCCCTACATAACTCCCACCTTTTAAACTGTATGAGTCTGCATCTGCCTCAGAAATTCACTCTCCCACAAGTACCTACTCCGGCAGCTATCAGGAGCCAGATTCTGCAGACAGAAATAAAATGCTTCTTGCAGATGATAACTCAAGTTACGAATCAGTAACGAATAAGTCACAACTTCTACCTCCAGCCCCAATAACCGCAAAATAGTGTGAGCAATTCAAGGGGATGCAATCACCTGCAAGCTTCAGCAACCTTCAGGACAGCGGCTCAAGCATTAACTCTTCCATAAGGACAGAGCTCTCTATAACTGAGCTGAGACTGGCTAAGAAAAGCCAGGTCAGAGTCTCCCTCCCAGCTCACCTGTAGATGTGGAGCGCGAGGCAGTGGGCCTGCCATCTCACTGAGGACGAGTTGGACTCCAGCAAGAAGCAACGCAGGAACTGAATGAGGGTCTCCTTATCAGCAAACTTGTTCAGCTGGTTCACCAGAGCTGTACACAGCTGATCTTCCTGACTGCCCGAACTCTCACCTAGGGGACACCGGGTGGCACAAGAAACACTTAATGAATGGAGTAGATGGCAGATGAATGGAGTATCTCACAGGCAGGCCAGTTTCCTATTTTATAGATCATAAGGTGAGGATAGTGGGGACAAATTACTGTGTTTCAGACAACAAGTTTAATGTTCCTTTCTTTTTCCAAAAATATAACCTAGTACTCCCAACTTAACACAGAAGAAAACTGCCGGAAAACCTGCCAGTAAGGACGTGAGAAATGTGCTACACATCCTGATAAAAAGAAAAGGATCAACCATGGGGCAGTGAAAAGACTCACAGAGAATCATCTGACAGAGAAAGCCAAAATGGTTCCTTGAAGAAAAGCCAAGAGAGAATTCATGCCCATGACTTTTATAGGAAAGCTTAATTACTTTCCCAGGACTTTGGGTATCCATTAAGCAGCAGCCCTGGCTCCAACATAGCTTACAAGTCAGACAGAGGAAACAAGTCTGAACATAATCATTGAAGAGCAGAGATAACTGGGTGTGCATCTCCAGTACTTGTTTTAATCCCCATGAGCATTTCAACCTCCTACAACCCAGGATAGCCAAGATAGGTGGAAGCTGCTTGGTCACTGGAACAGGCAATTTACATTAGGTAACTTAAAGCCCACTCCAGTTGATAAATACTCACAGTGTGTTTGGGATATACTCAGCGCTTAATTTCAGCCCCAACTTTTAGGGCATACTGCTTCATCTTTGCCCCCTCCAATCTACATACAATAAAACTGCTCTCCTAATTATTGCTGAAGTCTGCAAGTGTCCTTGCCGCGATCCATTACCCTTTCACAACAGTGGTATTTATCACAACGAGAAGCAAGCAGTTCTCTCTAAACAGAAGTAAGAAGGGCTGAGAGGAGCAGACTTCATCCCTAAAAACACCACAGAACAGGGCACAGCTACACCTCACCCTCTCGCTCCTTTTCCTTTTCTTCTTTCTTGCTCTTTTTAGTGGAGGATTTGCTCTGTGTTGCTGGCTGCCCAGAGCCTGATGCTGCAGGAGCAGAGGTGGAAGAGGTGCTTGATGATCCAGAGGATGAAGCCACAGACAGCACTTTACTGCCACACAGAGCACAAGACAGCAGCTGCAGGAGAACTGGCGACACTCCTTCATCTACCAGGAAGCTGACTTGAAGGAGGAAATAGAGAACCGCTGCAGAGAGAAGAAGAAAATCTTTGAAGTCTGAATTAAAAAAAAAGCAAGCAAAAAACCCCCAGCCCAAAACAAAAACCCTTTAATCATGACAAGGACCATCCCACAACCTCACAGAACCTTCCTGTCCCTACACTATAGAAGCATAACATCTGGGTACACCAAGGTGAAGTGTTTCATCCCAAATTACACACTGGAACAACAGCAGTGCAAGCAAGAGAACACAGATCTCCTATTCCCGTTCTTGTAAGTTATCCATTAGACCATATTGTGTTCTTTAGCTAAGGAACAGATGCAATTAGAGCACTGTGATAATTAGTACTGGAAACAGTTCAGTCTTACTCAAAACTCTCAGCTGTGTCCCCCCTTCTTCTTCTCTGCTGAGCTTCCCCATCTGAGAAGTCTTGATTCAAATCAAGACACGTAATGCATCCCCCTCTGCTCCCTCAACTACTCTCCAAGAAAGAACTCACAGTCATCTTTAATGCAGAATTTCTGCCAGTTTACTGTTCGCTGTGTGGCGATCTCTGCACAAGCCTTCAAATGTTCCATCTGAAAGGCACAATGCGACAGGATTAAACACCATGTCAGTATTTCTATTACTGACATCTTACATAAGTGCAACATACACTTTTTTCCTAGTACAGTGGCACACTTGTCCTTACCAAGCTGATCAACGTATCGTACTGCAGGGCAGAGCCTGAACTTGCTGTGACCACACTGGCACGGAGGAAAATGCCTTGCTCTTCTAGGAGCTTTTTGATTCCGCGAACATGAGAGTCCAAGGTGTGAAGGTCTCTGAGCTGGCGGTATTTGTCCTTTGATCCACAGATAAAGAGCAAAAGCTTGCGGACTTGGCGGCGCACGAATGGAGTCTGCTGGATCATCAGGTACTAGACAAAGAAAAGCCTACAACATCAGCACTGTGAACTCACCAGTAGGCAACCTGCGCCAACAGAAATATGATGTGTTTTCTTACCAAAAGAAAAGATATGGGAGATGCATTAATGAATCTGTCAGTTTTAAGGTACTGTAAAGTCATCCATAAAAGCAAGTCACAGGCAGAAGAAACTTTTTGGTTTGCCAAACCAAAAAGCAACACTGCAGCATCCTGAGCTGTGCAATTATGAAACCGCTTCTGAAAACCATTCTTTGTCATCTATGACCTCAAAGAAAAAGCTAGTCAAGCCTAATTAAGAAATCCTTCCCCAAACGTGCGCAAATATAAGACAACTTGTTATCTCAAGTAGGAAGCTATACAACCAAAGGAACTGAAAAGATATACTCCAAATATCTTACTGATTTCTTTTTTAAGGACTAAGTTAAGTACCAACAGCCAAGTGCGATGTTACATTGTACCATCTCAGAGAAAGTTTTTTTTTTGAGTTTTCTGGCAGCAAACATTGAGGTACAGAGAGCAATAGCAATCTTATTTTTCACATATGCTTTCCTATAGATTCCTGTTCAACAGGAATAAAACAAAGCTGAGAGCTCACCTTCTTTCAAGGGGGAGAAAAAAAATCAGAGACGGGTCTGAGATCAGTCCTACAAAAGTTCATCTCTCCCATGAAAGGTAACATTACCAGAAATTTTTGTTAAAACCGGTAGGTCTATCACATTCTCACTTACCTCAGACAAAAAGTAAAACCAGGAGTGATCAAAGATGGGAGGTGGGATGCGGGAATTTGTGTCTGCAATCTTCTTGATCTGATAGGGCAGCCGCAGTACCATCTCTGTCAGGAGCTGAGTGTAGGCCTCAAACACATCTGCAGCATGACCCTGAAAGCAAGAGCAATCGATCAGGCTCTGGCACTGATCACTCCCAGTGTGGTGTCATGACAAGCTACAGGGTACATTTATTGATTTTCTAAAAACACAAAGCTCTTCTGGATCTTTGCAGCCAGAAGAATGGCTCCCAGCTGATAAATAAAAATAAGCCGACAAACCTGCATGAGGACTTTAGCTAGACGGCAACTATTAGGATGCAGTAAGCTAGTCTGTAGTAATAAGGCATTTTAATACATGAGCTTTCAACTTAGGAGAAATTCTTACATTTAACTGGGCTTTTCTCACTGCACCTGTACATATGTCAAAGCCCTCCCCCCCGCCCCCAGCAGCATCTTAGCATAAAGGCACCAAGGTGGCTGAACAAGTCTAGGATTTAGTGTGGAAATCCCCATCAACTGCTAGGCTTCCTTGCCACAATAAGTAGTGGTGGTTCAGAAATTCTGCCTGCCAAGCAAAAGGAGTCACACGATGGAGTAGCTTCCCTTCAGGAAGATTAACACTTCAACCAGAAACAGTGACAGCAGCTCCACAGAACTGCCTGGTTTAGGAGTGCATCGATGGATGTAGTGAGCTGGGCTGCTCTGTCAGAGAACTCAGAGCAATCCTAGTTGTAACTACAGGCTAAGGGGACGGATTTTAATTGTACTACTAAGGGAAAACCACTTCTGCAAAGATGCTTTTACTTGCTTCTGTGCAGCAGCCTTTTAATGCAGGTCGTGTTAATGCTAACAGCATAGAGTAGGACTCACCTTCACGTACTGGCGGAGGAAAAAAGGGCTCATGTCAGGTGGAGAAGAAGTAGTGTGAGGTTTCAGGAGCTGGCTGGTGGCTACAGGCTCCTCATCATTCTGCTGGCTTTTCCAGTACTCCAGCAAAGACTTCAGCACGTGCAGACAGTAGTCAACAGCACCAGAGCTCAACAACGCAGCAGCAGTGGCACTGGAGATGAGGGAGGAAGACTGAAACGAAGAGGAGATGGA
>NW_008824934.1:5494230-5525343 GCF_000699105.1 Pygoscelis adeliae | reverse complement strand
GGAAGAGCAGGGGAAGCTGTGAGAATCAGACAGCAGTTGCTGACAGTACGGATAAGAGAGCAGGTTTTTATGAAACTTTACAGACAGCTTTTAAGTTTGGGGTTTGTTTGAGGTTGGGGTTTTTGGGTTTTTGTGTTTATGAAAAGCAACTCAAATATTTACAGAGACTCTTTTGAACAAGCGCTTAGTAAAGGAAAACAAATAAAATCTCCTCTTAAGTCTAATCTCCCCTCGACACATGTGCCAGAGGCCACTCTGCTATGGATTAGACGACTAGGGCTTTTTTTTTTCCCCTTCTTTTTTTCCCCCCCTTTTTTTTTTTTTTTAAAGTTGGGATTTCTATTTGTTTATCTGGGATTTGGCCAGCTGGGGGTGAATTCTGGTAGAGAAAGAGTCCCTGTTGCAGATGCCGCTCAGAGGCTCTGCTCCACCCAGGTATTGCTCCACCTGCATTCTGCAAGACGATGAGCTTTGATTTCTGTGGGAAGCTCAAGTGAATAACAAAGGCTGGAGAAAAAGCTACTGTAAATAAAACTATTAAAGCAGCCCTGTAAATCCAAACAAACCCCACAGCTCATAAGCTCATTAAAATTTGATGCAGTTCAGACTAAATTTTTTAACCTCTATGCTTTTTTATTAATCTCCTTCCCACCACACATACTGCTTTTTATGCCTTATTACTGTACCTTTTAGCAACAAATATCTAAGGAATCCTCTTAGCGACTTTTACGTTGACACAGCAGCATATTACTTTCCAATAATCACATTACAAATCCTCTTTAACCCCTTCAGCACCAGTGAGATGCAAGGAAGAAATCTGCTAGACCGTTTTAAATAACATCATTAATGCGCTGCCCTTAGCTCAGTCAGAAACCACGCACAAAAGAAGTGAATCCAGTTGTCTTTAAATGTCGGTTTCCTCCATTCTGAGTTTCAGCCAAGATCTTTTTTCAGAAGCGTCAAGTAACATTACAGATGCCTCATAAATTTTTCCAAAGCACTTTTAACTGTTTTTCAATTTTAGACCAGCTATTTCAGTTAGTAGCTTTTAGACCACCTTTGATGAACAAAAGCCCCCCAACCACATCATCCCCCTGACAAAGCAATTTGAAGAATGTACCTCGCAAATGGAAGACTTGGATCCTGACTTAGTTCTGGACATGAACACACTAAGCAGCCTCATTACCACCAAGTGCACTTCATTCACAGGAGAGCGTTCATTTTTCTTAGACACATCCTTTTTTTCCCCCGCTTGCTTGCTTACTTACAGTGCTGAGCACAATGTCCTAAACATCTACATTTCAGTGCTCTGATCCTCATGAAGCATTTCTAATTTAAGCTCAGGCAGTAATACTAAAAAAGCAGCACAAATTCATCAATATAAGGGTAGACAGGTGTCTGGATGCCAGAGAACAGTATTACACAAATGAAAAGGTATGTATGTCAATTATGCATCACTGATCATGCCTGTTGAACTCAAGCGAAACAAACTTTCATGCTCATTTGTGGATGCCAGAACCAGGAAACAGTGAGAGTTACACTCATGTCATTTTCTACCTTATGTAAAGTGAGCCAAGAGAAATAAACTGCCTGAACGCATCCATACAGCAATGTGTTTCTACGATTCCTATGCATTTAATTCCTCCGTGGGAAGAAGCCCTGTCTAGAAGGAGCAAATCAAAGAGCGTGTGCTCATACTACAGCTTACCTTTTTGTCCATGCACAGTTCTGCAATCAGTTGGGACAGAAGGTTATCTAAAGCTCCCTTGTCTTTCTCATCATCTCCATCCAAGTCTGTTGTGAGCATCAGAATAACCTGGGAATAGAAGTCAGAGAATTAAAAGAAGGCAAGTTCCATGTTTTTAAGTTAAATATGGATTATCTTTCACACAACCCCTGCAGATTTTATCTTGATTCATTTATGTTCTTTCCCAAATTCTGCCTGCACCATCACACCCTAATATGAACATTCAGTATAAACCCAAAAGACCCTCCCAAATACATCGGGGTTCAAGGATTTTAGCCCTTAGGCTCATCAGCCAACTAATGCCACACTAAGAAAGGGTACACATCTAGCAAAAATCTACAGGTAATGAACGCTGTGCAACCGATCAAACACTTTAGAGCTGGATTCACACACTGTGACTGGGCAGGAAAGAGAAAGGGAAAGCATGTGCAAACAGAAACCCGGCAGTAGTAGTAGTGATTAACTGTTTTATTAAGGCTTAACTCTTGAGCCCGCTTCAGTTACCTGCATATAAGGAATGGCCCGGACTCCTCCAACATTCCTCAGCTGGGGTAAGTTTTGCAGCAGCCTCTCCAGCAACATCAGTCGGACCATATGCAGCCTGGGAAGTCAGAAGCCGGGAATCAGAAACGAAGGACTTCAGACACATCACAAGAAATATTAGACCCGGCAGGATTATCAACACAGCACTGCAATTTACCACATAAATTCAGAGCATGAAGAAATCCTAAGGTCATCAAATCAGCACAGACAGGAGTGGACTCCCTCAGGCTCTACAGTCAAGCGATGGCAAAGATGCAGAGCAACTCTGACAGTGGACGTAGTCCTTCACTTCAGAACTACACTGCCTACCGTGACTACTTGCAGAATTCAACTGTCTAGAAACAAATGCTACAAATCAGTTCCAAACTGCACTGTAAAAATGACCGAGCATCTGTTCCCAGAGAATGAAAAATTGCAGATCTTTCCCAAAGTGCTTAGCGCTCCCACACATGCTTTTTTCCTAACACTGAATTTCACAAGCTCCCAAGCTGTAGATTTTAGCGATTTCTCTGTTTAATAGACTCATGCAGGATTTTTTCATCACTCTGTACAGACGTCAGTTTTGTGGGACACACATTAAGTATGTGTAACATGTCACATAGTGAATGCACAGAGGGAGGCATTTTCCAATGTCATAGTTTGCTCTATTCTATGTTTCTGACTTTTGATTTTTACTATCCAACAGTCACAAATCATACTCTGTGAATTCCAGCACCTATAGTCCACTCCTCTATAAACAATGACACTGCAGACCAGATGTGTGGTTCTCGAAGAGGAAAACAAAGGCCCTTGCCTGTTGCTGGTGTGGACGTCTCCCTCTGCCTCCCCTTCCCCTTCTGAACCATCTCCCTCTTGCTGGCCTGTGGTAGTGCTGATAGCGCCTGTGCTTGAGCTGACGCTGCCTGGTCCAGCAGGGTGGCCCTCAGCTGTCGTGTCCCCATAGGCACTACTGCGGCCAGACACTGAAAAAGAAAAAAGGGAAAGACAATGTCAGCACAATTGAACATGCCTCTTGCCTGCTTCACAGCAACTGATGCAGCTGAACTATCCTTTGAACTTACGGTTCTAAGGAGATGGTGTCTTTGGTTATCTTCATAAAGCTAGAAGAGAGTAATTTCTACAGATGCAGCTTAACACCCCCAGCATTCTTTTGTTTGCCAGTCTCATTTTTGTGGCCCAAATCGAATTGGTTCCACAGCAGTAATTTAAACCGAGTCAGAAGAGGCGTGCTATATACAGGATGGGCAGCGTGGACAAAATTTTTTTATAAAAGTCTGTGATTAGTTTTTTCTCGGTATGAGTCCCAAGCAAAAAAGAGAGAAATTAATTCTATCCCAGCCAGACTTCTCCAGCAGTATAGTGAATTCTTTCAGTCTTGCTCCAGGGTACTGCATTCTGTTATTAAAGGCCAGCAAAACCTACTGCAGATTTCACACTTCTAGAAAACTACAAAAAATGAGCAAATATTCAGTCTGTACGGCCCTTTGGCAGTAACCATAAAATGATGCATGGCATCATCTATTTGGAACTGAGATTCCTTCTTTGCCAGGGATTACCCACCCCCTCTCACTCTGGTAAAGTCCTATTACAGTAGAAAACAGATGTACAGACACTGGCGCAGCAAGAGATACTTACCACTGTGCTCACCAGCTACGGAGTCCACTGCGCTGCCCCCGCTCTCAGAGCCCACGCTCCCACCATGGTCTGCAGGTGAAGTCCGAAGAGTTGAACCATCCGTTGCAGCCGTGCTGCCTTCATCATCAGACGCTGGAGCTAAGAGAATAAAGAGAGCTGTTACAAGTAAAAACACTGTCTTGATAGAACTTCAAAAGAAGCACATGCTACGAAAGAAAAGCCACGAATATTTGCCTTTGGGTTTTGTGTCAATTTTCAACTACAAATCAAAAGGGAACTTAGAAGTGTCCATCAGTGCATTTAAGTCTGCTAAAAGCAGTGGAGGGGAGATACCTGAGAAGGAAACCTTCTCATCAAATAGACAATTATACAAGTTATTTGAAGAACAATGCCTGGTTGTTTATAAATGCAAAGGGAATACATGTATGGTTTATTTGTCTGCTTTATTTTAAGAAGAGGAAATAACTTCCTCAGAAGCCTGTAACAAAAGTCCATTTCCAAGCAGGAAAAGGTCATAAATACGCTATCAAAAATACATGAAGCCAATAGTAATAATTGGTTCTTCAAAGCTGTATTTACAAACAAATTTTAAGTCGTTATTTAGGTCAAAATCAAAAAAGCTTGATTCCTCGCAGTGAACAGTTACCTGATGCTGTTGTATCTGAGAGCGTTCCGGCATCAAGAGAAGAAGAGCTGGGTGCTTGGCCAGACAGTCCTAAGCTCTGAAGTCCAAGTGCACTACTGCTGCTCCCTGCAAGAAGAAAACAAATTATGAGTATCTTTCTATGAAAGAATTACGCTAACTCTGGCCTTACCTATACATAGTTCTACTACCTTTGCTTTGTTGGTGATTACATCAACAGCTTCTGCTCTGTTTCCTTCCCAGTTTCCTCATATTCTATTGACCTTTTTGACTGCCAATAATGCCTACATCTTACCTTGCTGATCTTGTTGCAGGCTCAGGGCAATAGCCAATTCCACCATTGTTTCATCATCTGCATCTGGAGGAATATCCAGCATAGGAGGGAATCCCTCTGCTCCAGCCAGAAGAGCCTCCAGGGGAGAAGGGTTCCCATTATTCACATTTTCAGAAGTCTCCAGAACCATAGATTCAGACTATAGAGAGGAAACACAGTGAGAGCTTTCACCAAACCACCACCACCTAATGGAGCACTACAAACTGATTCATCATAACTAAATTAAACTCAAGTACCTAACGTACTTAAAAGGCTCCAAAGAGAAGTACTCTGGACTTACCACCATCTCGAAGTCCCCGTGATCAACTTCACTTTGCTCCTGGCTTTCTTGTCGGATATGCTCACCATTTGCTATCCCAGAACTCTGCAGCTTGTCTTCTGCGTCGTCATCATCGTCATCATCCTTATCTCCTGAGTTACAAAGGATTAATTCACAAATGCGCTCTTTCCTCACATCATCATGAACAAGGTAATTAATGCTGGAGAAAAACCTAAGCTGTCCTCAGTTTAACCCCAGTCACTAATAGATTCCACGACAACTACAATTCATGTCAATGCTGAAAAAGTATCTCTTGGATGGAGATCTGATACCCTGTAAGTCTGGTCTGCACACATCTTTATGACTGATTTATAAGGACTTGAAAATACGCACAGAAATACTAGGACAGTCTGGATTACTACCCCCTAGATAAAATAGTCAGATTTCCCTAACACTGAAATGGGAATATCTCAGAGAGATCTCCTCTTTCAACCCAAGAACGTCAAAGAAGAGGTGAATGTTAAAAAAAAAAAAAAAAAAAAAAAAAGGTTTTTAGGGGGCAAGAGAGAGAAAAGAAAGGAAAAAGACTGAGTTTTGTCCCATTTAAAAGTTTCTTGTCTTTTCTGACAAATAAAGCAGGTCATGCTCATTTAAAGGCAAAGATGAATGGATCTGGCATACCCATAGGAGTATTGCTCCGAGGGGAGGATGGCAAGGTGACATGTCTCCGCTTGTTCCTTGGTCTCAGCACCCTGATCAAAGCTTGTTTGCAAGAAAAGCTCACTGCAGGATCCTAGAGGGTTAACAGTTAATCATTAAACTTCTTAAGCTTTAAGTGCTTATTCACAGTATTTGGAAAGATAGCTAAAAATACACTTATGACTCTCTGTTGGTCATGATCCACGTAAGACTTATGTCACTACCCAACTTCTAAACTCCCTGTTTCCCCAGCAATAAAGCAATGCTTATCATTCCACATGCAGCACATCACAAACATTACTAAAATACAAGGAGAGAACTTTCTCCTTCATTCACTTCTGGCTCTATGTTTTTGGCTGCATGCCTCTATTTTGTATCCATACTATGTATTATCATTCTACCTGTATTTAATTCTCTTCCTATTACCAATGTTATAGGCTGACGCAGAGCAGAGAAAGATTACATACCGGGCAAAGTAACATCTGCATGTAGATCTTGGATGCTGTATGGATACAATCCAGTTCACACGTGCAGTATCCATGGATAATATCCACCAAAGCATTGACTGTGGCTTCAACATGAGTGAGACCTAAGGGGGAATAAAAGTAGGACTGTAATCAACTATCTTTCCATTTCAGCACACAGAGCGAGACACTGGAGGAAGCATCTTTTGTTTGTAGACTTCAAGGCATGATGTTAGCACCACAAATATATTGAAGTTTCAATCCAAAATGAGCTTACATACCAGGCTTGTCTGCCTAACGGAATACTGTGCATGCCACATACCAGCACCACTGAATATCTTCTAACGCCATCCACAAAGTCAAATGTGAATAAATCAATCATCAGTCCCTTTTTACTAGCACAATACCCATACTTTTGAACAAAGACATTAGAGCATATATACCTTAGAAAGCATTCATTGCATCATTAACACCTTAAGCCTAGTTTGGAACAAGTCATTTGCTCTGTTTACAGGCTTAAAATAGGCTCCTTCAAAATACACTAGCTTTACAATAGCAAAAGAAGAGCTAGCACACCTGGCAAGCAGGCAGGGGCAAGGAAGGCGTTTTTGGGTTTTGATGCATGTAGCTTCCAGAAGTGGTTGACCAGCTGGGTAATAAAGGTGCAGCCATCTCCTTCAGCGTGTTTCTGGGCCTCCTGCCCTTCTTCATTCTCTGTACAGACTAAAAAACAGTTGTCAGATACATGCAGGGGAAAACGTTAACAAACAGGGTAACACTAAGTTTACCTGAAATGGCTTTTGTTAGAGGCTCTGATGTCCTCATTACAAGGACTATCGCATGCCTAACAAATGTGTCAAATACAATCCCTGTCACACCAAGCCGGATACCCCAAGACACGTTCAGTTATCACAAGAGAAAGCTGAAGAAAAATCCAGACTTCTCTACCTGTTTCCAACTGTGGCAGCTTTGATTCCGTATAATGGACCAGATTGTTGGGTCTCATGATAGCAATGGATCGAGCAGTGATGACCAGCCTCTGAAACACTTCAGGATCGAGGTCCTTTCCTTCTTTGGTTGAGGAACTCAAATACTGAATGGCTTTACTTAACAACGCTTGATCCTGTAAAGTGAAAGATAACATAGACAAAGAAAAACAATAGACAGCAGCACAACAAGGCAACTGAAATACAACTGCAGGACAGATCCTGGGGAAATATGTCACTTGCTGCTTTAACTCTTGGCCAATGTCATCTAAGAAGGACAACTAATACTGAACAGTCATCCTGTAACAGAAGAAATCTGGCTTGAGAATGGATTTTTCACATTTTCTCCCCTCAGGCTTAAATGCAGGTGAAAAAACCAGTGTATAAACATAACCATTCCCATTCAAGTGGTTAGCAAAGGTTACTATCTGCAGGCATCTGTGCATTTACTGCAATTATGTTAGCACACAGTCTGACCACTGCTTACCCTGGTATTTTCCTATCACCCTAAGCCAGATGCCTGTGGAAAGGGAAACCAGAGCTACGCAGTTTGCAAACAAACTTCATGTGTTTAGAGATCCCGATTTCTCTAGATTAACTGACATGATTTCCCATCAAAATCTTCAAAAAGCATTTTAAGTAGTGAGGTTCTGGTGAAACACAAAAACCAGTAAGGCAGGCAGCAGGACCTAAAGGAAAATTAGCCAGCAGGTTCACGCTGCATGGAGGAAGGGCTTTCTAAGGGCGTGCTGCACCTCAATCATAAACTGGCAAGTTACAGGAGACATCAATATCCTTGCACCGTGTTACCTTGTGGTTATGGTATGCTGATCGGCTGGTGTGCAAGCTAGCCAAGAGGCTCTTGGTTTGCTGCTGGACGCTGGAAGGTGCTGGCATGGAGAGCAACATAGTAGCCAGTTCCTGAGCTGCCACCTTATTCTTCTCCTGCTCCCAAGAACAGACAAAAAACATTCTTCAGTACATTTACCATTAAGGTGATGCATGAGTCTGATTTCTCAGCGTACCTGCAGCTCCCTACCCTCCTTGCACCGTGCATACAAGTTTCTGCCTTCCTTCAATACAGTTTTGATAGCCTCCTCAATTTATTATTCGGCATTTAAGGAACACTTCACATGTCTCACAGGAAAAGTCCTTTTGAGATTTATGGGCTTCTACTCTGCTGTTTTTGTAAACGAGGTCACTCTACAGCACCAAAATCCCACCAGCGATAAATGCAAATGCCAATTGTCATTCTAAACTAGTTTCAAATGCTTTTCGCTAAGTCAACTTTCAGATCAGTGCTCTGAGCAAAACGGATGCGGCTCTCTTCCGTATCAGGCCCCCAGGGCTGCAGGAGGTGCTGCTGATCTTGCCCCTCCTCCCCCATCTCTGAAAGCTCAAGAATGTATTCAGAAAGTTACTTGCCTTCTCGTTGACTGGTCCTACAGCAAAGCAGCTTTCCAGCGCTTCTAAAGAACTCACTACTAGCCTGAAGGGAGAAAGGAAAGCAGGCTTGAGTACAGCAACCCTTCTCTCTCCTTAGCACTTTGCTTTATGCGGGCTACAGTCATGAGTAGCTCAGAGACAGCTAACGAATGCCAAGTACAAAATCAAAGCATGATAAAACCTGCCACAGGCACCATGCATATCATTTCATTGTGTTACAGACCAGAGTTAAACCTGGCTCACGCTCACAGACAAACTTAGGACTGCTTTAATAATCCACAGCTGAAAGACAGGGGCTTTTCTCTACCAAAGAGGATAAAACATTTCCTTACACAGCCTGCAGCAGGGATAACTTGGATTGTCTTGACAGTACCAATTCACCATGGCCCACAGACGTACATATGACTGCAGATCAAGGGTTGGTATGACACATGGGAAAAAGCGTAACCGACTTTTCTAAGGGAGCAAGATTCTACTCGCTTGCTATTTTCACACAGGTTGCTCTTTCCAATTTGGAGTTTCAGCGCAAAATATTCCAGAGGAAAATTAACTTGGAGCACTGGGTATGGCCCAAGTGAGAGATGCTGAAGTCCAAACTTCTGACAGCGGTATGGCAGGCTAGTAAAATACTTGCCCCGAGGGAAAACCGTATTTACAACTTGTGGCAAAGTGCTGAACCTCCCTCGCAGCACCACTTCATGCCTCGCGGTAGAACTACCTGAAATGCCATCTGACACACCAGAAAGAGCAGTGCAAGAATACAGGAAAAAGGAGGGAAGAGATAACATTAAGGGGAGAAATAACAGCATAGGATTGGATACAAGGTAGAAGAAACAACAATTGTCTGGTCTGGTGCACTCCCCGACCCGCAGCCACCCTCCATAAAGCTAGTAAGGGAATATAAGTGGGATAAAAAGACGCAAGGAGGGAACAAAGCGAAGAGGAGTCTGTCAAACAAGCAACAGTTATGCTGTATACAGCAAAAATCTGCAAACTACCTCATCTTTACATTTCGCTAAACCATCTGCCATGCAATGACCAGAATGTAAAGAAGCAAATGTCACTTGGAAAACAAAAAAACAGTCAACAAAAGCCACATCATGTGTTCTGTCTCTCTGACACACACTCATTCGTGCAGAGAAAAGGATGGCATACTAACCGGTCCAGGGTGGTTAGGGACTCAGTTTCAGAACTTTGGGGGAGCAAAGAAAAAGGAAAAAAAAATAAAAATGTGTAAAGCTCACAGAAAAACTCCCTAGAACACATTCTAAGCAAAAGGCAAATTAAATGGGGAAATCAGGAAGCCAGGAGAGCGCTATATACAGTAAATCTAAGCAACGGTTCTTTCTATCTGGGCAGCAGACACTTGCCTAATAGCAAAACAAGTAAAGGAGATCCAGGCCACCTAGCACAGAGAAGCCAAGCACATTGGTTAAAGCACCACCGAAGGTTAAATTTGAAGTCCAGACACCAAACTTCTGATAGGAAAGCTGCCTCTTGCCTGCCATTAGTTGTTCCTACTCAAGAGGCCCTTTATAAGGTAACCATGCTGCATTCTGTAACACGTAAGTAAAAATAAAAAGAATAATTTTTTTGATTCTGAGTTTTTAGAATATAATCCCACTGCTTTGGAAAACCAGAAAGCATGTCTGTGCAGAGAGGGACATCTTGTGGAGATGTCACAGCAGAGGAGGGAAGAAAACAGAAGTTAAGCACAGGAAAAAAACCCACAAACTATTAGACAAAATATTAAAGGATGGTCAAACAGGTCCTTCAGCTGGCCATAACTGCCACTTCAAGCCCTGAACCTTTACTGGGGAATTTCAGTAGGACAAAATTAACCACCATTTCCTCACAGTCAAGCAGCATATCCCTTAAAATGCTCATTTTTCAGCAGTGCTAGTTCCTCTCTGATCTGCTTCCCTCCTATCCTTGCTAGCTTGCCAGGCTTTCTACAGCCCTTATGGCACAGACTATATGAGCTCAGGGAAAGAACATGGGGTGGATGAAAAAAAAGTTCTCTTTCTTCTGCTAAACATATGCCCAGCTCACCCTTGCGGTTTGACTCTCAATAGGGATATTGGGGGCGACAGGGACCTAACAGGTTCTCCACCACAGTAATTAAACCTGAGACATACGGGCTACAAGATAAATTGGTGGGAACCACTCGCCTAAAGCAAGGTCACACACAAAGTCCTCCTCAAAACTGAACTTAACTTCAGAGAGGCCTAACGTTTGTGAGCTTTAGAGGATGAAAAAGGACCAGCTTGAAATGAGAAAATGTACCAAGAAGGCAGAAATCTCTTTTAGCTCTCCAAGACTGCTGTAAGAAATGAACTTAGCAACATGAAGCATGCACACAGATCTATCCATCTACTCCATCAGATAAATCAAGAGTGAGTACAAAGCCCTCCTTAGAAGATAATCATTGGCTTTTCAGTTGTTGTTTTGTATGGCCGTGAGAACAACTCGCTAACTTCCCTTAAGTTGTCCCAGTTACCAAAGGCACACAAGTGTACCTAGGTCCCCGCTAGAGCAACTACCCATCTCCAAGGAGAACTGAAAGAAAGACTGCAGAAATACCTCTCCAGGACAGTCCCACTGGCAGCAGCAGGGGTAGCCGACTCTGTGTCTCCAGTGCCATTCCCTTGATTCAGGTTTGGGGGACAAACATTGCTCACTGAAGCAGATGGGAAATCCTCAGGGGGCTCATCAGGCCATCCAAACTGCTCTTTGGTTTTGCCATAAATTTTTATGGAATCCATCATTGTGACTCCAGCAGGATCCACAGAAGCTCCAACTGCAGGCATGAGGGAAATTTCTTAAAAACTAACAAAGCAGTTTCTTTTGAATACAAACAAACATAGCCTCCTAAGGTCAGGATAGCAGTTACACTGCATCATTAATATACAGTCACTCTGACAGTTTCATCTCCTTTTCAAGGCCACTTTCCTTCTCTATTACCTCAACACAAAATTATTGAGTTGAACTGAGCTATTGCACATTCATCTACTGCAGCAAGAAACTGGGCTATAAATAAAGTTATGAAATGTTCAGGATCCACCCCTCGAACTCTTTCTGTAGTCAGGTCAAACGAACAGCTTGTGGAAGCCCTCCCTACTATGAAGTGAAGCACAATAGCTTCAACCCACCCAAGCACAACTACACCAGGCAGTCAAAGCAAACAATTCACAAAGACTTACTGAAGATGGTTAGTTTTTTGTCAGCCTGCAAGGCTTCCTCGCGAGTGAAAGGGAAATCAAACCAACGAGCCCGGGTCATGTTCAGCTGCATGGTGCGGCCAAAGATCTCCAAGTACGAGGGCGCTCTCTCTATTGCTTGTGTGCCAATCTGGATCCGCATACCTGTCATCACCATCGTGCTGTTATTGTTCGTCACTTCAATGGTGAAACCCCCGGGCTGTAGAAGACAAATCACAGCTCAGAAAGGTGAAGTCAAAAGTTCACTCCTAAGCTAAGGATCTGAAGCCCGTACACAGGTGCCTCCACTGTTTATCCAACAGTATCATGGGATTTGTACAGGGTCATTTGAACAATGCAGACTTCTAAGAAAAGGCATGCTATCAATTCGGACAATAACATCACATAGAAGCCCAACAGAAACCCCAAATCGCCCCATTTACCTTTGTGTTGGCCACATACATGCCAGTGGAATTCAGCCGGTGCTTTATCTGCTGAGCATTGTAAACCTGCAGCAGGTCATTGCCTCCAAACTCTACATCTGTGAGCTGCTGGTTGTGTTCAAAGAAGTCGATAGGGAAGTTCACTTGGCTAGATGTGCGAGTTGCTAAAAGGGGAGAGAGACATTTTTGACAAAATACATTCTAACAGGCAAAGCTATGGTAAAAAAGCTGCAGAATGAGCTTGCCTCCTTTGGAAATGTCCACGCGAGCCAGATAGCTATGTATTTTTATATACATCTATGGAAACATTTTACCCAGACTTCGCTAGTACTTAGCCCTGAGGTTAACTGGTAATTGTCAGAAGTTAACGTCTTAAGTGTTTATATGATGCTGATCAATCTTTGCGTCTACATTTGCCACTGCTACCTTGCACAAGATATCTATGAGAAGTCCCTTACTGATAGCAGCTGCCTTGCGCTTGCGAACTGGCTTCATGATGCTGATGACGCTGCTAGGCTGGAGAGAGGGCTGGAGCCAGTAGGAAGTATTCTCTACGTTGGCCATGTAGATCCTCAGGCTGCCATCTTCACACAGGAGGATCATAGTGGTCCTCTGCTGCTCATTGCAGGCTGTGTGACGGATGGCCACCATGTCCTGAATCTGCAAAGGCAAGCAATGCAGGTCAAGGAAAGGACCTGGCAACTGCTGCTTGAAGAAACAAACTCTTTGCATTAGAAAAGCTGCGAAGACTAGAGATCTTGTTGATGGAACAACAAGAAAACACATTCAAAGGGCCAAAAATACAGGGAACTATGACCAACCTTTGCTTTGGCTGGCAAGGTTTTAATCTCCTGGATGAGAAAGGTGTCTGGCTTCACCATCACCACCAGTGGGACACCTGTGGTTTGCTGAACACAGCACACCAAGCCAGGATGGTTCATCACCTCAGACCACTGACACAATGCTGGTGAAGTCTTACTCCCACCATTTGAACTGCAAGAAATGGAGGGCAGAATGACATTAATTTAAGAAGCAACAGGTGAAAACACACAAAATCCATCACCATTCAAATCAGTTAAAGTTTCTTAAAGGAATTCAAAGCAGTGCATTGACGAACAACCAGGAACATCAGTGCCCCGTTTATAGGTGAGAAACCCGAGACAGTCACTTCAGTGGGCAGAAGGCACAAGCATCCCAATTCACAACCCTCATCTCTACCCTGAAAACTTGAGGAAAGACACTTCCTTAGTTTCGGGCATAAAATGTTACTAAGGAAGTAATTTTAAAATGGCTTTCAGCTATCTTTTTTATCTGAACAGATGCACAGTTCCATGTTTCACCACACCCAGTGGCACTAAATCTGTGTGACTCTGCTCACTGGAAAAAAAATAAAGCTGCAAAAAGACTAAGCCAAACTCGACTGGGGCTAGGGAGCTCTTGGAACCTGACACTTCTACAGAGCCTACTCACGACAGTGGCTTTGTGTCAGGCTAGTCAAGAGTCTGTGGCCTAAATGCCCAGTTCTGGTTGTCAGAACAGATGACAGAACAGCTTTTTTCTTGCCACATTCATAACATAAAAGATTGGTTTCCCTCAAGGGAGCCTGAAAATGAGCCTTAATATGCACAATACACAAGGTCCACTGCAGTACTATTGCCGAAAGGAAACAAAGGCTTCCTGCTCTGCAGCCTCCGCAAGAGTGGGTAATCCCATCGGTTCCAGCTGCTGCACCAGTAGCAGCTCCGCACTGTGCAGCAAGGCCGCTCTGAAGCCACCTTTCTGCTGTGAAATCTTAATGGGAAGAAAAAAATGCATACGTGCCCCGCTGCCGAAACAGCCAGCTTTGGTTTCAAATCTTTCTGCAATTAGGGCAGAAGCAACGTGAAAAGTAGCAAGAAATCATCAGTCAAAAAGGGGATCTTCACCACAAGCTTTGGCCATTCAGAGCTGGGATGTTAAAAATAATTAGTAATATTTATTAAAAATAAACAGAAATTAAAACTTCAGGGGAGCCTTCCACACAAGCCTCACCTCTTTATGTTAATCGGGAATAGCCGCTGCACTTCCAGATTGGCCCGGCTGATGGTGGCTGCAAAGGATTTGCCTTGACAGTAACTGAAGAACAACATCTGTAGCACGTGGGAGTAATACACTGACACGCCACCTCCTGCTACCTGGCCATTACTGTCCTGTAGGATCAGAGAGGAACAACCACATTTAAGATAAACAGACATCCTCCAAAACACTCTGTCAGGCTTTTAAATTTCTCATGATGGAATTACTCCAAAAGCCTCTCTCCCGCTCCCTCCCCACCAGTGAGAGAACGCAGCCCTAAACGGCAATTTTCTAAGCTCAACTCCTTGGTGAACTCATCCATCAGATACTTCAAAGGCTTTTGAAGGGGATACTGAGATTGCATACCCGTAGGCTGTAGGTAGCGCCTTCAGCTACCGCATCTGTGCGCTTGAATGTTATATGAGAATCTCACGTGGAGCACTCCCCATGTTCCCAGCTCATAAAAGAGCTTTCCTGAGGGCTGCCTTCTCATCTATTCCCCTGTTTTGGAGCAGGCTGGGGTAAAAAACACTGAGCGAAATGTGGACAGATTTTAAAAAGTCACCCCCAAGACTACAGAGCTGCTATTGACCAGAAACAAAGGCTCACTCCACCTCTGCAGCCCCAGCAATGGTCAGTAACTTTATCCATTCCGGTTACTGCACCTTTGGAGCGCCTCGCTCTGAGAACAGCACTGCTCTGAAGCCATCTCCCTGCTGAGAAATCCTGCTGGGCATGACTTCAGAGCCAGCCATGGAAAACATGCTCCATTTTCTAGATGAAAGGATCAAGGGGTTTAATTTTCAACCCCACCCCCTTTCACTGCAAGGATATTTCTCTCTTTAGAGGAATGGCAAGCTCATTGATCTAGATCAGGGGGCTTAAAAGGAAAAGGAAAAAAAAAGGGGGAAAAAAAGGAAACTTCTGCCTTCAAATGTAAGACACAAACAACAGAGAGAAAGCCACTGCAGCCCATACTACAAGAAAGGGAAGTCACCGGTACCTTTAGGTCCTCATGATTGACTTCAAGCACATTGGTGACATAGAACGGTCCATGCTGGGCACTGCTCGCCTCTTCCATGAGCTGCGTATAGATGTACCCAGCGGAGGACATGATCACTATTATGTTCTTCCCCTCCTCGTTGAAAAGGAAAGTGACATCCCTGATTTTGGAACTCGGTAGAAGGAAATAGAAAGTTGGACTCAAGGCGTCTACAGAGAGATCGTAAATCTGTGGGAAGAATCAAGAAAATAGTTAACTACTACAATACAAAACAGTGCACATGGACAAAAGTTGAGACAAGGGAATGCCTATTAGATGTTATAGTTCATTTTTTTGCTCTTTGAGTTTGCTTTTTCTTATGGCAACAGTAGCCAAACACCACAAATTTATATTTTCAATTTATTTCTAACTAAGAGTATTATCATATTCTTTTGCATGCAACTCCGCAAAGATCCAGACTCTACTGGCTGAAAGAAGACGACCACTTATCATCAACAGCTTATGATCAAACATACCTTCACAAAGTCTGCAGTCACAATAGCAAGCTCTGTTTGAGATCCTGGCAGCCACACAGCTTTAATGATGAAATTTCCAGTGGCTAGTTGGGGATGAAGTACCAAATGATCAGAGACTGATCCAGAGCTGCTGAATGTTAACACGTGGCAGTCCTGGAGTAATGAAAAAAATTGGTCAAGTATTAGAACAAAATGTTTATAAACATTTCAAGGCAAGAATGGAGCTAAAAGCCAGCATTCCTCTTAGTGCCACTAACGATTCATAGAGTAAGAATCTAAAATTCCTGCATTTGAGATGAATGACATGAAAGTTTGTAAAGAAAAAAAAAAACAAAACCCAAACCAAAACCACACAGAGTCCAGCTGTTTCTTAGCTAAATAATAGATTTGAGGATTCCGCACTGTGAAAGCTGAATCTAAATTTGGGAGAATACAAAAAAAGAGGAGTCACTGCTACAAAACACTACTTGTTACAGACTAGTTCTAACACACTAAGTTTCACGTGACTAAACCTTGACTCCTGTCTTAAAGTAAAACTGGCCTAAATACAATGAAGTATTATTTTATTTGAGGCAGTCTCATTTATTATATTATTCATACACGTACTGCTTCTTTTACTTCATATCTCTAGTAGGAAAGTGATTCATGAGCTAAAATTAGCGACAGACCTTTGGAGCTAGCTCTGCGCTAGCTCCTCAGAGGAAAGAAATACAGCTGGTTTTGAGCTGATGTTTCCAACTGCCTAGAAAAGGGTTTGTCAGGCACTTACTTTCAGTCCACACACGGCTAGGTAGTCCTCCTTGCAGGGATTTCCAGTTAGGCTCAGTACAGTAAACGGAACCGGTGCAGACGCAAGGCGAGTAAGGGTCAATTTTCTTTTGCTGGAGTCTGCTTGTTTGAGCAACGCTGAGAGCTGAAGGACTGTAATCTGCAGAACAAACTGAACTTAGTTACCCAGCTTTACAACTGAGTGGAAAAAGGCATTTCAATTTCAGCTCTATGACTGCCCCCCCCCATTTTCACTGTTTCTGCTGTAAGAACTCTTTTCTCTGAAGAACGAGAGGCTTTTCTAAGCTATGCAATACTTCACAGAAGATCCAGATCTCAGGACAGGCAGAACAAATCATGTTCTGCTTGGTGTTCAGTGCTCTAAGGCTGTTTCATTTTCCTTTACAATCCAACATTCTCTACAGAGTTAGAGAACTCACCTTGCCCTTTTCGTGACTCACAGCCAGGTGCTGCCGACGTCCATGCGGGGATGACAGCACACACATCGCCACCCGCCTCAGCACATGAGCGCTGATCAGCTGCCGGATCGTCTGGCCCTGGTCACCACTGTAGTTCATGCGGACGTTCTCAAAAGCACCTTCTTGAGAGCCAAGAGTTGGGACCTGAGTCATTAGTAAAAGCATGCAAAAGTATATCACTGAAATTTTTCTGTTTAAAAGCGATCTCACCTATCCACAATCCAATGACTCCTTTAGTATCATACCATCAACTGATCTGTCATTTCTACTGACTTGTCCAAAGTATGTAGCTCATTGAGAGCTTGCTGTGCACGACTGCTGCTCCCCATGGCTGAAGCTTGCTGGAAGTTTATCTGAATGGCATCCATCAGGAAATTCAGCATCTCCAGCACCAAAGGTGCAAAGGAGAAGTTGGCCTACAAGAAAGAGATAAGGCAAGTGAGGCACAAGATGCTCCTGCTGGGAGCCTTCGCAAGAGCTGCACGTCAACCGGTTTTTAAAGCCTGACACCACTTTTATGATCCCTCTTATCATAAAGAAGAACATAAGAATCAAGCAATTTGGCTGATAACCAACACAGTCTGCCCAAGATCCTCATCATAAACCATCTTCTTGTAACAGCTAGCTGATAATTGTACCTGGGACTGCAATTCCTCTCGACAGCCCTCAACATTTCTACACAGGCTGCTCTTCTTGGGTTTTTCTTCATCGGGGCCCTTCCCCTCACTGATGGTGACCTTGGCTTTCTCTGCAGGAGAGGTGCTTGCATGGCGAATGACACTCTCGGGCACTCTGGGCTCACTCTGGAAGGCGGATTCTTTCATGGTAGAGCTCATACCACTGCTGGGAGTTCTCTTCACCAAAGCCTGGGAATGACACAGCAATGCTGAAAGCCCAAACCAGACCCCGTCTTACCACTGATGAAATGAATACAGATTGTAGTAGCAGCAAGATTAACGTAATTTTAAAGAAATAGAGTGCAATTCTCTTAAACCGCAATTTTAAAGAAATAACACAACAGTGTCCTGCATGCCACTCTCCACCAAAGTATTAGAAAAACTTTCCTATTTCACATAAAGTTACTTTGTTTGCTTCCAGTGGAAAACATGGGAAAAGGTGGCATCTGACTGGTGTGTAGCTTAAGCTAACTGGCAAATTCTGTAAAGGTAGGTGGAATCCCAGTAGTCACTAGGACAGGGATTTGCCAATGCGCTTATTTGGTACAAAAAAAAAAAAAAATCACCAGGCAAGCTGTAAATTAAGAGGGTTCATTATAAAGCCAATGCCTTCAAGTCCTAGGACTCTTATGCACTCGTATCATGACGTAACTTATTGCAGAACAGAAACCTCTGCAGAAGACTTTAAAAACTCAAGAAATCACAGCTTGTATGTTGACATGAAGACACTTTACCAGGCAGCTGCCATCTTCCTTGGCTCCACAGTCACAGAAGAACGATCCGTATTTGGCATAAGAAATTTCATGATCCTTGTGACAAACTTTAGCACAAACTGTGCAAACACCAACCCCATCAACCATCTTGCAAGTGTGACAGTGATACCTGCACAAAATAAGCCACATGAGTTATAAAATACAGTGCCTCAGGAAGGTTCCACAGACTGCAGTCCACAGACTGTTTCCTTCTCAATGGCCAGAAATATCAGTCTGAAATTCTGAACACAAGTTTGAGATTCTTACCAATGTTGATTCATGAATTCTTTCTGTGTGATGGTGAAGGTACAGAGTTTATTACAAAGAGAATCTTCATCCTGTCAAGAAGAAAGTTGTTTTAGAAAGGTGTTATAACTGCAGCTGCAGTAAAGGCACACGGTACAGAATACATTCCTCAGACACTAAATGAGCACTTTAAGAACAGCAAGTTTTAGCACCACCTAGCTAAAAGAAGGCAGCTGGTATCAAACCACATGGAAAGAGGAGATGGCAACATTTTATAGCAACTCGAAAGAGTGAATCAAGAAAACAGTAACAAAAATAATATATTGGGACAACAAGTTTTAAAGAATGCATTAATAACAGCTTTTTTTCCCCACCCAACAGCACTTAAAAGCCTTATCTAAGTTGCTTGTTGATATAAAAGCT
Organism: Pygoscelis adeliae; assembly: GCF_000699105.1. Taxonomy (NCBI): domain Eukaryota; kingdom Metazoa; phylum Chordata; class Aves; order Sphenisciformes; family Spheniscidae; genus Pygoscelis; species Pygoscelis adeliae. Next base: position 5,506,026 of record NW_008824934.1, on the reverse strand, counting down.
AGTAATTGACAAACAAACCAGTAGGAACAAACCCATCTTACTCCATTTCTTCCTTTTATTTTCTAAAGAAAAAAACTTTTAACTTTTGTTGACTTCACAAAGGCAAAAGATCTCCGCATGAATGGCAGATATTCTCTTCCAGATCTGACAACTAGGGTTCTTCACTCAGTCTCACATTAGGAATAAACAATAACAACATCTTAATTTATAACCTGAGTAATTCTGATTTGGAAGCTGCAAAATAATCCTCATCTGACTTGCAGCATTAACTGTGACTATTGCCTACCGAATCTTCAGCTTGAGAGTCCTCCTCCTCCACTGCCAACTCTTCTACCCAGTCTGAATCTACCTCAATCGCCCGTTCCTCTCCATCAACAGAGAGATGACTTGGTCCTTGGCCACTGGTCTGGCTCAGTGCATTAGTGACATCGGCCAGGTAGGAGACAATATGGCATGTACACTCCAGGATAGTCACATGCTATAGAGTAGAGATGAATGAAAATGAGAGGCAACTTAGATTCCATAACAGCTGCTATAAGGCAAGAAAATATAACAGTCCCCCCGACCAAATCGCTTTAAAACTCCCGCTACGCAACCAAAACAGGACAGTTGATACAGCTCATGCTTGAGATTTATTCCTGCAAGTTAAGCAACAGTCACATGTCTTACCTTCCCTTGCATGACATTTGCATTCATTTTTTCTACCACATTCTTTTGAGACAGGTATTTCTTGCTGCAACACAAAAGAGTGGAGAAGATCATTACAACTGACAGTCTTTGGGAAGTATAAACTCAGTTCTCACTAATAGCTTCAAGCATTCAGTTTGCTTTAGATTAGCAACAGGAAATTTATAAATGCAGTAATTAAACCATCAAGAGTGGAAAATACAAAGAAACCACATGGTTGTTCTTAACAGGGGACACAGGTCAGCCTCTCTCAGACACTTCATATTCCAAACAACAAACAATAAACTAAAAAATAAGCACGTGTCAGTAAACATAAACTTCTGTCCCCAAATTACCAGGAAAAAAAAACATTAATATCAGTCTAAGTGATGCAAATGAACAAACAGTATGCAGTTCGCTCTTACCATCTGCCCAGCCAATCAACAGCAGCACCATGAAGCTGGAGGTGTCCCGCACCTTGTCCTGCACTAGCCAAAGTTGCCATCACGACCATCAGTTCAGGAAAGCCTGTGCCATCACCGTTGGCCAACATTTCTGTTGCCATTGGTATTAGAGTACTCAGCAGAACAGTGCACACGCCTTCTCCGACTTGGCTAATCAAAAAGAAGCAAGTTTCAGACACGGTATATCACCTGCTGAAATACAGCTAAGCCCCACACTGCCAGGAGCACTGACACAGCAATGCTTTGAGGGCAAACAGCCACGCCTGGCAAACAGAAAGCTGACAAGAAGCCATCAGCAACTCACAAGTAATTTGCACACCTAGAGAACAAAGGAAATGAACAGCACACAACAGAAACGACAAAGGCTGTACTTTACCTGTTTTCCCGAACAATGTAAGTTGTCAAGAGTTGCAGCAGTTGCCTGTTCTCTTGAACAACGTCCAGTTGATCTGAGTCTTTGGGTGGGGACATGGTCATCCTGGTTAACCAGGCCTGGAGACGTACAGGCTCCACACAAGCCAGCTGAGCCAGAGAGCCACAAAGTCGCAACAGGCTGGGGTTGGGACTCTTCTCAGCTGGTGGAGAAAATTACTAGTGAGTGACAGATGCTACAGTGAATGTGTTTGAAGATGGCTTTCCATTGAAAGTGTGAGGCTGTCACTCCACTTCCTTTTAGAGCTTTTCTTTCAAGCATCTTCATATCGCAGTCTAATACAAGAACAATATAAGGTGGATAAAGGCAGGACGGAAGAGATTCAACAATCACTTACTTAGCTGGAAGAGCTTGGTGAAGAATTTCAGCACCCTGTTACAGAACTTCGCTGAGAGGTTTTCATTGGCTGTCGCCATCATGATCTGGACCAGTTCTCCACTATATGGAGGTGGGAAATCAAGTCAGCTTTGTAAAAGACAACCCATTCCTTTTTTTCATTTGCACTCAGTTATATCTGCCCTCACATTTAAGATTGGTAATAGTTTGTATAACATTGCTCAGCACAGCCGCCAAGTCACAGAAAGCGCTTTCAGACAAAAAGCAAACTCTTAGCTCGGACTAAAACCTGTAAATCTCATGAGCTCCTGAGTAGCATATCAGTATTTTCCACATATCAAGTCACAAAAGGGCCTATATTGGTTTCCAAACCAAAATTCAAGATTTTCTTGCCTATTTTTCCCTTCTATGTTAACAAAGTACAACAGCCAGCCACCAGACTGCTTCCATTTTGAACTGCTGAACAAGCAGAGAGCAAAACCAGACAATGGTCGGCTTTCTAATAGAAAAAAACTTCCCTCCAGTTCACCCTCATATCTCTTCAGAACATTGTTGTTGTGCTATGCTGTTTCCATCACAATTTGTCTTCATAATTCTAAGTCAGGCCAACACCCCACCTCCACCCTTAAAATTATCAACCTATTGCCCCGAGGAAGCACTGAGAGAACTTGGGATTTTGCAACTGCCTTATAGACCAGCATCTCTCAAAAACCTCCTTATAACGCCTTTGACAAAACAACCATCTTGCAAGATTCCCCACTGATGACCACTATGAGAACTCGCTGAATATTTAATTTGGAGTGACAAAGACCTAGATCCTCTCCCACACAGAAAATCTTTTCACACTCTGCTGCGCTGCTTGAAGAGTACCCTATCCTTACAGGGTTCTGCCTTTTCCTGCGCAATGGCATTAACATCACTTAGGTGTTGACAGTGACAAACTAAGAGAAAAAGGAAGAGAAACAAAGTCCTTGGGCTACAACTTTCAGGATGACTTCACCTTTCTGAAAAGAATTCCTCCATGGCTTTTCGGGCCTGGCTGCTCTCCAGCTGTTTCTCCAGATGCTGCAAACATTCCTCCAAGATGGACTCATCCAGGCCACTGGGGATCAAAAGATGCATGTTAAATAAGAATATCTAAGAGCAATTTCAACAATTTCAACAACTCTGAGAGCCAAGAAGTGATCAATTTTGCTAATACAATTCTAATAAACTTTCCACTAGCTGAAAGCAGCTCTCCTTCCAAGAGACAGAAGAAAAATAATTGATGAATAAACATACATAAACACCAACAAATCCACCAAATGTTCAGGAAAAAAAAGTGGCATGCGATGCTGCAGGCAAGTTAGAGAGTCAGAAAACTAGAAAAATCTAGACCTTTCAGACTGCTCACATTACAAATTCCTCTAAATGGCGGCTCTTTTTACACTTTGAGTCTCTTTTAGTGTTACTCCTCCCTATTCTCTCCCATGATCATCCCCACTCCGCAACGCACCCTGCAAGTAAAATCCAATTACGTTTACATTCTCTACCAGAAGGCGCAGTAGATTTCCCTCTGAATACCTTCCATCCAGAGAGGATCAGTGTTAAAAAGATGGAACATCATCATGCCTAATGGTTTTATGTTTCAGATGGGTAGAATCAACATCTGCGCATCAAGCTTATTCCCTCTATACACTCAGAGAGTAAGGGGTGGGAAGCACAAATCTGGCTAGTTTGCTATGATAAAGCGGGGATTAGCCATCCTTATAAACGGCAAGAACAGAGACAAAGGAATATAAAGCAAGTTAGGTCGGCATCTTCAGCTTTGATTTTGTGCTTGTATTTACATAATTTTCTATTTGCTTAAATAAAAAACTATCCAAATATATACATGTTCCATCCAGAGTTACAAGAGATGATTAAAATCCACACTGCCTGAATGGCAGGGCTGGAAATTCTGGTAACGTGAATAAAGTATCTTGTATTTTTAGTCTGCAAGTATAGAAGTCTTCAACAGATAAAAATAAGCTGATTTTTCGCCTTTCTGTTGTGCTGTTCAAGAACCAACACTGATGTTTAAACATATGATACTAATTCTTTGCGTACAGCTTTCTTGGAGGAGAACTACAAGCCACACAGCCTGTTACCTGTTTGGATCAGAGTGATGGGCCAGTATGTTATAGCATCCTGTGATCAACTTCTCATAAACACGTGCCAGGAATTCATCTGATTCTGCAGGGCCCAAGATCCTTTCTAGGGAGTTGCTGCTTATCTCTGCCACACTCTCTGTGCTGGTCTCCAAAAGGAGAGGCAATAGGGAATGAATCACCTGTGGCGGGTTCAAATCATCTGACCAGCTTGGAAAGAAAAGAAAACAAGTTAATTCTCTGTATGATGTATCAAAGAACACCCTTACTAGATAAATCAGAAGTCACACAAGTCTGGATGGAAGTCTGTGATAAAAACCCTTTTTAGAAAGCCAGGATAAATACACCGACCCAGCCGTTTTTCCTCTCAGAAAAATTGTTCTCATTGGAAAACTCTACACGTTACTTTTGCATACATACAGCTACAACATTTTCCTAGACAGTCACACTATCGCATAGTATGGCTTTTGGACTTGTCTGCAGTGTCAACAATTATTATTTTGTTTCAGAATATCTTAAAGTAAGTCCCTGGGAAAAAAAATAATTCTTCCATTTCCCTTTTTCTTTAAGCTTTGAAAACAAAGGAATGATATCACACAAGGGACTGGTAACAAAACAGAAATTAATTAACTAGATCCATATTGCCTCAGTTCATATCTCAGTTTCTTCAAGTCCCTATTTAACAAAAAGGACTAAAGGTTTCTCTCAGGGAGTCTGACTTTTAGAGATACCAGATCAAGGCAGAAAGGCTATTTTTCATTCATTTAGAATTTAGAATTGTACACTGAAAGTAACTCCGTTAAAGGCTTAGTTCAAAATACAGCACCAGTTCACTAAGTGTTGCAGCTGAACAGTCTGATGAAGACAAGACATTCAGAAGAGCAGACAGATCTATACAGCAAGAATGTAATATAAAAAACCATCACTTACACAATAAGATCCCCAGTGAGTCTGACCAGGGAGAGAAGGGTGTGTTTTAGGGAAGCTGCAAGAGGTAGACTTTGGCTGCAGAGAGTACCGAGGTGGGCGGCCTGAACTGCACTGATGTAGCTTTCTGCGGGGATCGTGTCATTCGCAAAGGCATTGCGCTAAGGATTGAGACACGCACAAAAATCAGAACCATTTATCTTTAACAGCAAGACAAACTGCCTGCCATTCCCAGCAATTCATGGAGTTAAGATCAGACCAGATCAATCCACGAGGCTGGACTCACCCATGAGCCAATGTTTGGAAACTCATTTGTATGAATGTTGTTCCATGATTCACATAAAGTCTGCACAGCTGATGGCAAGTTCTGAACAAGTGCTGGACCTGCAATTAATACGGAATTGTACGTCGTTGAGTAATTTCACGGGTCCTATTGAAAACCAGAATGCTTCTACAACACTGTTTAAAACTCGATCATTTGATTAAGACACAACTGTAGCTAAGTTGAGCTGTAATTCTACTGAGGGCTAGTTTCATGCTTTTCTACAAGTCAAAATTATCCCTAAAGTTTGCAAGACCTTCCCAGCTTCTTTCACTTTATTAAAACAACAGGAAACATGGCACAAATACTAATTTGCAGCAGTCTTCAACACATCAACATTTCATAATTCCCCTTACTATGCCATGCCACCGGAGTACCAACATGGTTATAAAAGCATTTCAACAAGCCAGATAAGCCCACAAGGTAGTTACTCTTTCAAGGTTTGCCCAACTTTTTCAGTTGTTAGGATACTAAAAGGAAAAGACTTCCCAGTCTGCTGCTGACAGGATAATGCACTCATTTGAACAAAGTGGTCGAGAACACATTAGCCAGCATACAGCTTTGAAATTGAATGTTGGCAGCATTGTAGAAAGCTACACCTACAGAGAGAAGAAAATCTGAACTATCCAGTACCCTCACCTAGAGTATTAGACTTGCAACGGCTGGATCCAATAGCCAGGACAGCAGCATAGCCTCGTAGCTTCTCTTCAGAAGGTTTGTTCTCAGTGGAGCCCTCTTCAGACAGGCTCCGTAGCAAGTAAGATCTACATTCGGGATGGAAAGGATTTATTTCGGGAAACAGCTCTGCATTTCAGAACTAAGTGTGTCAATATAGTGGCAGATAAGAAAGCAAACTTCTGAAGTTCTGCCCCGTACTTTGTGTTATACCACTAAGGGAGTTCTTGGCTTTTATCTCCTCTAAGCTACTTACCAGGAAAAGTGCCCACTCAAAAGAAAAAGCTGATTTACTTTTGCTTTCTTCTACACAGGTTCTAACGAGAGTTTAGAAGACTGCAGACTCTTAATATAAGAATTAAACACCCTCTCTTTCTTGATGGTCTGACAGTCTCACTATTATCTCAGTGAAATAACCTTAAGTAGCACTATCCTAGACAGTGGTAAGAGGACATTCCATCTTTGGAGGAAAAGCTGGTTTTGCAAGCTTGCAAGAAAGTCTTGAAAGATCAGGCAAGGAGGCTACTTAGAAACAACAGCTTCACATACACGGCTTGAGAAGCTACTTTTTATTCTTCTTTTAAAACAATCAACGCTCTAGAGGACATAAATTAGAGTAATTATACTAAAAAAAAAAGCACCTACCTCTGAGAAAACAAAAAACAAAGTGCAAAGAAAGCCCTGTGCACAGAAGAAAACTGTATTCCTACTAGCGACCCTAAGGACTGTACCTGGTAAATGTAGCGTAAGTGTCAATAAGCTGTAGCGTAGCAGGCAGGAGGTTCTTGGTTATCTCTGAAGACTTGTGTGGATCAGTTTCTGCAGCTAGCTTGGAAAAGTGCTCATCTAGAGAAACCTGGATCTTAGAAATTGCAGCATCAAGAGTGTAAATGGACTGTAAACTGGGAACTTCGTGCAGTTGGAGAATAGTTGTGCAATCAACACCACAGAAAGAGGATATCTTAAAATACAAAGGGATGTAACAGTAAGTGCAAATCATTCCACAAAAATAGAAGCTCCTTATGCACAATTGCATTCACACCACCTTACCTGTCGAGCAAAGTATTCCTCTGCTATTTCCACATCGTACTTCACTGAGTTGCACTTGCTGGAGGCCAATTCAATGAGAGAAGCAGCATGGTCAGCCTTCATGCCCTGCTTGGTAAGGTGATCCTACAGATGCCGAAAAAAGACCTGTCACACTTTAAAAGCACTCTATAATTAACCACTCTGCCGATTACCAGGCTAGAACACTTCAGAAAACACGGACCCAAGTTCCCATTTCTCACCACCATGCCCACATAACAAATCCCACATGCAGTCGGCACGGAAGAACAAGAGACTGGCATTCTTACTATCAACAACATTACAAAACACCCCTATAAAGATGAGGCCGTACCTTGATCCACGTGACATAAGAAGTGATTCGCAGACGGGAAGACCAGCGCAATGTGTGTAAAATATCACATTCGCTCATCTCTGGTGTGTTCGTAGCCAATTGATTCATGTAGTTTTTGGATGGAGGCAAAATCCCTAGTATCCGCCACAGTATCAAGAAGTAGTACTGAAGTGCACAGGCTTCCTAAACAAAAGTACAGTTGGACAAATTAATAAAGAAAGATTGCAGTTTCAATCATTACAGCTACTGAAATTCTCTCATCAGACCCTCTAGACTCCTGTAGATGTGCCAGATCAGATGAACACATACTGGACTGAGTTTCTGTCATATTATACAACAAATTATGCAACAAAGAGGAGTGAGAAAGGAGAAAGATTATACAAATTTTTTCTGCTTCATTGTATTCTAGTCAGACCTCCTGGAATTACCAGCCACATACAGCAAGTCTAAAACATGTTTTGAATTAAAAACGCCTATGAGATGTGCCGCCACCATAAACACTACCATTAACTATGGTATTTTTAAGTTCCTCACTACTCCAACTACTCTCCAAAATACTTCGGTTAAATACTTTGCTTGAAAATACTACGTTTGAAAACTTGTTATTCTTCAACACAGACAACATTACAGCTACACAGTCTTACCAGTGCAGTGACATTTTTGTTCTCTTTCCTCCTGAGTGTATCAAACTGTGACCCAGCTGCAAGTAATGAAGTCAGGGCTGTGTAAAGCTCATCATACTTCATAGTCCTAGAGAAAAGGACCTCACAAACCTGCAAGAGATGACAAGTCAGGATCATTGCTTTGCAAACTGCACAGCTCTGCCTTTATATACAGTCAAGCTCTTCTCTTAAGTATTCAGAATGCCCACAGACCAAAACTATGCAAAATAAAACTTCAGGAAGTTAATTCTGACTGGTATTTCTCTCCCCAGTCGAAGTACCAATGAACTGGTTATAAGGGAGCATGCATGAAGCAAGCCCATAACCTTGATGACAACAAATTTAGCGAGGAAACAAAACCCAGGAAGAACATGGAGCAAAATGATGAGAAAGCAACTCTAATGCCACGTGTCTTTGTCTCAGATGTTTCAGCAGCACTGAAAAATAAGTGTGGATATGATAGGGCTCTCTATCATAGCATACATATTTGAATCACAAGTGTTACTACAAGTAGTCCAACACTTCTTCAGCGACTTTGCATACTGACTTCCCTGACATGCAATTAGGTGCAAAAAGGAATCCCATGTTATCTTATCCAGCCACTATTCTGTTCTCCACTTAGTGAAAAATCTCTGGTCTCTCTGCTTCATCAAGTCTTTCTTTCTTATCTATTTTCCCTGGCACTTGTCAAAGCAACATGGCCCTCTGAAGGCTTACAGAAAGGTCTTTAAAACAGAAATCCCAATACCGTGCTATCTAGACGGTTCAGATCATCCTCAGAAGCTTCTAGAGATAGGATGCAGTAGAACCTGGGCTGTGGAACTGCGTCTGGAACATGAGGACAGAAAATAACGTTCAAAGTGACAGGTTTAATTAGGCAGTATTGTGTTATCCTCTTTCCTCCATCCCCACAACGTCTCCCATTTTAAGACTACTACCAGATTCTACTAAGATAGCTCCATGACACATTTTATGTGCTCTAACCTATGGTATGCAGCCAAGGTTTTCCTACTCCTACAATCCTGGCACAATAAATACATACTTATTTTGAATTACTTATAACATACTCCTAGATGACAATAATTTTGTTTAATAAAACTTTTATTGCATTACTACATGCATTTTTATCTATTGTTAACTATGCCCATTAAAAGTAGGAAAAGCTACCCACGCCAGGGCACAGGAAGGGCTCTCATTTATTTGTAAAAGCAAATCTTGGAATAAAAAATTCCTTACATTTTCTTTCTTACCTGATGAACAGTGTTTGGTCCAGTTTTCCTCCACTTCTTTAAACCCATGATAAAGTGGGACAGATGTTCGTCTGCTACTGTCCTGGGATCCACTCACCCAGCCAATGGGTGGAGTCAGCAAATTATATTGCACCTAGGTTAAAAAAAAAACAAACAAAAAACCACTCATGGCATCCTTGCCATTAAAGGTGTAGGGGGGAAAAATACCACCAACAACAGAAAAAGAACCATAAAAAACAAACAACCCTGTTGCTAAAACACAATCATTCCCAGCTTCTGAGGGAAGCCCTGGACCCTATCTTATGATTTTAATTCTGTAGTGAGCAGCTTAAATCAATGGTCAAACTTCCAACAACTGAAAAAGCCACGCACAAAACACTAGCAACCCATTAATGAGAACAATGCCAAAAACCTCAACAGTGAAAAGCTAAAGCAAGGACATGGTATACAAGCTATTTGTGAAGTGGTACCTACATACCCAAAGGCTCAAGATTTTGAAAGATAGGCGGGGCATTCATCCTGTCCTTACCAGGATTTATTAGGACAGTAGTTGCACCAGGAATTTATACTCATAACTGAACCTGCTGCTAGGAATCAGCAACTGTAGTTAGTAATGCATTATAAATCCAAAGGCTGGTAACAACATCAAAACCAATTTACTCCCAAAGGCCATGAAGAGACCAGAACACACCAAATGATTGCCTGTTACAGATTTCTGCTGGGTGACCAATTAAATATCCATGATGTCAAAATCTTACCTGTTCAAATAGGTACACGGGGGCCTTGGAATACTGATGGAGCAGGTAGTCAAACACCAAGAGTAGACGTGCCACAATAAGTGGCACAGAACATTGCTGGGTATCCATGTTCACTGTCAGCTCCACAATTGTCTGGATACAGAGCATCATGATAGATCTGCGGCCCCTCTCAGAGAAGTTGTGAAAAATAAGCAGCAGCAGCTGGAGATGTTCAACATTCAGATCTTCTGTGTCACTGGGAAGAGTTCCCTGCAAGGCATTTTGCTTCAGTGTGCCCACAAACCTGACAACAGGAGAGGAAATTTCTGAAGTTTACTTTTCTCCTTGCTTAGACCTCTCTTTAAAATCTCTTTAACTAGAGGTTAGAGAAACATTGTCATAATTCTATTTTTTCTGCTTATCCTTCTAATACTGGCAATTTAATAAATTTTTCGCTACATTGTGTATTGGAATAAGACTACGCAAACAGTAAAACTTACAGAAATTCAATTAGCGGCAAATGCATTTGATGGAAAATATGAACCATCATTCAAAGGGAGAAAGAGAGATGCAAACTTGTTCCCACAGGAAAGGCTGTCCGCTGTAGCTTTAAGCCAGCTAAACCCTATCAGAGACCTTCACGTTCAGGTAATGGCAGAGAGGAAAAATCTTGGCACCATCGTAACAGAACCTACCAGAAACCTGCTGAAATAAGATATTCGCCTTCCCTTTTTAAAACCAGCATTGCTGTAAGTAATTCAGCCTCCACCCGCAGTTAAATCCTGATTCTAGGTTTCATCTCCTATGCTCTAGGTGAAGGACTCCAGCAACACGGAAGACTGACCCTCTGCTCCTCCAAGTATCACATACCATCACCGCTCAGAGAACACACACACTTGTTACGCCAGTCCCAGAGCATTTTCACTTGATAGAAAATGAGAAAGGTAAGAGATGACTGATTTTCAGCTTAATGTAAAATTATCTCACCTTTCCCAAACTTTAAGGCATTCTGGAACGTCAGGATCCCCCTGGGCGGTGGCTTTATGCTGCCAAATCAGGAGAAGTCGCGAGAGCACTGACAAACTTTGAGGATGGATGTAGAGAGGCCACGGACCTTCAGAAAAAGGGGCAACTCCCAGCTGCTGAAGAAGTGTGTTCTGGAACAAAACAGAGACTTGTTGAAAAGAGGTAGGTCCTGTTTGATGCTTTAACTAAAAGCATGATCTGAACCTATAGATGACAATGAAGAGCAGGGCTCACAGAGCTCATAAGGGTTCACACAGCAATATCTCTCCTATCTCAAATATATGGCATAGCTACTGAGGGACACTTACGCTGTCACTTTGCCACCTAGAACACAACAAACTTTCAACTTCAATGCCAATGCAGAAAAAATGGCATTAATGAGCTCTACTAATTTACTGTGATATCACAGCAGGAGAGATAATGCTACTGTGTTCAGTATCAAAGAATTTGGAAGAAGACCCCTTTAACTGATCACAGTAACGCTTGCTTCTTTTCAAAAGTCCAACTGCTTTAAAAAAAAACAACAACAGAGTATTTTAAATACGGTAGAAAACAGTCAACAAAAAGTACAGGGATTGAATTCACTGATTGGTAAGCAGATTTATAACCTCTACTTATAGCGTTAAGTCGGGTCAGCTCATGACCTAGCAAAGAAACCTAGAGGCTACAAAGTGAGCGCATGAAAGCAAAAGGATTAATTTGATTCTCTCCTGAGAGAATTCCAAGGCCTTTTGGCATCAGTCCTGACAGCAAAGCAAATCTGCAGGAAT
>NW_008824934.1:5492559-5494180 GCF_000699105.1 Pygoscelis adeliae | reverse complement strand
ATAAACGCATGGATAGAGGCAACTCTCCAAAACAAAGTAGACAAACTCATTTCCTTTTCAGCTTTTATGACCTTCAAAGTTCAGTGGATTAATTTGAACTCTAGATATTAAGTTTACACTCTGCAGGATGTTTTGTACTGGATGACAGCAAAGGTCATCCAACTCATTGGATCCAAAACATTCCAAGCTCTGCTTGCAAAAGAATATACTCTAGGGCCAAACGGAATCATCAACACACTACTCTAGGTGTGGAGGGTCCATTAACAGACACCAACACTTCTTCATTTTATTTATACATTCAATCACAGACTTACCTGCAAGGCAGGGGACTGAAGATCCGAGGTCACCAAGGAATGGTTGAAGTGATACAGTGCAGCAGCAAACTCCTCATCTGATGTGCCTGTAAGACAGGGATCAAACCATTTACTACCGTTGCTCTCCTACATTTAAAATTTCCACATGAAACTAAGAAAACATACACCTATAAATCCTACAGTCTGTGTTCTCTAACAGAGAAGTTCTACTCACTCACCCTTAAGCCCGTCCTTATCCACTTCTTTGATGATGCTAGCTAGCGTAGCCATGTGTTGCTCCGAAAGAGAGACACTCAGGTAGTTGCGAATGAAATTATTCCTGGAGTTCAGCATTGAAGAAGTGATAAAGTTCAAAATGTTTGAAGCTAGGCTCAAAAACTGAAAAGAAAAGAGAAACACGCTATAGAAGCAACAAAAGCAGAGGGACTGTAAGACAACATTAAACAAAACCTAAACCACCAGCAAAATAAATCAAGTCCCTTAACTCCAGCCCTGGCAGCGGAGTACAGGTTTACTCATCGCAATCCCGCTCACTGTACCCTGTGTTCTGTACCAGGACCGATTTTAGAATTCTCTGAAAAGGTTGCAAGTCTCTAACTTCTCGACTGCAGCATTTATTTTTGTCTTTACCCAGCGGAATTGGAGCTAAAAGCATTCTATCAGCAAGTCATTTCACTCATAGTTCTGCCCTCATTTTCCCTCTCCCTCTGTAACCCAAATCGATATTATCCTCAGTCTTTGCTTCCCTGGCACTAACAGATACTGTGATATTCGACCTGACGGAAGAGTAGAGAAAACGTCTTTCTTCAACGCCAAGACAGTCACTGATTCTCCATTAGCAATGTACTTAAAATACCCGACATTTATTCTGTTGTCTGTCAATGTAGCTGGCCACTGACAAGTAAACCACACGACAGCACATCAGTTATTTCATTAAGCTTGAAGACCTTCCCATACCAATTCTGGATCTTTGCGGCTGGCCAGGATGTTCCCGTTCTCTCCAGCAGTCTGTTTGTTAGGGCTTTTCACTCTAGGCGAGCTCTCCAAAGGTGGTGGTGGAGGGGGTGGCGGTGGGGCCACTTTCTCTTTGCTGGGAGAGATTGTCTCTTCAAACCATTGCCCAAGGATCGGTTCACTGTCGTCATCTAACACAGAAGGCAGGAAAAACAAAAGCATAATATTATAAGCAACTACCTTATGCAAACTACTCAGCTTAGAAAAGGCCTGAAAAAGAGTTTCAATGAGCACAGGTAAGGTGTCTGCTGTCTTCATTTCTCCTTTCCAAATCGCAAGGCTAACCACTTTTA
>NW_008824934.1:5482334-5492540 GCF_000699105.1 Pygoscelis adeliae | reverse complement strand
ACAAGAAGAAATTATTTCCGCTCTCCTCTTAAGCAAATACTGCCAAATCCCAGCCACTCTGGCTTTAGTTTACATAAATAAGTACAGTCAGCATTACTTCTGCCAAACAGATCTTACAAACTGTTTCATATTTTCAGCGTTACATGACATTCCAGTCCAAGAAGGCAAAAGTCCAGTAGCCAGGTTTCCACTAAATGTGAAAGACAGCGCAAAATCCTGCCTTAGATTGCTTGCTGCAAACTCTATTACCTTGGCTGCTGTCCTCCTCAGTGCTGCTAAAATCATCCTCATAGTAAGTATTAGAATCAGTGGAGGCACTTGCATCACTGCTCATGGAGCCCTTCCTCTGACGCTGCAAGACACAAGCCTTAAAAGAACAGCAGAACAAGTTAAATTTTAGAATTATGAAAGATAAGAATTTGAAAACAAGAATAACTTCCTAATGCATTTTAATTTTCTTCTAGCAAATTTGTCTCAACTAATTTATTGAACAGTTTTGCAAGGCTTCGCCCCCTTAAGTTGTATTAAAAATTACACAGGATGGTTGAAAACTAATAAGCTATGCCAAGCTTGTAAGCCACACTTCAAGTAACAGCTCTAACATAAAAGCATCCATTTTGAATACAGCCTTTTCATCTTCTCACTAAACTCATAAATACCACTGAGCTTTTTACCACAGAAAAATTTCACTAGAACAAGTTTGTCAAATTAACAGTCTCTGAAAAGAGGAAAGAGAGAGGCCCCAGTTGACAGCTTCTGAAAGAAGAACTCCAAATTCTTCTTAGCCTAGTCACAGTTTGTCAAGTGAGAATTTTCCATGCAGATGACGCTTAGTAGGAGAGGTTCAGCTACAGAAGTTCTCTAGCTGTATGCCAGTTCCTACCTTTCTGTAGGAAGTAGATAGCAAAGTCAGCAGCAAATTAGTGAGTGGTACAGAATCTATCAGCCGCTGAATTCTCTGGATGGATGTGCTTTGAGCCATGATATCCAGCACTGCTGGCGGACCATCACTCTCCCAGCCCTGGAGGATGGCATTGAAAAGAGGATTTGAAGTGTGTTTCAGTGGAGAAGGCAAAATGTTTCACAAGAACGTACATGCTACCTACATACCTTGTGCAATGCCTCCACTTGCAGATCTTGAAAGAGCGATGACAGCAATTTGATAGCATGATTTGCTAGCACCACTGACAGAACACCAAACCCTTGATGCCTACAGAAACATAAAGGATATAATGTAATTTCGGGGGGGGGGGTGGGGTGGGGATGGGATATATATATATACACACACACTAAATTGAGTGAAGTGACTGCTTTGCTACACTGAAGACGACAACTTCTTTTCAAGCATCAAGACTTGAATTACAAATGCGGATAAAATTTCAAGAGACCAACAAGACCCCATTGTAGATGCTTGCTGGGCATAGTTAGATACACAGACAATGATTACTTCAGTGGGGTATTTACGTACCCTTTCCCAGGTCCTAGTTTGGGAGACCCAACGCCCTCCTTAGTACGAGCAATAATGTCTCTGACGCGAAGAGCAGCCAATGGATCTTTCTCCTTTCCCTTATCAGCCAAGGCCGTGGGGCTGAGGTTCAAGATGAGGAAGAGGCTGTTTAGCAAACACCAAGCCCCGAGCAGCTGGAAGTTCTGATAATGCTATCACCCCAAAAGTGAAGGGGTGGGGGAAAAAAAAAAGCACCAAAAAGACAAAATAGCATCAATCCAAATGCCAAAATACACCAGCTCAGAAACAGTGAAAAAAGCTTCCCGAGACGCAAATCTTACCTCACCCCCTGCACGGCGTGAATTGCTGATGGCTTGTCCAATCATTTCATAGATTTCAAGCTGCAAATAAATCCAAAACCACGATAATGTTTAAGTGCTCCACTGGGCAATAATAAGCCACTACACACACTTTTAAAACTCCAAATACAATTGTATTTTGCCCTCTACAATTAGCCACCCCATTACTTCCTTTATCAGCAAGTCTAATGCCTAGAAATAACAGATATATATTGCAATCCAAATAAATACAAATTCTATGCAGTTCACCTGCTGAGAACGAAAACAACAAACGCTCTCTCATCTACTTACACATTTCTGTACAATAGTAGCAGCATCATTTTCATAATCTTCTTCTTTGGAACTTGTTGACCCTGTTCGTACCTGTTGAGTGCTACCCACATGTAGGATGGCCATGCAAGTTGCCACACTCACACCTGATTGAAAACAAGTGGAGGTAACATTCTTATTAAAAGCCAATCTCGGGACTCTATGTTCCTACTTAGCACATTAGAACAAGCAGTATCATACATGCCCATAAACTTGGCAGAGCTGGGAATACTCAATATTACAGCTGATAAATTAAAAAATCTTTCTGAAGTACCCCCAAAAGATTCAAGTTTTGTCCTACAGAAACACGTGAGAACAATTAAAGGAGGAAATGTTTTACCATGTAATTCAATACCATTTTTAAGGCAATCTTCATACTCGGCTGCCATCTCTCTTTAAAACGTTACCCATAGCAATTAAACACTCAGGATTCTGGTGTACTTAAACCACTCCTGGGAAACACGGTTGATTTGGGGGTATAAACAATTAAGCTGAAGCCATAAGCATTGCAAAAATATATTATGCTCTGAACATACAAAAAAAAAAAAAAAGAGCAGAAATTACAGGCTATTAAGACAACGTTGAGTCACTCGGTCTTTCTCTCAGATACTGACAAGAACATTTGCAAAATGTATCAGAATTTCAGCGTCACTATAACAATTTTCATATTAACCCAGTCACCAGACTACGCAGTATGCTGCATAGCTTTCAAATTCATGAGAAATAAAGGCTACTTGTGGGCTGAGCCTCAAACATGCAGGTAACAAAGCAGAGCAAAAGCGGGAGCGACTTAAAGCTCCAAAGAAAATATAGGAAATCCATTCACCTGCATAGAGACAGCTGAGAGCAAGAACAGTCACATCTTGGAGACGCGTGGGTGTCAGGGGCTCCAATACAGGCAGAGACAGAGTATCCAGTGCCATGGTCACATCTATTACCAGCGAATGAAATCTATAGTAACGACACATGTCAAGGTTCAGCAATGCAATGTACACATCAGACAGCTCACAGGAGCAGCACAATAACTGATGCTGTATAGCTAGCACAGTTATTTTTTCTCATATAGTGTACCCAGCATCCACCAAAGAAGAGTGACAACAGACTCCTACCCATTGCGAACAGCAGTGGCATCTGCCACTGTGGCTGGCATAATAAAAAATGAGTTGGCTGACACTGCATCCTGAAATCGATTTATGTATCGCAAGAAGTATGGGAGGTTCAGGCACACTCTCAGCAGTTTTTCAGAGCCACCTACCAAACAAAAATAGCAGTGTTATTTTTACTGTTCATGGGAGAACTTCTAAGCAGAACAGATCTAACGGTCATCAATAATTGACTTAATTATTCTTTGTGGTGAGAAAATATCGTCATAGACGAGGCAACAGGATAAAGACTAGTTTACAACACACAAAGCAGATGGTGGAGTTTTCAGTCAGTACTCGTAAGGGGTTTCACAAAGCTCTGTGTGCATGTTACGTGGCACGCTAGGTCTAATTCACACCTGCTCAGTAATCCATCCCATAGACTATTTTATATCATCCACATTTTTTTCCCCCAAAACCAAAGCTACTGCATACAAATATAACGATTTCATCTCCTCTGCAATGAAGAGAACTACATTACAGCTACAACCTCCCTTGGTAACATCAGCATGCAACTGCGTGAGTCCTAAAGAACAAACGCTTTAGGTCAGAAAGTTTCTTCCCATCCAGAGCTCTAAGGTGTAACACTGGAGAGTCATTTGCTCTAGCATTTTTTTCCCCGATGCTAAAAAGCTGATTCTCACCAAGTTCTTGCAGGCTGGCTACATTCTGAGCGATGAATATGCTTTTTGTCTTTGCCACAGAGGTCTGATCTGTGGAAGCTTGATCCTCGCTCTCTCCTTCCACCTAAAAGCAACCACATACTAAATATTATCATGGAAGCATTAAAAATACACGGTATTGCAGTAAGTCTCTACACAGGAGCCAGGCACATCAGCAGCAAGAACTCGAGAGCTATGAATATCACTGAACATTAGTGTCCATGAGGCAACAAAACTACTACTGCCAATACAATGCAAACAGTATTTTCTCGTTTGCCATTCATCAACACGCAAGTAGGATTTAAATACTTAAGAAAGTTTTCTTTACGCGTGTGTATTAAAAAACTACCACTTACTGCCCTCTGTCCTTGCCTACGCCAATATTTTATTAATGCTAAAGTTCAGATTGCTTCTATTCTAGGGCTGTTTGTTTACCTGTGTCTCTGGTGTGATAGAAGGTGATGACGAGACTCTAGGGTTAAAGACTGATGTCAACTGATTGAGGAAGTTCATCTGCACTTCTTTCTGTCTTAGTTCTGGGCTCACCGGGGAGGCCAGCTCCTTCTGGTCCTCTACTGCAGGGGAAACAGCAACACATAATTTCATACATCAAAACCATAGTATTTTCTAAGCCTAACTCAAGTGCCACAGTGATATAACCATAAATTAAAACACCTACCATCAGAGAGGGTTTTGACGGTCTGAGGCAGCTTGGCCGATTTCATCATTGCTGTGAAGGTAATAATTTCGGTTCGATCCAGGCGGCTGCAGCCCGTGCACAGCCCCTTTATCAGTAGAATGAGGTGTTTCTACAAAGAAAAAGACATCAAGTACAATTTAAACTCTCTCGATTCCAATTATTCCTCGATATCGTTTATTCTAAGCAGCTGCATTAAGAGTCCTGCAACTTCAGCTAGTAAGGCTACTGCAACATCCCAAATCCACTCTGATCTCATACCAAAGATTGTGACGGCTTACTAATTGCAGGTAAGTCAGGTCACTAACATTGTCCCACGTGCTTGTTATATTTCATTACACAAAACCAAATCAGACTGTAGGAAATTGCAGGCTTGAGGCCGTCTGTATTTCAGCTTGCTCACAAGCTGAAATTCTGAGTAAAGAATGCAGAGGGAAGATTCAGCAGGTATCAGTCTCTATCGAAGTGGTACACCTTAAATATTTTCAGAACTTCATTAATTTTGCTTTATGCAACATTAGAGCAAATATTTCGGAATTAGAGGCCAAAGCCCATTTTCGCACTCAGGCTTGCCCACACGGTCAAAATCTGTGCTCACCTGTGACACAGCACACGCTTCATCTGGGTTCTCAAGACGCAGCAGTGAGAATTCAATCAGGACTTTACAAGCAGCTGCCACTGATTGCAATTGGTTTCTTGGTACTGCAAAAAGGAGATGCTTGCATCACTCAGCGCAAGTTTTTAGGTAATTCAGTGTCAGAGGTTCTTAATGCTTTCAATAAAACAGAATGCTATGCAATGCGCACGCATACGCAATCTATCATGCCTAACACATAGATGCAATATAAACTCATTCTCATTAAAATATAACCCAAGAAACGTCAGTAAAGCAAGGGTAATACCTTCTACCCAGACATGGTAATTTAGACAGATACAATGGCTTCCCCAGCAACATTATTTAATACTGACAGAAGCACTGAAGAATACGAAACAAGTTGACCAAAACCACTTTTTTGCTGAAATTGCCAAATTCTGTCAGCCAAAATATTATAAAATATTTTGAGTCACAATGTTTTGATCATTAATTCCAACACAGTAACATAACTGCTAAAGAATAATCTAAAAATCCTGAAAACGGATTTAACCACTTCCTTTGACCAAAACTTATTTTCCCTAAATGAAGTCAGGCCAATGAACAAGCAACCAAAAAGTCAATGCTGTCCAGTACTTGGTGGCCAAATACTCCTATCGACAAGTTTCCCTTTCCATCTGAATTGACATTTTGCCAGTATAAAAGGTAGCAACGCTGGCCTCGCGCACTCTGTCTTAAAATCCGATTCAGAAAGCGGGCTCGAGACAAATACCAAAAGGACAACAGTTCTAGTTTACTTTTACTACACCCGAGTCATAACACAAGAGCAAGAGAAGCGAAGGATGGGGAACACTTACTTAGACCACAGACGGTAGTGATGTAATGTGTAGAAAGTGCAACGAAGGAAGAGTAAAAAGGCTCATATTGTTTGTCGTGGTGCAGGATTTCAGATTCACTGCAATAGGAGAACAGGAGATATGTCAATTATATACAGCACAATAACGGCACCACACAACACTCAGAATACGTTATATCTATTAACAGATGTAAGACAAGATCATTAAAATCACATGCTCTTTCCAAATCAAAGTTTTGAGAACAGAATTCTCTCCCTTGTGTCCCATATCCCCTGTCCTCAGGACCGAGTCCTCCAGCAGCTGACAGATCGCGGCACGAGCATCGCTATCCACATAGGGAATTTAAGGAAACCATTCCAATACTGCAAATGTTTCTCCTTTACACCATCAACAGGTCAGCTGCTTTAATCGCTCTCCCAGTCAAAGGTTCATTAATCTTTAAGTGATTCTAAACTCAGCTGCCCGTAATGTTTGGACTGTTTGTTCTGCTAACTCTAGGCAGGATTTGCCAGGACTGGAGCACAAGCATTCCCTTTCTGTCAAGGCACGGAGTCAACTGGAGTTTATGCAATTCTGCAAAACAGAAGGATCAAAACAGGCAACTGCATAACAACAACAAATACACAATGGCAGTGTCTGCAACAAACTGGGGAATAAAGACTTTTGGCAGGTAATGCACAGCAGAGAAAAACGCATCCACAGAAATCAGCCTCACGGGTAGACATTTGCCACTTCGGAGACCTGCATCATTTTACCCTGCGCAGAAATCAACACAAAGCTCAGAGCGAGTGAAAATGTAACGCCAACTCAAACCAAAAGTAAAAATAGTAAAGCAAAATACGCATCAACACACTGAAAGTCAAGCCTCTGAGGTTTCTCAGTGAGGCTCGCTGGCCATGGAGAACATCTATTTATGCAGAGAAATGACACGTTAAAGGCCACTGCAGTAAAGCGTCACACATCCCATTTGCACAGAAACCTGGAGGCAACCACCTCGAGAACAGAAACACAGCTCTGCCTCCATAGCTAGTTCTGCCCTTGGTTTTTCCTGTGACGAAACCAAGGGATGTGGACACATGTCTATTAAATGCTTAAATTAATTTCTTTCACATCTTCAGAAGATAAAAACTTTCATTCAGTGATGTGAATGAGCAAGTTGGAAGAACAGGTTACACGATTCAACTTCACCAGCCACTTTAACTTTACCTCTCAAGACACAGCCTCTTCCACCTCTGGCAACAGAGTTTATTTCTGGAGGGGAAGCGGGGAGCAGAGGGCATCAGCCTATCGCGGCATGCTCTACCCAACTAAAATGATGATTTCTCAAGTTTGGCAATGACTAGCGCTGCTGCAGAGTATGGCAAAACGGACTCACATATCCCCTTCACCCACCCACACACAACGATGCCAGCTTTGGCAGGGTGGGAGGAGGAAGAGGACACACCATTCCCTGCTGACCTGAACAGCACCCAAATTATGCCCAGCCATCTTCCCTTTTTCTATCCTAAGTCATCGTTTCCAGTCGTAATGGGAGATGTGGCTGAAACAGAGGAAACTGTAGAATGTATCATTTCTTCTGGAAAAATGAACAGAAAGAAATACTCAACAGCTTTGTAGCTTTGATTTCCTGGTTCTGAGATTTTTTTTTTTATTTATTTAGTCTACCCGAAAAGCTGAAATAGCAAAGTAGCTGCTATGAAGCGAGCAGCTTTACTTGAAGATATTCAGCAGCATAACTCAACTGAGTTTCAACATCTCACTCAGCAGGCTTCCCCTCGCCATCTCCTGCCAAAAGTGCACTGATGGGTAATGAGCCCAGAGACTGAATGTGCAAAAAAGTTCATGCTCTCTTCTGTTCAGACACTAATTTCGCTTGCCTACCTCTTTATGCCCCGCTATAAATCAGCAGCACTAGGTGTACGCAACGTATTTTAAGAGAACAAATGAGAACAATCTGGGAATAACAGAGGACAGGAGAAATTGGCAGGTCCTCAATTATCGTTCTGCCGTACAGGTCAAGCTGTGCAAGACACAATACCCACGAGGTATAAGAACACAAAGGTGCAGAAACCAGAACAAGATAGGGAATTTCATCTGGATTGGACAATAAGAGGCTTGAGTTTTATTAAAACAAGTTGTGGACTTGTTATGGTAGTGAAAAGTGGAAGGCATCTGTCAACTAATCATCAAGTCCTTGCAAATAAACATCACAGCTTAATCTGTGATTAGATAACTGCTAGAGCGTTATTCTGCACATACAGTGAGATTTAACAATAACTTTTGGCCGTCGTATTGTGATTTACTGCTTAAATAACATTTGCTTCCCAGGGAAAACCATTACTCGCACTAAGCGAGAAGCCTCTGTGTCAATATCAAATATAACACGTTGGCCACAAATACCATCTCCTTTCTCAGTTCTGCTTCCAAATCTTAAACAGGCCCGAAACAGACCCTTTATGGAAGGCAGCAGGCACAAAAGCAGCCCCTTCCTTGAAAAGGCACAGCAGCAGGTGCAGGAGTTCTCCCCCTGTTGAAAACCCTTCCCTGAAAACCTGCCCCGTTTGACTGTCACAGACTTCGTAAACTGTGTTCCACTTCAGCTGCATCATTCCAAGTCAGCATTTCCATAATTTATGTCGAATAAGAGGCCAAAGCCTATCAATTCTTGAATATACCTGCTAATAGGGGAATTCCAGTAACACGATGATGCTTAAACTTAGAAGTGAAACATAAGAGTTGTCAGGAAAAGGAGTTTATTAATTTCCTTTGAAAAGAATAACGTTAGCAATTTCACTGTCATCGCACCACGTTTATTTAAGGGGTAACGCAGCCACTTTGCAGATGGTGTCAACCACACAGTCTTGCTACAAGAGCTAACAATCATCTTCTAAAAATAAGTTGAACAGATAAAATGTTTTAGATTAGAAATCTAAAGCTAGATTATTTGTTCAGAATAGAAGAGCGTGGCTCCAAACACGAACGAGCTGTATTTTTTCCTCTGTGACTCGCCACGTTATATCAAGGCATGAAATAAAAGATGTCGTCCTGCAAGACTCCACAGGCCTTGCGCTCGCATTAAATCCTGCTGGGTCTGAAACGCAGTCAGCATCAGGCACACAACTCAAACCTCAGGGCAGTGCTACTTACAAGGCAACAAACTGCTGTCTCAAGTGGAAAATGGAACCGTTGTTCTCACTAATAGGGGAAACAGACCTCTCCCAAAAGTCAAGCGCGTCCACTTAAGTGTTTCAGTGATATTGTTCTGCTGAAACACTCCAATAATGAACTTTAGGCACAGTGACAGCAGAGCGCTGCAAGGGAAAGCGAAGCTGAAATGGTCCCTAAAAGAAAGATTAGCCAAAGAACTGCCCAAATCGCATAAATATTGAGTATATGCAGGTTTCGTGCTGAACCACTGCTATACCTATGTAGGTGCAGAATGTTAATCTGAAGCATCCGTTGCTTGTACGCTCAGCTGTTCTATGTTAAACAAAATACCACAGGGCTTTATTTTATTATCTTCCTTAGCGCAGTGTTTATTTTTTGTTTCCTAACAACTTATTATGGTCAGGGTGGTATCTTTGTAACTGAGAATAATGTTGTAGCATTCATACCTAGCGTTTTAAATCATAAAATAAGCTGTAAGCCAAATTAAATAGCTCCAATAAGAGCTCTTATGCTCCGAGTCTAACCTTTCTGGTCAAGAAAAGGCAGACTTGATTTGCTTCAGCTTCATTTCTCCTTAAAACACGAGCAGTATTTCACTGGTAGAAACCTAAAAGGAAGCCAATGCCGCACAATCACACCCCCCCCACCCCCGAGCCTGTGACCAGAGAGGACAGGCCAGGTGAGACAACGGTTTTCACTGCACAGCCTGCAAAAGCGTAACGCGCTTGAACAAAAGCAAAAACGCAGGAACAGTCCCGAAGCCTCTCCGCGGGGTAACTGTCAAAGGTGCTTTTGCTGCGGCCGAGCAGCAGCCAACGCGAACAGCCGGGCGTGCATCCTCATCCCCGCTTATTAGGTCCCAAGGGCACCACCCCAAGAGCCTCCCAGTCCCCAGGAAACCGGGAGGAGGCTGGGCGTGAGTAACTCCCCGGACGCTGCTCGGGGCTCCCTTTTTCCCCGGCAGCCCCAGCCG
>NW_008824934.1:5471334-5481329 GCF_000699105.1 Pygoscelis adeliae | reverse complement strand
CCATGACGTTAGTCATGGCTGGCGCTGAGGAAGGGGCGAGGATCGAGAGGACAGGCGTCCTTAGCATTATCTCGGGGAGATGACGCGATGGCAGGTTTCAGGGCTTTAACAGAGGTTTGGGAGATTTCTTTTTCAGTCATAACAGACCGATGTCTCTTTTCCATCTCTCTCCCCTTTCTTCTCACTAGGAGACATGTAGGCAGCATATCGTTTTGTTGCGCTAACAGCTTTTCCTCCCAAATATCTTCCAGCAAAAATGTAACTCATGTTTGCCTCCATCAGTCACGCAAGCTGGAATTTCTAACTGAACCCAGCGGCAATGCTGTGGGTGGCAGATCTTCAGCCAGTCCGACTCCCAGATACCTTCTCCAGCCTCAGCCTTCCCTCCACCCGCAGCCTTACCGCCAGGCACGGTTCAGCAGCTTGACCTGAGCGAGTCTCTTTGTGATCATAGTAGCAAAAACCAGCCCGAAGAGAACGCTGCTTATCAGCACGTAGTCATAGTCGTCTTTCAGGACATCAAACTGCTTCGATGGGTACACTCGGGTCTGGTAGATGTCCAGGCCATACGCCACAACCTAAAGAGTTGAGATCATGAGCCGGTAATGCAGCTTCCAGCAGAAAACCAGATACCTCAACAATGACTGACTCGGGTCTATGGTTCTGATCAAAAGAAGACACGTTTAAGCAGTGAGCAGCCACACGATCGGAAGTGACAGATCTCCCTGCCACAGGCTACGGTATCACGCTGCTCGGCCCACAAACTCCACGGCCCTACATTGAAGCCTCCGCCCTGTACTCACCAAACAAGTAGACTCGAGGCCGGAGGGGGCTGTGTAAATCCCTCTCATTCGAGATATGGTTTGATTGTAGTTGATAAACCTCTCGGCATGGATCTGCACATCAGGGGAGTATGGAATGAGGTTCTCTTCTCTGAAAGGCATTTAAAGAGAAACCAAAATGCAACCAAACAGCACACAAAGGACATCATCTGTGTTTCCTAGTCTGATCATCAAAAGCTGACCTAAACCGGCAAATTTAGCAGCTCTTCCCAATGCAGATTCATTTTTGCTGCAAGATGAAAACCAAACACGCCAGCTGGGTCAGACTACACTGCAGCACCCTCCTTTTAGGCTTCCAAAGTTTTAAAAATAAGCGTCATTTTAAAAACTTCAGACAGTTACTCTGACTGCTACTTCTTGGAGTGCAGACAACAGGCTGGTTTTGCTAACAAGACGACCTGCTGCATCACAGATAAATGTGTTCCATCATCACAGACTGGGAACAAAACAACCTCTCTTAATCTCATGCAAGAATTGCCCTGAATCTGCCCAGGACGAGTTGTTCTACTTCACACTACCGTATTAAACACAAAATCTATCCCTCTTCCAAGCTGCCCAGAACAGTGGTCATCACGCTTTCCTTACCTGCTTTGTTCTGTAGGGATCTCTGGGCGGCGAGGATCCAGCAGAGCCTTTGGAAGAGAGAGGATGGCCCCGGAGGGAAGCCCAACTGTGCATTAAAAGAAACGCATCTTAAAAAGGGCCATTTCTGACAGCATTTTCTAACAGCTAACATAAATGCTCTCTCGATGCTTATCCTTGCACTTGCCGGCAGTCCAGGGCAGCCAACAGGCAGGATTTTCGGCAGCAAACTGCATTTTGCTTGGTTTTCACTGCGAAACGTGGCTGATGCAGGTAGCATAAAAGCATTCAGGACAGAGCAGCGCGTACTTACTGAGCAAGTGACGGCTGGTGATGCCTCGCTCGGTGATGGTGGCCTCCATGGCACTGATAGCAGATGGGAAGATGTAAGATTGCTGGAGAACCTGAGGTAAAATCGGGCGGTCAAGGGAGCTGAAGGCTGTGGCATTGTATTGCTCCGTCCCCTCATACAGCTCCAGCACGGTGAACTCGTTCCGACGCGCCTTCGTGTTCCAGTACTGGTACTGAAACGAGAGAAGACTTTTAGGAATACGGGGCAAGCAGAGTCAGTAATACAGGGGTGGCAGGAAATCACAGAGAATGGTCAAAAAGTCTTCTCCATGCAGGTTCGGCAACTGCCCCTACCTCCCAAACGTAAAGAACGAGAAGATAAGAACAACTTCTTACCACCACCCAGTTCTCTGAATGAACAATGTGGACAGGTCCCTTTGCTTTCTTCTGTACCGATGAGTGGATGATCCTGCCTGTGACTCCATCTATCAGATATATTCCAATGAAAGTGCGCTCATGATGCGTATCCGTGCTCTCTGTCACCACAGCAAGCAGGTTTGGGTTCAAGGACTAGAGAAAGAGAAAGTACAACTGAGACCCCCACTTTAGTGCCACAGGCACCTTGTTTATCTGCATTTCAACTGGGACTAGGCATATAATAAACAAAGTATCTCATTAGCACAAATCACCTCAAGAAATCAAGTAGCTACTTCCCCATCATCAGATGTTTGACTGACTGAATTGCTGCATGAAAACATTTTATAAAAGAAATCTCCCAACAAAACTAGCATCTTCTGCAGGGGGTTGTGGACACTGACACATATATAGAATAAATGGCACCACAGGGCAGTTAATCTCAACGTAGTGCCTAGAAACGATGCCGAGATCTTCCCGTGAGACAATACATCAACAAGAAGTCAAAAAAAAGTTCCAGCAGCACCTTATAGAGGACACTGCGGTCTCCCATCACACGGCCCTGGGAGTGCACGTGCTCATTGGACCTCTTCCCTTTCACAGTCACTATCCTCTGTACTTCGGTGGGTATGATCACCTCCCAACTCTCCTCTGTTGTCAGGTCCTGCAAGAAAAAAGCACGGTGTTAAGAGGTTTTATCTTGTCCTCAAAAGACACCATCTCCACCAATAAGATGCAGGGAGCCTTCTCTGCTTTTGAATTTGAAAAGTTTCTTAGGCACGTTTTGAGGCTGAACTGCTTCTGTTCTGAGCAAAACTCTGTAAACCAAGTGAAGAGGTCTACCATTATCCAGAGGACATTTAGGAAAGTGACGTCACTTAGACTGTAGTGAGTCTTCCATACCTTTTTCAGCCTGAATCCAGAGAGTTTTCCCTGCTCAGCATCAACTAGATAAAAAAAGATAGAATGGGCTATTTCTTCTAACTGGCGAAGGACATTTTTAGTTGCTGGGAAAGCTGTAACCTGGAGAAGAAGAATTGAAACACAGGTTAAAAACCAACTGACACACAAAAGAAAGAAAAAAAAAAACCAACACAAAGATTATTTAAACATGTTTAGCGGGATGAGGTCTGTCTTACCAGAATAACCTCATAGTTTTGTGTGAAATGTGACTCAATGGCTTTTTTTTTTTTTTAATCATCTTGCTCCAAAAGGGAGGGGAATAATTAACCAGAACATGAAGAAAATTGCCTCCAGGCAAAGCAATTTACCTTGTACTCATCATCAATCAAGAGTAGTACTTTGGCATAGTCCTGATCCATAATAGGCAAAAGCAAAGTCTGAAGAATCGGACGCTTCAAAACAGGGGGAGCTACTTGACTTCTCTTCCCAAAGATGGGATTAAAGACATACAGAAAGCTCATTTTGGTTTCCTAAAAAGCAAACAAGACGCAAAACTTCTTCTAAGGCAGACAAAAGAGCTGGTTTTCTACCTGTTACCTGCTGGTGTCAACTGTTCATACCCCAGATTCAGCTGTTCCATCCTCAAAATATTCTGTTTGGACACGCATATACTCTATCCCATATTTCTCTATCAAAACCACACCGTGGCATAACGCGGTGTTCACGGCTTTAACTAAATCCTATCTGCCACCTGCTGAAGCAGTCTCAACACATAATAACATCTCCTCCTCCCTCACGTATGGAGTACAGAACATCCTGCAGCTAGCTAAAGGACAGCCATTGTCACCTAGCTAATGGAGACCACACACGACTTATCTCACACCACCAAAGAAACTGGATGAAATTATTTCTTTTGTTTCAATAAAAGGCTTCAAAGTGAGCATCTGTAAATTTTTTAGGATTGTGTGTCCGTTTCTCCCCAGCTCTCACTCTCCTCCTGTCCCCACACCAGTGATAACCAGGTGATACCCAAAAACGTATTTTCTTCCGTCCTTTCAAAGGGCAGATTTCCATGCTAAGCAAGTTCAATGGAGGGATAGAGGAAAGGGACTCACCTTGTCCTTAACAAGCAAGGTACATTGTGGAGGGTGTGGGAAATGGGCTGTCGTTCTTTGGACCATCAGCTTAAAGGAGGAGCTCAGTCTCACGTTCCTGAGATACTGCTTCCACAGGATGGTGCCAGAACTGCTTTCAATACCAAAAAGCTGAGCAGAGAAACACAGTAAAGCCAAAGTTCAGAACAACACATCTCTTGCATCCAAGCACTGCATCTTTCTTTGGGATATGACAAAGATAGAAGAGTCTTAGTCCCTCTCCAAAGCTACCACAAAACATTCTGCGCACCTTCTCACGACATTCTGCCCAAAGCCTGGCTAAAAACGGGGGTGGGAATTCAAAGCTGAGACTCTCTGCTACAGTCTAGAAACAGATTCCCACCCTGGCTTCCTCACCTTTCCCGAAGCGGTGACCATCACCATCATTTTCTGGAGGTTGAATTCATCTCTGGCCAAATTGTCAATGTTAATCTCGTTCTTAATCTGGCTCCGGGGTTTCCTGGCATCATAGAACATCTTCCAAAGATGGGCGGTCCAGGCTTGCAGCAGGATAAGTTGGGAGGACAGCCGCTTCAGAAACATCCCCAGCAAACCATCTGCAAATAGACCAACAGTGATAACGAGGGAAAAAACATTACATCCCACACCGCAACTGAAATTACGGTCTCAGCCAGCAGAAGAAATGCTGCCATGCATGAACCTATGATAATTCTTTGCCTCTGCCTCCCACTCCAGAATAGCAGAGTTATAGTTATCATTTCTATGACAGACTCTGGCATTTACCGACCTTTTCCCACTTCACAGTGGTATAGCTTATTCCAAAAAGATGCCCTCATCAACTGAAAGCAAACCTTCTTGCAGAGTACATAATCTCCTCCTTTGTATTCCTGCTTTCTCACTGGTACGCTCACAGCAAGTGCCCACCTAAAGCTTACCCACCTATAAAGTCTGTATCTCCCTCTCCACTTGTTACTCAGCGCTACAGAAGCCCTCGAAGTAAAAAATACTTAGTTCTGCCCAAGCAGGGTTTATATTTAGCTTCTCGAAAGGAGCGAAATACCAGACTTCAACTATATTTCACCACTGAGGGAGGCAAGCAGAGAGGAGATCGAGTTCCACTAGGAAGCATCAGTCAGAAGTGTTAGAAAACACTGCATGCAGTCTGAGGTTACCTTGAATGGCTGCATCCAGGACAGCAAGAAAAAACAAAACAAAGCAAAAACAAAAGCTATTGCAAATGAGTCTTCCAGAAAGAGTCAAAGGGAAACGTTTAGGAGAGATGGCCAAAATCCCTCCTACCGCTGCTGACTGTTTTTTGAATATAACAATGTAATACACTCACGCCATCTGCATTTGGCATTGGACTTCAAAAGTTCAGACAGAAATGGGTTTATTTCTGCTTATTTTAAATTGCCATCAGTAGAAATTTGAATCCTAACTCTCAGCTCAGAGGAAAAAGAAAACAATAAATACATTTGTTCAGGAAGAAAAACAAACTACCAAGGTAATTCCGTTAAATCTATGGCTTACCCGCTTTCTTTCCAAATTCTCCCTCCAACTCAGCCTGTGCACCTGTCAGAGGTAGATCCACCATCTCCAAGCTTACCACTTCTGCTAGTGACTCCTCTCTACTCCACACAACTTTTCCTGGAAAGAAATACAAGTAGAATATTGGGAAACTGATGTCACCGAGATGGACTTTCAACCCTTTCTGCAAATTAACATTTTTGCCATGAGGATCTTTTCTGAAAAAACTTTGAGGAAGATCTGCAACGGGACTTAGACTCAATTCCTACAAAAAGGGGTTTGAAATCTGCAGAAAACCCACGAAATTCAAAGGTTCTGTCTGCACAAAGAACACTGAAGAACTGTTTTCTCAGATGAAATGTCTTGTGTGGTGAAAGAGTCTCCGCTACCTTTCACGGGACTTAGGACAGTTAAAATTCATTTTGCCAGTTTACGAAGAAAGCAATGATAGAATTTGGGACTTGGAGTTTTCTTCTTGTCCTACAGTGACAAGGCGTGCACTGTTAAAAATGGAGTAGGTTAGCCGTTTGCCAGTTACCTGGCTGCTGCAGGAACATTAGCATGTGGTCTTCTGTTTGCACCAAGGCTCGATAGCCCACAGAGTCATCCTTCTTCAGGAAAACTTGGATGTATAGCTGGAAAAAGAGCAAGCAAAACAGCGAGGTTAATGATCACATCATCTCCTTGGAGAAAACAGAACTCTCAGGTGAAACAAGAGCAAACAGCGTGATTGCATGCAGTAATCTAGCGTGTCTGCAGAATGCTTTTCACCTTGTCTGAAGGGCTCTACCAATCCTGCCAAATCAGGGTACGGAGGGCATTGCAAGTCTGGTAAACCACAGGACTGAAATAATCTCTCCCTGCTCACCTGCTGTGGCTTGGCACCGCTCTGCTCCAGGTTAAAGGTAATCGCGGTATCCAACAACCTTTGTCCAGTTTCAACCAGGTAGAGATTAATATTGTAGGTTTGATTGGAACAGGTTAAGGATTCCTGTAACAAGAGGCGGAAAAGAGCTGAGTTAAACATACATGCCACACCAAATTCTGCAGAAGAATTTCTTGTTGAGCAAGAACTGTGGCTTCAAGATAGTTTTAGATTATTTATATGGAGCTGCTGCAAAACATCAGTCTCCAAAAACATGGTGTAACACCTTTTTCATTCTGTTCCCACATGCAAAAGAAGAAAAGGGACTGTCAGGAACTTCAGCTGTTCTTGGGAACAAGCACGCTTTATACCTGCTTCCGGGAATCCTCCAGAGTACTTCCAGCGTGAAGGCCATCAGAACTTCCAGGTTTCTGAAATGAGGATGAGAAGAGATAACATGGTTTCAGACGCCAGTAAGAGTATAAAAAAAAAAAAAAAGGGGGGTTTTGAGTGCCTGACAAGCCTCAGCTTGACTCTGAAAACAGGCAGAAACAGTCCTGTTCTATTCCTGATAAAAATGAAACCTTGCTAAGTTCAGTACCCCTAAGAACTGAAGTCTTCTATAGATCAGTAGAGCCAATTCCTAGGTTACATGCCCACCTTACGGCAGGCTGAAACAGGCTGCACACAGGACAGCGTGCCAGAGATAGCCTTAGCTGGATGTAATCAAGATCTGCTTGCATTACCATTGTCTTCATATGTCTGAGAAGCTAATTAAATCCTCCTCTTCCTCAAGTTACTACCCATCCCTGGGCCTGTGAAGGAAAACACTTGTGGAACCCACCCCCAGCGCATACCCACGCTAGAGCTGTGCTGGTTACATAGTGCAGGCAAATTGTACTAACCAGTTCACTCCTGCAGGTCAGGACAGCAGCCACAGTTTTCTCCCCAGTTGTTGCAAAACTCACCAGAGCTGCCTGAAAAGAAAAAGATAGCAGGAAATCATAAAACAAACAAGAAAATCCCCAAACCCCACCTGAAACTACCTGTGCAGCAAATTAAGCCATACTGGAATTAAAACCAGATGATATTTCACAGGCAAATTTTAAATTTCATTGTATCACCAAATAAAAAAGAAAAAGTCTTTTGTAAGACTGAAAATACTTCTCAAAGATGGGAGCAGTTGACCTGCCACAGGCTTTTGAACCAATATGACCAGTGTTACTGAGCTTTTTAAAGCTTGTTTGCTTTTCAACACCTCTCAGCTGGCCTAACAAAAGTACTGCTGCACCACTGGCCACTCAGACAGGCGTGCGTCTCTCTATCCACCTCAAAACCAGGAAACTACCCCGATGCTGACAGCTGTCGGCAACAAAGCATACCTACACTGATGTCTGGAAATATTTCAGCAGCTAGTATAAATTAAATCTAATGGTTTTCAAGTCTTGCAGCCAAGAGCACAAACGAGCAGCTCAGCAGTTTGTTCCGAACGCTCACTACAAGGGTATTTGTTTATTTTAAAGAATTTTAAGCTGTAGTTGGCCCTCTCGCTTGAGTACATTTATCTTGGTTACCTGCTGGAAGTCCCGAAGGTGGCTGAGCAGCCCATGTTTGTACTGCAGCAAAGAGAAGTGGCTCGGAGACAGCTGCAGGAAGAACTGAGTTCGCGAGGCACTGATTACATTGGGTTGAGTGGCCAATATCCTGGGCTGAAAGCCATCAGCAAACTCCAGGTCAAGTGACTGTGAAAGGGAGAGACAAGCATATGCACTCATCAGAACTTTTTCTGAAACTAATACCTTCCTTTTATCAACAGTAATATAAGCTTTACGAAGAGGTTCCCCATGTCAGGATAAACATACAGCAGAAGCAAGGAGAACTAGGCTCCCATTGGAGCAAACTCCGGAGACATCAATCCAGAAGGAATGATTAGACAGACACAAGATGCAGTTTTCTCTCCCCTCCCTCAGTTTATGGATCGTGCTCCTCCCCACACCCTTCAGTCATTCTGTAGTTTACCAACAGGAGAACCCCCTACGCTGCCAGGCTCAGTCAGGCACCAAACCAGCGGGACAATGAATTACATACAGTGCTCTTTCGGCACTTCTCACCTGCAGCAGGATCTGCTTCATCTCCTGCTCCGTCTCCAAGGAGCAAACATAGAGCGAATGCGTGTCCATGTCCACGCACACCAGCACTGCCTCTCCCACCACGCTGCACATGCCGTTTAAGCTCTTCAGCCACGGGGCTGCTACTCTGATCTGCCAAGCGAGACGTAAACAAAGAGATGAAGTTGTCAATAGAACAAAATCTTCAAAGAACCAATCTGGACACAAGCAAGAATTTAAGTCAGAATTATTTTTACCCATGACCCTGGGAGAAACTATCTATCAGCCTGAGATTTCCAGGCTGGTCTTTACTAACAGCTGCAAGTCTAATTAAGTTTTGCTTTCAGGGCGTCCAGCAGTGAAATCCATTTATTGGCCCGTAGACAATGCCACAGTGAAAGGGAAGTTTATCTGTACTACAACAATTAATTACTCTGCACAGCACACCACAGCCCACCTAGATCAAAGTACATCTGTTAACATCAAATTCAGTATTTTGGATCCATAATCAAGCACTACCTGTTTTGTAATTTCTCCATCTTCTACACTGAACGTTAAAACGTTCAAGTGGCTCTGGGGAACGATTCCAAGCACGTGGATCACTCCGGTCCCATGGGAATACAACAACTGGTACTGAGTACTCTCACTGCAAGAGAGGCAGCAACCATGAAGCACCGTCTTCTCACATTACTGTTTTTGGATGTTTTCAAAAGCGTAAGGCAAGTAAAGCATCCTTTCCTGTCCGAGGCAACAGGGCCCCTGTCAGAAGTTTACGCTTCTACCTAAAATACGTTCTTACCTTCCTGGTAAATGTTCCACCCATTTCTGGTGCCCGTTGGAAAGGTAGTGAAGAGAGATGGCTGCCTTCTTCAGGACCGCCACGTATTTCACCACGTCCTGTAGCCCCACCAAACTAGCCACCTGGAAACTAAGCACAAGTCAGAGACAGTAAGTTAGAGAATTATTTTCTTCTCGGAAAAAAAAAATAAAAACACTCTGTTTGAAGACCTTCTTCAAACACTTAACATCAATCTTGAAGTACAATTTATAGCCCACTTTATCTACCCTTGCTGATCTCAACAGAGAGCATTAG
This sequence comes from Pygoscelis adeliae, assembly GCF_000699105.1. Lineage (NCBI taxonomy): Eukaryota > Metazoa > Chordata > Aves > Sphenisciformes > Spheniscidae > Pygoscelis > Pygoscelis adeliae. The sequence goes on along the minus strand of NW_008824934.1, from coordinate 5,471,589 downwards.
GCTGGAATCCAAACACCCCAAACCAGGTGGAGGTCGAACATGTTGTGTATTTAAAGAGAAAATCCATCTATGCAAAAATTTGTATCTCTTCCTCTTACCGGTTTGCTAAGAAATAGAAACAGCATTAGACTTAACTGCAAGGTTCCAGCATTCCTAAGGAATTCAGCCAAATGTTATTTCAGAAACCTTACATCTAACTCATTTTTCCCTATAATGCAAGTCCAAACAAGGTCAACAATCCCTTTCTTCCTTCCT
>NW_008824934.1:5470520-5471322 GCF_000699105.1 Pygoscelis adeliae | reverse complement strand
GGAAAGAGACAGTGCAAACATGAAAGCCTACCTGCCAGTGTCCAGGGACGTCTCCCAGTTCAACCCTCCGATGTTGGTCTCCCAGGAACGCAGAATGCGCCCAGCATTGGACACTGTGATGGCATCTGCCCAGGAAATTACGAAAAGGAGGTGAACACAGAACTTGTATCCCACCACAGATCAACAAGGCAACGAGTCCTGGCAAGTTCAACTTGCGGTCTAACACGGGGCTGAGCTCCCACGTACAAGGGCAACTGCTAGCCCCAGCACAGCACCTGCATGTTCTCCTTACCCTGCCCGTGGATCAGCATCGCGTCTATTGCTCCTTCGGGGGTTCCCTTGTCTACATGGCGCCACACTGAAGGAAACAGAGTTAAGTGACAACAAGATTTGTTCCCCCAAAGGCATTCGTTTGTTATGATTTTTAAACCTAGGCTCTTTATGGCAATAAGCTTGTGCAGAGAACGGTCTGCCTGCCCTAAGAAACCGCTTTTGAACCGCCAGCTGAACCCTCTCAGTCTGACAAAGCAGTATCACCAGCATTAATTCATCAGTATGAAAACATAGCGCGACTTGATCGACACGTTCGCCCCAGCGCAACAGGCGTATTCCCCACAACAAAACCCTGCTTCGCTCACGGATTTCGCCGCTCCTGGAGTTCAGGGCGGCCACGACGTTCTTCTCGGTGGCCACGACGAGCTTCTTCGAACCCTGCGAGGCCTCCAGGGAGGCGAACTTGAGCTTCCCCACGTACTGCTGCCTCCTGGGAGAGGAAACGCGAGCGGAGGTGAGACGGGACAAC
>NW_008824934.1:5463413-5469459 GCF_000699105.1 Pygoscelis adeliae | reverse complement strand
TGTCGAGGGACGACAGAGCTCCCGCCGGTCACCTTCCTGCGGGCGTTTTAGCTGAATCCACCCCTATCGCGACACAAAAGCGCTGTTGTTGGCTTTCACGGCTGTACGGGGCTGAACCCTAGAAGGTAAGTCCCCGGGTGCTGCCCGAGTCCCACGGCCGGCCGCTTTCTTTCAGGTCAGCAAGCACCTGAGAGGTGAAGTTGGTCTCCTCTTCACTAACCCCACCAGGGATGAGGTGGACGAGTGAGTACGCGCGTGTCACAGCCGCGGTTTTGAAATCCTGAGCAGCCTTTCCTTTTTTTTTTTCCTCCACTTGACCCCTTCACTTGCTGACGTCTCACGAGGCGTCGCAGCTCGTCTTTCTCTGCCATCCCTGCAACAGCGGGGAAGAAGTTGCGGCGGGCTATGCCACAATCCCCGTTCTTTCTGCAGCTAAAGCTCTCGCTACCCGTCTCTGTCGCAGGTGGTTCTCCAAATTCAAAGAGGTGGACTTTGCCCGCGCGGGGAACAAGGCGACGTACACGGTCAACCTGGACACGGGGCCCTTGGAGCAGTTCCCCCACTCCATGGAGCCTCAGTTACGGCAGCTGGGATTGCCAACGGCCTTAAAGAAAGGTACGTGAAGCGGCCGAGAAGGTAAGCTGCATCTTTCGTCTACGCAGATAAGATCTTTTAAGGAGAACGTTAAATAATGGAGTAGGATTTCGTTTGGGAGAAGATCAGATGGACAATTTTCTCCTTGGTCGGCTGGTGCTAGAACTCATTATATTCTTTTTGCGCCGTTCTTCCCAGACTGATGTCAAAGGACAAGTGGAACAACCGACTTTCTACAAGATACTGTCCTTTTTCTGTGGAAATGACTAGGCCTAGCCTAGCCCAGCCCACTGAGAGACCAGATTTGGTTTTGGGTTTTTTTTCTAGTTGATCTCACCCAGCTCCTTGGGGTGTACTAATATTTGCGTAGAATATTTGCACGTTTCGGCGGGCTTATCCAGTATCTGTGAGCCTATTTCGAGAGCTTTTGTTCCTGCAGGAGTGGTGACGCTGCTTTCAGATTACGAAGTCTGCAAAGAAGGGGACGTTCTCACCCCCGAACAAGCCCGCGTCCTGGTGGGTAACGTAACGCAGCGTTCTGCGCAAGCCCCCCCTTCCCCCCCCCGATACAAAATAATCAACTTTTCAGTTTAATCCCGCTGGAGGGCGCGAGTTCTGGGACGAAGGTGAGCCGTACTTTGGGGTATCAGTCAGTGGGGTGCAGCGAACATCCTTGCACGTTCCTAATGCGAGTGCTCAAACTCTGCTAAAGCTCTAAGGCAGCGATTATTTTTGGCTCCTGCTTTGCTGCCGTTCCCGTGGAAGCGTTTTATTTACCGTAAGTGTTTTCGCTAGGCTGGCCACGGTGACGGCGGAGACAGATTTGTGTCCTTCCCTAGAAACTCTTTGGCTACGAGATGGCGGAGTTTAAAGTCACCATCAAATTTCTGTGGAATTCTGAGACGGGAGACTTCCAGAAGCTTGTGGGAGACACAGCGGCGGCGGAGGAGGAGGAAGAGGAGGATGGCGACGATGATGACAGCAACGAGGACTAGCAGCAGTCCTTGTGCTTGGACTCTGGACGGTTGTACTCTATTTTAGAGTCAAGAAGAGGAGGACATTTCCCTTCCCTGTCGGCACCCAGAGGACAAGGGTGATCAGCTCAAACGTGCTCTTCATAAAAGATGACCTAACTATGCTTTTTTTGTATAAATCTGTATCTAAAACTTCAGATGGTTGTCGCTGATGCCTGTTACTGTTCGAGTACCCCAGGGTCTGAGGAAATGCCACCTCAAACATGAAAGCTAGGCAGAAAGCCTGGAAGTGTAATGCAACTTAGACGTGGCATGCCCGACACTGGGGAAGGTGCTGAGGGTTTGTTCTTATCTTCGGATAAAAGCTTCAGAAGAAGCTATTTAAAGTCACCAAGCGCTGGTAAGGAGATGCCAGCCAGGTTATAGCTAGAGTTGAGAGATAGATAGGGTCTGTGTTAGGAAAAGGTTTTATTCTTGCACGTCATTATTTAAGATCCTATTAAAGCAGAACTGGGGCCCTCATCCAGTTATGTGTCCGTTTTCCCCGATCAACTGCACCTTTAAATCGTAGTGGGTGCTGCGCAGAGCTGAAGGTCCATGAGAGGAGAAAGAATAAGGCATGGCCCAACACGACAAGTGCCGGCAGTGGTAGTGGATCCTACAAAGCTTCATTAATACAGGGGGGAAAAAAAAATCACAACCCATTTACAGGTCGATCAAAGGAGCAGGGTGGGTAAGTACCTCTCCCGTGCTTGGAGAGACTTGTGCTCCATCATCCACCCCCACGACACCCGCTTTCTCATCCCTACCCTAGTCTCTAGCGGAAATAGTTGGGGCAGTCGTGTGCAGTCAGGTTCCAGGCTTTATCAAACGCCTCCACGACAGCTGGCAGCAGGGGACCCTCTTCACTGTAGTCAAGGTTCTGCTCTAGCTGCTCCAAGTTGGACATCCCAATGATCACTGCGTCTCCAAGAGAACCCTGGAAAGCAGGAAGAGGAGTTGCTGATGCCAAAAGAAACGTAGGTCACCTCCCACGCCATCGCAGGCCAAGCTTTAAACGTTTCTTTCCAGTAAAGAACATCCAGTAAGTCCTGGACATTTGGACAACTGACGCCGCACAGTTCTGTCACAAGGCCAGAACATCCCCAAGTCACGCCAACTCCTCAAAAGCCGCCAAATCCTACTTTGTGGGGGGCTAGGGGAATGTTGGGAGGAGATGGGGAATATAACCATTAATTTCCCAGTCTGGCGAAAAGCAAAGTCATCCCCTTGCAGGGAAGCTCGCTGGGTGGAAAGCCAAGACCCCAGTAACTGCCGCTTAAAATCTTCCATTTCTGCCAATCCTACGAACACGGGATACCGTGGGGAAATGCAGAGCTGACTCACTCCTACAGCCTGGCAGGCAGAGTCCCTACAGCAATATTCACTTGGGAACGCCACAAGCCCACGGCATAGTCAGGTTAAAAGACAACTCTTTGTGCGGAGACGCTTCCCCATTTGCGTGCCACAGCAGCTGCCCGATGCCGGTGGTGCCGCACAGGCTGCCGGCTACAGCCGCGTCAAGCCCCTTACCTGCAGTTTGGAGTGATTGTACAACCAACGCAAAGCAGCAGAGGTCAGGCTTGGTGCACTGGAACCGTAAGCATCTTTCAGAGCTCTTTCTACTAGGGCAATTCCTTCAAAATTGTGCTTTTTCCAGTACCTGCAAGAAAAGAAATCACTCTTATTGCCCTTGGGACCTCCAGTGAGTGGTACATCTATATTCCGATCAAGTACGAAAGGCTCTCAGGAAGCCTCATACAACTCTTTGTAGCCTCTGAGGACTTCTGCAATCCCCCACTGCAAGTCGGGCAGAAGCTGAGCCTAAAAACCACCCTGCAAAGCTCAGTCACAAGCCACGGCCCCAACCACATGTGCAGACGTAGTCACTGCCCAAGCTTTGGTCAATTCCGCTTCCTCTCAGCTGATTATTAGTGTGGGTTTTTTTATGTAGCTGCTCCTCCCACACCCCCCTGCTCGTCTATCAGCTCAAAACGTACCTGTCCCTGTAGGCTTGAGCCCAATCATTCCCAAAAAACCTTCCAGTGGGCTGGCGTGTGTCTTTGTCCTCATACTTGTACTTGCCGGTCAGCAGCCCTCCTGCAAAGGGGCAGCAGCACGTTTAGCGATGGGCTGGCTCTTCCACAGCCCCCATTTCGCACGTTTTTGTCTCAAAGTCTCGCCCTTTCCCTCCCCGTACCTGCCAGCGGATTGTAGGCGTAGAACCGCAGTCCGTAGTATCTCAGGCAAGGGAACAGCTCGGCTTCCACCTGGCGAGTGGTCGCGTTGTACATACCCTGCACAAAGACGAGGGAGACAAAGAACTTCAAACGGTAGCTCGCGACAGCGGTCACGAGCACCTGGAACAGCCTCTTCCCCACCCTTCCCTGACAATACTCCTATCTTATCCAGAAGAGCGGCTTCAGGCCACACAAGGTTATTATCTGCTTAGGAACAGACTCTAAAGGATTGCAAGTAACGCAAAAACTTTTAAGTTCCACTCCAAGGGGGTCACTGACCTGAGCAACAAACGCGTACTCAGCTTTTTCCGAGAAGTGACCTCACTCAGCTTTCTAATCACGTGTGTCCTGAAAGGACTTCCCAGACTAACTGGAGCACCTTCCTTTTCTGTGTTTATATCTGGGGACTGGTCCAAGATCCGGGGCTCCCAGACCCTTGCCCACGGTGACTGACCACTACTGTAGGGACACAGAGAACCATCCGTATGCTGTTCTGATCTGAACCCTCGTATTCTTTTGGTTTGATTCATCTCGGCCTCCGCAAAAGATTTGCTGGACCACAGCAAGCCCCCATCCCTCACCTGGTACACAGTGGGCATCACCCAGTTGTTGTATTTGCAGATGGTGCAGATTTCTGCGACCTCCCACGCTGCGTAGTTTGATAGACCAAGTTCTTTAAACTTTCCCTGCAGAGGAATAAAAGGGTATTCAATTCCAGATTTTAAAAGTGCATTTGTACCGAGACGGTGCAAGATGCATGCGGAGAAAAGGACAGTCGCCAAATTTTATTCCAGAGTTCTTTCCTCAGCCCTGTTCACCTCTTCTAGATGACTATGAATTATAAGACCCGACAAAAACATTTCCAATTTTCTGCTCATTTTTGAATTCACACTTTCTAATTTAAATGGCGCTATTAGATTAATGCAATTCAGGAATTCTTCACCCATTCACCAGCACTAATCTTAACCCAGTCAGTTAACACGGCTGAAAGCAAAGTTCAGATGTTCTAACGTTTCCAAGAGTTTTTGAGAACAAAGTGCACCACGTGAACCCGCAACAGAGCGTCAGTTGTTTGGCTTTGCCCTGGTCATCTGTGTCCCCTCTTCCTAGTGTTGCACAAACCCGGTGCTGCAGAAGGGCACAACAAGCAGCCCTGGTTTAAAAAGGTGATGGGAGGGAATCGAGAGATGGTCCAGGCTTAGACTTCCCACTTTACTTCTTTGTGCAGCTCATTGCAGGCACGCAGCGTCTCCTCCACCGGGGTCCCATGGTCAGGAGCGTGGAGGTAAAAGAGCTCCACGCTTGTCCTCTTCAGCCTCTCCAGGGACGTGTCTAGCTGCGATCGCACACTCTCGGGCTTCAGCGTCTTCCCATCCCAGGGATTGGCCTTGGTGGCAACTTCCACTGGCAGAGAGAAAGAAAGAATGAGCAGGGACATTTCCATCTTCAGGAGGGGAATGGGGATAAGGGGCATAAGGCAAGCATTGCTCAAGGTGTTTCAGGTAAGGCCCTTCACCTCGACATCTGCCTAGCAGGGGAGGCCCTTCTCCTGAGGGACTGCAGGTCTGCCCTACAGAGGGAGGCCCTTCTCCTCAAGGCCCAGGGGTCAGCACTAGCAGGGGAGTCCCTTCTCCTCGGGGACGGTGTCAGCCTGGCAAGGAAATCCCTTCTCCTCAAAGAAGGGACTCGAGAGGAGTCCCTTCCCCTCAGGGATGGTGTCAGCCTGGCAGAGAAGTCCCTTCTCCTCAGGGAAGGGGCTCAAGAGGGGGCCCTTCTGCTCAGGGACAGTGTCAGCCTGGCAAGAAAATGCCTTCTCCTTAGAGAAGGGGCTCGAGAGGAGGCCCTTCCCCTCAGGGATGGTGTCAGCCTGGCAGAGAAGTCCCTTCTCCTCAGGGAAGGGGCTCGAGAGGAGGCCCTTCCCCTCAGGGACGGTGTCAGCCTGGCAGAGAAATGCCTTCTCCTTAGAGAAGGGGCCCGGGGGAACGCCCTTCTCCTCAGGGATGGCGTCAGCCTGGCAGGGAAGACCCTTCTCCTCAGGGATGGCCCCTCTCCTCAGAGACCCTCCCCCCCCCCCCCCCCCCCCCCCGCCCCCCCCGCCCCCGCCCCCGGCCGTACCGGCCTCCGTGCCGCCAGCCAGCAGCGTGCCCAGGATGCGTTCGGACTCGCCGCCCGCGTACATGTAAGCGGTGTCGAGGAGAC
>NW_008824934.1:5451061-5462939 GCF_000699105.1 Pygoscelis adeliae | reverse complement strand
TTCCAAAGAAAAAAACAAAGCCGATTCCCAAAGGGCCGTCGGCGAAGGCAGGTGAGTCCCTGTTCTGCAAGGATGCGCCGGTTGGGTTTTATTTCTTCTCCGAGGCCGAATCCTGGCGGGCCGACGGCCTTCCCGGTCGGGTCGTCCCACCGGACGCGAAATTAAGGCCAATAAAGGTGGGTTAATAACGAGTTTTTCGCGATGCGAGCCAGCTTCGAGCCGCACCCGGAGGAGCCGTGAGCGTGTTCCTGATATAGATATATTTCTCCCCAGCGTTATTTCATTTTTTCCCACGTTACTGCGTTTTCCCCAGCGTTATCCCGACAGTTTCGCTGCCGGACGCCGATAAACATCCCTTGGCCGAGCTGAGCACCGGGGGCTATGGATGCGCGCCGCTGGAGGGGTCTCCCGCCCGGGAATCTCTCCGACTGTCCCAACGGCTCCCGCTGGGTGATGGACGTGTTCAACGAATGCGCCCAGGACGGCTGGGACATCGCCAGCGTCGTCCTGGGTCTGGTTTCCATCCTCTGCTTTGCGGCTGCCTCTTTTCCGTAAGTATCGCTCCCGAAAACCCGGCCGAGCCCTTCCCTTGGTACAACTCCCCTCTTTAAAAATCAAAATTCAAGCCCGAGCTGCCCGAATTATTAAACCTACCCGGGCAAAAGCGATCTGGGCTTGGAAAATTGGGGTTTAACAGGAGGAGAGGGAGCGGGCAGTACAGCCCCAAAGCCCTGCCTGTTGTTATATTGTTGTTGTTACGCCTGACGGCTGTACTCGCCCGCGTAAGCCAACCGCAGCGCAGCCGTTGCAGGTCGTACGTGCAGAAGAAATGTTTCCGGGAAGTGCCGGGGACAACCGTGGCAGAGGGGGCCCTGGGGGGTCGGTCTCGGCGTATCGTCGGATTATTTCAGAACCGGAGAGGCGGTTTCTGCGACTGGCGCTTCTCCTCGCTGCTTTCCGCCCCCGCACGAGGGACGGGCCGCAAGGGCTTGAGCCCAGCGGGTTGCCGCGAGCACCCGGTGGGTCGCGGGACTCCTCACGGGGCCCAGTTTGCAGGGGAGCACGTGGCTTTGCTAGAGGAAATCTCTGCTCTTCCTCCCCCTTCCCCGAACGCTTTGGGTGGGTCGCAGTCGCGAAATGATCCAGGTGGGAACAACAGGGAAACCTGGGGATGGTTCCCAGGTAGCGCTGAACCGGCCGGGGGGGTAACGGTTTGTGTCTCTGCCCGACGCTCTCTCCGCAGGCAGTTTTACCAAGCCTGCAGAACGGGCATCATGGACCAGGCTCTCTCCATATATTTCCTGCTGGGATGGCTGGGCGGAGACCTCCTAAACCTCATCGGTTCCTTCCTGGCCGATCAGTTGCCGCTGCAGGTACCGACCGACTCGCTGGGGCCGGGTCGGCTTTCAAACACCCCGGACTCCAGGGCGGAGGGATGGGATGGGTGCGGCTCAATCCAGCACCGGGAACCAGAGACCCAAACGGCCCGGGGGGTGCTCCCTTCTCCCCCGGGAGGGTGCTCCCTTCTCCCCCGGGAGGGTGCTCCCTTCTCCCCCGGGAGGGTGCTGGGATGGGATGGGTGCGGCTCAATCCAGCACCGGGAACCAGAGACCCAAACGGCCCCGGGGATGCTCCCTTCTCCCCCGGGAGGGTGCTCCCTTCTCCCCCGGGGGGGTGCTCCCTTCTCCCGGCCATCAGCTGGAAGCCTTTCTGCAGGTAGGACCAACCCATCCTTCTCCCCGCAGGTTTACACGGCCATTTACTACGTGCTCGCAGACCTGGTGATGCTCTCTCTCTACTGCTACTACAAAGTGAAGAACCGGGGCGGAGGATGTGAGCTGGGGTCACGGGCGCAGCGGGGCTGTGCGCTCCCCTCGGCATGTCTTTCGGGCTGGCTTCTCCTCGGCTGCGGAGCCGGGAGAGGAAGCAACCCCTGGGGGAGATGCATCGGGGCAGGGGCGCTTTGCGGACGCATCGACGCAGCTATCAGATGCCCCTTGTTGCCTGCTGGCTTTTTCCTTAGCTAATCTGAGCACCTATGAAAGCCGCAGCGAGCAAATAGCTACCGGCCGCGCCTGGGGCTTCTGCAAACCGCCGCGCGCGGTGTCAGGCTTGAAAATAAACCCCCTGTGAGTTGCATTAAGTACAGAAAGAAATTTCTTAACCGCAGTTACGCGGCGACTCCGTGTCGGAGCTGGAAACCACAGCCAGATCTCTTGACTCAGGCCAGCGCTTTAAGGGAAGGGGTGAAGTTTTCCGGCTGTTTCGGGGTTGATAGTCCTCTTGCAATTAATGGCAGCCTCGACACGATGGAGAAGTTCCTCCCTGTTCAAATGGAGTGAAAAGGGAACCTGAACGGGGCTCTACAGTTCTTGCAAGGCTTAAACAGCGAGAGAAAATCCACTTTTTAGCGTAGCAGCTTTGTGTGAACTACAAACGGGCATCCCTTGGGACCCTGAAAACTGTTTAACTTACAAAAGCCATTTGAATTTGTTAAACCAAGTGATAGACGGCCCATCGACTGCATGGTTTTGTTAATACTGGAGAGCTTGTTTACAGAATATAATACGTCTCGCCGTGGAAGCGGGGCTTGGTCTGGCAGGGATTTGAACGTGCGCTGCTGTGAGTTAAGACAGTGAAAAGTTTCTAGATGGAGGCGATGATTTTGAAGAGCCCTGAACCCAAAGAACCTCGAGTGCTCTCGGTCTGCAGAGATAGGAGCAGTTTCCTCCCCGATAACTTACAAATTGCCCCTATCGCTGCGAGATAAACAGCCCACGGCAGCTATTGCCCGAATTACTCGGTGCTGGCTGTGCTGCCGCGGAGATAAGGGAGAGCTTGAAGGTCTCTTTACCCGGAGGGGGTCCTGGCACCCACCAAGGCTGCGGGGCTGCACCGGGGGCTGATGGAGGAGCCCTCCTTAACCAGCCGCTGCTTGATTCCCTGCAGTTGCTGCCCTGATCAACGCAGCCTTCGTCTTCCTTTCCCTGGGGACGGTGTCGACCGTCTCCTCCCTGGGCAGAGGTGCCGTCGTGGCGCAGGACCCGGCGACGTTTAAAGTGAGGTCTCTGCTGTCCGCTCGCATGGATGAGCTTGGGTCAAAGGTGAGCCGGTTCCTAAATCTGGGTGGTGGGGGGAGAGAAGATAAACTATCCGGTGGGTTGGGCATGTCCTGCTGGACCAGTGGGATCCCGCTCAGCGCTCAGCGGGGCGAGGGATAGATGGGGAACTCAGAGGCTGGGTTTTGGTCCCACTGTCGCCTCGCACAGAGCCGTGGCGTGGGTGGTAAGCGCGTCTCTGAAAACACGGGGGCTGCTCGCAAACCCCCCCCGCCTTTGCCTTGCAGCCTTTCACCAGGAGCGAGATCATTGGCTTCACCATCGGCTCCGTCTCCTCTGTGCTGTACCTGTGCTCCCGAGTCCCCCAGATCTACACTAACGTAAGTGCCGTGCCGTGAGCGGGGCAGGAGAGCAGCCCGGCCCTGGGGACCCCCGGGGTCCTGAGATTTCAGATTGAAGAGGGGCGGTGGGATCATCTGTCTCCTCTTTGCTCAGAGGTCCCCGTCTCTGATCATTTCATAAGGGACTATTTTTCTGTACTTCTGCTCCGAAACCTGATTCATTTTTCTCCCCTCCCTTTAACATACCAATATTTTGAGGGTGGGGCTTTCATTTAGTCTTTATTTACAAGCAAAAGGGGAACTAAAAGGCTCTTGGCATTGAGTCACCACCTTTTTTCTTCGCCTTTTTTTTTTTTTGGCGGGGGGGGGGCAGTGATTAATACTACTTTCTAGTGAGACTTCGGAGGGCTGCACCCAAGCTCCTCTCTCTGGCCCCTCTTCTTCCAGTACAAGAGGAAATCCACCACCGGGGTCTCCTATTCCCTTTTTGCCCTGGTGATGTTGGGGAACTTGCTCTACGGCCTCAGCGTCCTCCTGAAGAACCCCGAGCCGGGGCAAGGCGAAGGCAACTACGTCCTGCACCATCTGCCCTGGCTGGTGGGCAGCCTGGGCGTCCTTTCCCTCGACGTGGTTGTATCCTTTCCCCGCCAACGCTTCCCTCTGGGATGGCATCCTGCCGGGAAGGCTTTGCGGGGAGCGATCCCGCCTCGGGGCAGGCAGGGTTAGGCAGGAGCGGGTGGGTTGATGCTGCTGAGCGGTTGCTGTTGAGCTGTGCTTGCTCACTGGCGTGCCGGTGAGTAATTTACGGTGTGGCAACAGCTGAATGCTTCAGGCCCTTGTTTGCATTAAGCTCGTCGTCCTGTTTCCACCTCTCCTGGCACAAGCAGCCTTTTTTCGGGGGGGGCGAGACCCAACACATCGCGTAGACCCACTCTTGCTTGCGTGAAGAGCCTTAACCTCTTCTCAGATCTCCTTCCAGTTCCTTGCTTATCGGAGAGGAAGACCCAGTACCCGCGAAGAGAGGGATGCTCTTCTCGGCGAGCAAGGTGACAGCTTGGAGAGCTGACGAAGGGACCTGCCCTGGAGTGAGAACAGGATGATGCGGACGAGAAAGCTGGCCCTAAAGCCGGGCAAACCGGCCCCTCCATCCTGGTGGCTCTTGGGAGAAGAGGACTTGAGCCAGTGGGTGACATGTTGTGCTGCTAAGCCGCGACGCCCAGCCGGGTGGCAGAGGATGCTGCTGAGAGACCGCGTGCCTCGTTGATACCGATGATGGTATCGGGATAAACAGGGAATTATTTGATACCTCAAAAGGTCGCTCTTTGCTGCTCTTACGCCCCACAGCTGAGCCCGGTCACTTTTGCTTTACCTGCTGTCTTCTCAAGGGTGATCTGGAGCTCCCTCGGTAGTGGCAAACGTGAGAAGAGTTTAAGGGGCTGCGGGGAGGGGACAGGGATGACCGACCTGCCACGAACACGAGCGCCGCTTACCTCTGTGGGCCTCTCGTCTCCACCGCTGAGCTCTTTCTGGAAGATGCGGCGGTGGCTGGAACCAGTTCAGGAGGAAGGGAAGGAGCAGCGTAACCAAAGTGCTTCAGTCCACGCATACCTATTTTAATTAGCACGGCTCACACGTCTATAAAACAAGCCCTTGCCCCACGTGCCTCCTTTGGTTTTATTTTGCCGGTTCATCTGGCAGCTCCTGCCTCTTTCTTAATGCGCCTCATAGTCCCCATTTCTCTGGCTTCTCATTTTTTGCCTCACGCACGTTTTCATTGCATGGGCTTCCCGGGGAAGCTGCTCCATCGCTCTCTGGTTAGCTGCGGAGACAGTCGTCCAGGCAGAAGATGCTGCCTCTCTGCTCAGTCTGGTTTTTGGTCCTGCCTTCTCTCGTTGATGAATTTATCCCCAACACCGATTAATTTATCCCCAACACCAATTAATTTATCCCCCTCTCGGGGCCCTGCACACCGGCATGGTGGCTCCTTGACCGCGGAAGGACAAGAAGCGGCGGCGGTTTGGGAAAAAGCCGTGTCCCCGGCAGGAGAGAAGCTTTCGGGTGGGCAGGGCAGAGCGGTGGCGTAGCCACGAGATGGCTGCCTCAGCCCGGCGCCACGGCCTCCCGCCCGTGCGCTGAGCTATTTCTGCTGGGGAGGAGCAGCTCAATCCCCCCGGGCAAGCAAAAGGAAGATCAACCACAGCTTGCAGGCCCTTCAAGAAAAGCTAATGCAACTTGTCCTTTTAAAAACAAGAACCTTCCTTTTCCTGCAGTCACTATTAGCTCTTCTTTTTGCTCCCCGTTTCTCTGTCTCCAGCTACTTTCCCGATGCCCAGCGCTTCCCCGCTGCCCACCCACGCAGCACCCCGCTCCGTGCCCCTTTTGGCTTTGGCTGTATTACCATTAATTTACGATGCCTCAGCCAGTCCCATGACATTTGTCCTCCCCGAGGAAGTCACCCTCCTCCCTGCTTCGTTCTTGCACCGAGGAAGCCAAGGCCCAGCTCCGTGATTACACAGCTCAGCCTAAATCGTACGTGAGGTGGGAGTCAGGCTGCCCGATGCCAGTCAGACTGCAACAGCGGATTAATTAAAACACAAGCTGTGCCAGTATTTGGAGCTGCCCCATTTGTTTTTGGAAAGAAAAATTATTTTTTCAGACTCTTTGAGCCCCTTGAACAAAGCGGGTGGGTTTTCACTCCATTCATTCACAATCCTTCCCTTCCAGGCTCGCGGGCGATGGGGCTGCTCGCCTCTTCCCCGTCCTTTAGCAAGCAAGGTGTCCTCCGCTGTCTTTCCCTAGGAATTGCAGAAAAACAATTCGTAGCCAGTACTAATACAAACCATGAGCGGATTCCTAGCAAGATAGAAAGCACAGCTTCGTTAGACCTCAATACCTATTTATTAGGGATAAAGACCACGGGGCTCGGTTCTATTAAAGGAGTGTTTTTTAACCTCAGCTCACGTTTGCTAGCTCAGCCCTGAAGTGCTGGGGAAGGCACAGTTGGTTTCCCGAGAGCTGGATTTACTAAGCTGACCCACGCAGGGGGATAGGATGGGATCTGGCACGCCTGCCTTGCGGAAACGGAGGTTCATGGCACTACATAATTGCCACGTACCAGCTAGCCAAGAGCTTTTCTTAAAGCCAGAAAAACCCCCTCTAATCTAAGGAGGTTAAAAAAAATAAAATATATATATATGTTTATGTGCCAGCAGCCATCTAGGTGGTGGAGGATGGAAATTCGTGTCGCAAAGAGGCTCTCGCTGAGGTTATCATCCCTCCGAGCCTGCCATGAGCCCTGTCCCCAGGCGAGCCTGCCATTTAAGATTTCGCAGAGGCCAGCGTTAAACCAGAGAAGGCACGGACCAGGAACAACTTGTCCCAGAGGGAGAAGGTAACTCGGTGGTAGGCTGGGGGCTGTAGCAGCCCAGCCAAAGCTGGAGGTTAGTACCCAAACCATCAGGTTACGCTGCCTGGAGAAGAGGAATAAACCGCTGCTGCAGTTGCATCTCTCCTGCAGCTCGGACCTGTACGAGCAGAAAGGGTACATCCCCGCCCACAGGCAATTAGGGTCTCTCTGTGTACCCCAAGCCTATACAGCAAATTTATCGGAGATGAGACGCTTCCATTTTCGGCTCCTGTGCGGGGATGGCTTTGGAGAAGGAAAACAAACCCCCCGAAAAACTTCAGCACACGACAGTTGGGAACAGGCGAGAGGAACCGCGCGTCTCCCCCCTCCTGGGCTAACACGCTATTTCCGAGCCTCAGGAGTTTACGCAAACTTCTCTCCAACTTCGGAAAAGGTTCTTCCTCGGACAGAACCAAGAGACGACGACGACGACATGCGAACGCGTTCCCCGTGGGGACCCCGGCCTCGAGGCGAGCCTGCGCGCGCCTTTCCCCAGCCTGCCTCCCGCAGGAGCTGCGTTAGGGACCGGAGGGCCCCCGGGTGAATACTCCGGCACGGGACTGCAGTCACCTGCAGACGTCTGGATGGGAAATAGGTGACATCAGAAAAGCAAAGTTAGAGCGCGTTAATCAATATTAATGCCAACCGTCTCCATTCGCATAGGGTCACCCGAAGGCTAATTCCGCCGGCCACGCGCGGGAGGAGCCCAGCAGGTATTTGCTTTCTCAGTGCCACCAGGATTAAGAGTTTGTTGTCACCAAAGCACGTGGAAGCAGGCAGCGGGCCTGAAGCTGTGCAGGGTCCCTCTGGCTGGCAAGGGTTTGAAGAGGGGGGAAGCCTGGATGAGGTTCACAAATCGCATAGGGACCAAGCAGAGAAGGAGCTTTTGGGTGAGCATCGATGGTTGGAACCATCCACCTCGACTTGCCAAGCGAACCGAAACGCCTCTCCTCTGCCCACGGGAGTGTTTCAACACACAGGTTCCCCCCCGTTCTCAATAGAAGAGATAATGAGAATGTAAATGGAGAGGTGAAATATCTGCATGAGAAATCCAGATGTAATTGAGTTCCCAACAGTATTTGAGGTTGTATATTTATTCTGCCATGTGAGCAATAACTTGATCAGCTATAGGATTGAGTCCTAAAATAGAATATGTTACCAGAATACTCTAAAAGCTTAGTGTTGGTAACACATAGATAAGTTCCTGTGACTGGGAGGTATTGCCAAATGGTAAAGGAACAAAAAAGGAAAAAAAAAAGGGGGGGGGGGGGAGAAAAAGCTTTCTTCTTTTCTGTGGCCAGTTAACACAGCGGCTGTTTGGATGGCTGATGTGCTCGCGTTGGCCTTTGTTCCCGAGCACACGTCTACCTACCTACAGCTACAGCGCCTGCGTCCAGTTGCTACGAAGGAAAGCGTTTGCGGCACAAACCCCACGTAACGCTGCAGGAAGGAACGAGAAATAAGGAGGACACCAACCGCACACACTGCTTCCTGGGATTTTTTTTTTTTATTTTTATTTTTTTGTTTTAGTCTTTTTTTCTTTTTTTTTTTTTTTCTTTTTTAGTATGGAGGCTCAAGTATCAGATGTAGATTCAATTTAAGCTTTACAAAAAAACAAAAATCAAAACAAAAACCCTTTTTGCATTCCATAAAAATCGACAGAAAAGCGCCTTGGAACCAGGCTATAGAAGAGCAGAACTTTCAGCAGGTCTCCTAATGAACGTCTCCTTGCAAATCTGGTTTAGTCAGTATAGTACAACACCGAGGAACACCCTGTCTTCCCTCCCTCCCGCCAGCCGTCCCCTGTGCCCAGCCCCCAAACACACCTGGAATAGATTTTTTTTTTTTTTTTCTTTTTTTCCAGTTCTTCCTCTTTCACACACCACAGTATTTAATAAATTTTTGTTTTACATTTTTTACACCAATGTAACAAAAGGCAGGAGGGGGTGGGAAGGAAAAGACAAACAATGATCTGTGTTTATGCATATAAATGGAGGAGGGTGGAAGGGGGGGGGGAATACATGGACTTCTACAGAAACATAGCCTAAGGTCTCAATAGTAAAATGTGGTGCAAAGTAGGCCTCAGAGACTGAAAAAGTTTGTACAGCTTTATTCATGGGGAGAAGATGGCGTTGCATGGATAATAATGAATGCAAATTGTGACGTGACGTAACTGAAAAGGGCAAGGGGGGATGAGTTTTCTAAGAAAGGGGTCTAAAGAGTGCATGGTATGTCTTGTTAGCATGAAGAGTATTTTAACTTTGCTGCTTTCTCTTCAAAGCCTCCACCAGGTCGTTTTTAAGAGCTTCTTGTTTTGATTTGTCTGCAAAAGTCTGCACAGACCTGCGGGGAAGAAGGAAAGGCAAGTCAGAGGCGAGGCGTTTGAGAGAAGGCGTTTTTAACAGTTCTTCTGGCACGTGAGTCAATAGGAAGGAGAAGCACCTCAACCCAGGCTTAGGCAAAACAAACCTCAGCTTGCCTGGTTTAATACGGAAAGCAGAAGGCAAAGTGAACACTTCAGTGAGTAAAACCAAAGCAAAATTCACTCTAGCAAGGCTGGCACCAAAAGACACGCTTCCCCCGAAGTTCCGCTCAGCCTCCAGTCGCTGGAGGGGAGACGCCCCGTTTTTTTACGTTACAGATCGGAACCCCCCCCGTGTACCACCAGCGAAGGGTGTTAGCGCTCTCGCTCTCCAAATGACCGTGACGGGAAGACAGAGAAAATCCAGCCTCTACCCACGAACGTGAGAAGGGCCGGGGCTGGGGGTAGCTCCTGAACCTGTTCGCAGACTGTTCACCCAGGGTCGAGCAGCCACGTCAAAACTTCCCTCCAGCACATTCAGCAGTGGGAAAAGCGGCCAGAGTTTCTGTTCTCGAATTTGCTTTTCCAGTTTGTACCTTACCTAGAGTAATTCGCGAATCAAAGCAGCCAAAGAAGAACAGAGATACTGTCAGCGAGATTATTGCAGGGGTTCCCTTTTGCTAAAAGTCTGGTTATAGGGAAAAAAAGAAAGCTTCATCTTTTCTCTAGCTCTAAGAGAGCTGCGGAGGATCCTCCATTTTCAGTGGTACAATAAGAGATTACCAATTTTTAAAAAAGTCCTCTTAAATATGATCACCGATAGAATAATACTACTAGACTTTTCAGGAGCTGCTAACACAGAGGAGCGGTTAGGATCCAGTTTGGTAGGATTTCTCCCCACATAAACCATATTTCACACCCTTTTCAGTACTCAAAGCTACCTCGTTTTGCCTGGATGCTGTCTCCCGTAAACAAGACTGCTCTTTGTGTCAGTTATTTTCCTAACATTTTTCTAACAGTATTTCCATTCTCTTGTCTCTGGAGACTTCCGCTGCCTTAATAAAAATATATACATTTTATATTTGCATTTGTCACAGGCTAAAGAAGTGGTTCTCAGCCATGATCAACAAACAGTGCATTTTCCCCTTCGTCAGCTTAACGTGTTTAAGACAACATCTGTAACTCATTATGAATTGGAGTGGAAGGTTAAACTGGCTCAGGGTTAGTCACTGCCGTGCGTCCTAGACATTCAAAGCTCCAGAGCAAATGAGAGCGTATGAACAAACCCCTTCAGAGGCTGTGCAGAGCACAAGCAAGTGGAGTTTAGAAATGTTTCGGTAGAGCTTGAGCAGGACTGGATTTCAAGCTCCAAGGAAATTCAAGATACACCAGGCAAGCAGGGGATGTGCACGTGGGGTGAGCTCACATTTACTCAGAAGTCACGGGGAGCGCCAGTTTTTTGGTTGGGGTTTTTTTTTTTTCAAAACTGCGAGACTTCCAAGATTTCATTCCTTTCTGCGGGGAGGACACTAAGATTCCAGGGAGTTTCTTCACTGAAGTGGTGTACCACAGCTGTAAAAAACTGATGGTGCACAAGGGACAGAGTCCCGGGGCTTCTGGATCAAATCAGTCCAAGCTGACGCCACTTTGGGTACGTGACCTCCTTGCTTGCTCCCAAGCTCGAGTGCAAAGTGGTTAAGTCCCGCCACATTTCAGAGCGTGGTATTTCAAATGGGGGGACGGGGTGGAGTAACACTTAAAATAAAAATCACAGCTTTTAGTTGGCCGTATTAAGAAATAACCCTTGGGTGAAACACGGACCAAATGTCGTTTGTCAGTCTGCGGGAGTTAGGGGTTAGTTCTGGTCTCGGTTATCATGCAGAGGTCTTGGCTGGGTGAGTCCTGGTTTAGTGCTGGTTGTCACACCTCACAGGCAGGGGGTACCTGGATTGGTTTAGTTATCAGGCTGGATGTAGATCTGGCGCTGGGTCAACACTTGAGAAAGCTCCCTCTGCAACTGCTTATACTTTTGGTTGTCGGGGATAGCATCAATAGATCTACAGAGAGCAGTTTAGAAACGAGGGAAGCAAACAGGGGAGAGAACAGTCAGAAGAACTCGGAGCTGGTATTCTGGAAACCACCAGGAGCACGCTCAGGAAGAAGAAGTGTAAATACATAGGTTAGAAGAAACAGGGAAAAGGCCAGAGGAAAAGCCAAAGCCAGCTGCTCTGTGTGTTACCAGTTCTGAGCAGATCGTCTCACCGATGCACAAAGTGCCATGACTCAAACTGAGCAATGGGGAGACATAGGAAACAGATTCAATTACAAAAGCTTAAGGCAATGTTCGCAAGGAAAAAGACTGAATTACATATTTCCTTTTAATGTTAATAAATGCTTCCTGGCTAAACCCCTGCACACCACAAATGAAAATAGAGGCCTGTTATGAAAGCTGGGGTGTGGAAAAAAACCCCAGAACAGCTGCTTTCTCAGATACTGTCGACTCCCTCTGCCCATGCTGTTAAGAAGGCAGCACAAATATTTAATTAGCACCATTACTCTATCTTCTTTCACATTTCAGTATGTGAGAGAACAGCAGTCTACTTATTTGCGCCATTTGTTTATTCTACATTATCACACCGTGCTAGGAGGTCCATCTGCAGTCTAAAATGAAATGATTTGGCATCACCGTTCTGTACTTTCCTCTACGAGCATGAGAACTACCAGCTAGGGATTTCTATGCAAAATTCCTGACCAGAAATGAGCAGAGGAT
>NW_008824934.1:5421509-5451042 GCF_000699105.1 Pygoscelis adeliae | reverse complement strand
GAAAGGCACAGGGGGTTTATTCACTTAATCTGTTCTAGTACACTGTATTTTGACCAGCGGTGTTGAGAGAAAGACAGAATTTAAAACAAACTCTGAATACCGCAAACCATTCATGTCATGACTTAATTCTGGGACCAACTGACTGTTTTTAAGAATAGTAGAAAGAGAAGTCAGAATTTAAGTACAACTTTCAGGACTGTGAAGAATAAAACTCCTAATTAAAAATAATTCTGAAATACAAGTGTTGCTAATTGCTCTATTTTCTTCCTGGAGAGGGAAGAAGGGATTAAAACATTGCTTCAAATTTCTATAGTTACAAAACAGAAGCGTTCCCTAAACGCCACACAACAAATAATGGTTCCAAAGCACAGTGAGGTGAACAATTAGGGACATGAAAAGACTTTGTGTAGGGGAGGGGAGTTCCAGCAAACAAAAGCAGATCAATGCTCGGCTGGGGACACCACCACAGGCACTGCAGGGGAATGCAGGGAAGCGAAGGGGGTCCAATAGTCGGCTGGAGAGCCCCTTACCTCAGCCCATTAACGATGTCCTTTGTTTTTCCAAAATAAATCTCATTCAGTGTACTTCTGATTTTGTTTTCCATGTCCTAGGAAGAAAGTAAGAGACCAGATCTTTAGTCATGTCGGCGGTTTTCAGGAATGGTGTGCTTCCACTCTTCTGTGCCTCTTAGGTGTTCATCTTGATGTACGCCGCTTGCCACAGTGTGGTTCAACCCAGTGTATTCCCACTATTTAAATTCTCACAGAAGACAGTATGGCCCTATCTCTCTGCTCTTATCAAAGAAATAAAGGCTTAGCTCTATTTCTGTCCTCTCCTCCAAATTAATTACTCTTTCTGGACCACAAGAGGGCAGTTTCTGTCCAGCTATCAATTTTTCTGCATTCAGTGGCAGGAAAGGAAAATGCATTTCACCCCAACCTTACTCTGTAATTTCCTGGCACTGAATGGACTGTAAGCAGCAAGTCAGTCATTTAGCGTAACCAACAGGTCAATAGTTTTGTGCTTATGGGTTACTTTGAATTTTGGAGCTGGCGACCCGTTCATTAAAACTGCACGGCAAACAGTTTTGAGAAAGATCTTGTAAATAAGCAGCATTTTTTCGTTAGGTCGCTTTCACTCAAGCCAAAAACTTAGAAAAGGGATTAAAAAAAGAAGTACCTGCCTTCCTTTCATTTCCCGGTTCCTTTAAAAAACACATTATAGTCTATTTTAGTTGAGAATTTCCTCCTCTCTTGCCAAAGTGGCTATGAAGATCAACAAAATCAAGAACACCTTCATACAGGACAGTGCAGTGGCACAGCAAACCAGTGTTGCACCAAAGCCCTTCTGAGCGGCTAACGCAATCACATCCTTCACTCATCATGCTGAGCATACATGACTGACAGCTGCCATAAAAATCAAACACTAAAACCAATTCTAGTGGATTTAATAAGCACTTGATACACACCGAACTTTCAGTTAAAGGGACAGTTCTGTACAGCACAACCTGACTTTAAATAATTCTGCCCAAACGTGACTATAGTGGCATGGGGGTAGGAAACTGTTAACTAGTTCTGAGGAAAGGACCGCTTATGTTACAGGAAGGTTATTGCTGTAATGAGCAGGAGGCAAAGTGCGGAGTGGCGTTTTTGTGTCTACAAACTGTTGGAAGACACGATAGGAGGAGTATGGAGCCATCAAACGCTGAGCAACACTAGGAGAATTAGGCTTGATACAACATGAGTAACTTGTTTGCAAAGACAAAAGCAAGCGTACAACAAAATTCTTTGGGATCAAATACGTGCAAGAGAACCTGCAGCAGGCTCAAGCTGTGGCAGTCTCACAGCACTTACCTCTACCAAGCGTCCGATGTTGGCTATGTGTGGAGAGGAGTCGCTCACAGTCTCATCTTTCTCCATCTAGAAAGGAAAGACAGAGGTCCATCGGTAACACGGAAATTTGACGGCGGATGCATGACAGCTTTCCTTATCAAGAGAAGGGATGGAAGAAGTGGGTCTCAAAAGCCTAGAGTAAACATTCTTTCAATGTGCAAACAGACGTAGCAACGTACCGAGAAATTCCCGGAACCAGACAAAGGCTCACATACATGTTGATAACAGAAATGTAGTGTAATAAAGACCGTGAATCAAAATAAAACCTTGCTGTAGATCCCTGGTGTAGACAGGCACTACAAAATTGTCATTCCCTACTTGCTAAGGGGCTGCAGGAGATCTGCGGTAGTGAACATGTAACACAACAAGAAGCACAGTAACACAGCATGTGGATATGAAAACAAGGTTGCTGTCGATGCGATGCACACAAGGATGGTGCTGTCAGTTTAACAGCTGTGAACTATCCCTGCAAAAACCGCTGTTTCTTTTAATCTTCATCTCAAACGCTACTTCTGACCACACGTGGGACATATTCTCCATTTTCAGGATCTCCTGGCAAAAGACACCTTCGGCATGATTTACCTTCCAGTAGAGAAGGAAGGTGCAAAGAATACAAAAACCACAACTACCTGCAAGACCGGTGATGATTTAAACTACTGCAATAATATGGAAAGAGAAATCTGACAGTTTGTAGTTTTTTCTTTTTAGACCAAAAAGCTGAACCAACATTTACATAACTATTAGGAGGAAGGAAGTACAAAGCGGTAAGTATGGGGGGAAAGGAGGAGACTGCCTTTTGCAGTAGAAATTCAGAGTTGGATCGACTTAAGTGTATAATGATACCGCGTTCTCAGTGTGGTATCTGAACAGGAGACAGGTACCTGAACTAGGTGAGATTTTTCATCGCTAAGATCAAAAACTGGGAGCTGGTACTGCAGAATGCAATACTTGCTTTATTTCATCTGACTTTGCCCCATATAATGTTCATCCAGAGGCCGTGGCTGACCGTCCATGATCTGTGCTAGGGAAAAGACCATCTTCCCCAGTTCTTGAGATGAAAATTCTGGCTAGACGCAGACAAGCTGTTGAACAATGAACATCAGTCCCAGGAACCTCAACTGATACAAGATGTGCTGAGATGGCATGAAAACAAAACCGGGAGAAAAATGTAGTGGGAAGAACAGTCTTCAAAGGGTTTTACTAATCCCACTGAATTCTCTTATCCATCTGTTCATATCCCTCCCTCAGGGTAGAGTTTAAAAATCTGGGCCAGCTACAGGTTTCTTCTAATAAGCCAAGTCTCTAACAGGCTTGGGGAAGCATGTAATTTAGTTGGAACCCTGAAGGCAAAAGATAACCTAGAAGAGGGGGAGAAAAAGAACAAGGACGTTTAATTTTTCCTTTAGATTGCAGTCAGATTGTTTACATGTAATGGAGACACGCTGCCTGGAGAACAGATCCAGTTGCAGTAGAGGGAGAATATAAATCTGAACTACACAAACACACATATACATGTTACGGTGAGTTTGGGAACTATCAGCAAATTGACCAAATCTGGGGCAGCTGGGGAGTTGGCAGTGGGTCATTTACTTCCACAGGCTCCCCACTGCGTCTCCTCCACACCTGGACAGGCCGAGCTCATTGGTAAGAAGCAGAATCTGAAAATAGAATTATTTTTTTGCAAAACGTATATTATTAACGTCCCCATAAAAACTGCTGCCAGAAGGAAAACATTTTTATATGCTATAGAAGCCCAGATGTTACGAGAGGCTGTTTTAATGGAGTTCAGAGTCAGTAAGCAGCCATGTTATACAAACAGCAGAGCTGCTGGGATTTTTAAAGGTTCCTTCTGGTGGCTGTTACTGCACGGACCTAAGCAGAAAGCCTATAGCTGCTTAAATAAAGGGGTTAATTTGCTTTGAGGGGAAATTCCATTCTGTAAGTTGATGTTAACAAGCAGCTCATCTTCCCACTGTCACTCCCCATCTGCTGTTGAGCTCAGCCAAAAACCTAACGCTCCAGAATGAGCCAAGTCCGATCTACATGGCTCAGTCGCTCCTCTCCTGTTCGAGAGATACGCTGCTTGGCTTCCTTGCCTCATTTCCCCAGCCATCTGCTGCAAGTCTGACTCAGAGGGAAACTCGCTCTTCTGGGTATATTAAGCTCTCGATGGCTGGCTGGTCACTTCGGATGTTTCCTGCATGGAATATAGCAGCTGTTTGGGCTTTCTGTAAACTTTATTTAGAGGAAGAGTTAATACGAAGAGAGAAATGTAAGTTGGATAAACACTTCAGTTCATCATGAAAGCGTCTAAAAACACTAGAAGGATAAGAAGGAAACTCATCCACCATTTTGCTCTGAAGAACTGACAACAACATCCACAGCTGCTCTGGCCACAGACCGACGTGAAAATCTCTTTAATGAAACACAAACAGACCAATGCGAGCCAAAGGCTCCCAAGCCACAGGCAGCGGGCATACTGCAGTCTCCAGGTGGAAAATATGTGGAATTATTTGGATATCAGTGAGGCAAAATTTGGCCTTTCTCCAACGCTTATTTCAAACTGCAACTAGATAAATGAAGGTTGTGAGCTCTATGGAGCTTGCAGCTTTGCGGAAATCAGCTGAGAACTTACCTCATCCTTCCATGGCCTTCATATATATTTACTCTAACCAGTGTAACCAAAGATATCCCATATCCTTTACCAAATTGTACATTCAAAACCATGAGCAAATCTGGGGATGCTACATCAGCTCTATATGTCACTAGTCCATACGTGCTTGACTGTTCTACTCTCTCCTTTCCTAAACCAACGATTATATAACTGAACCACTGTAAAATCCATATGTTCGTGTGAAGCAGAAATAATTGCCCGGACAATTACTGTTCAGTACATCTCTGCTATCCTCTGCACCCCAAAATACTACTCGGTTAGCAATTAAAGAGACAGTGCCTCCAGAAAACTGGTCAACTGCTGAGGGGGAGCTTAAGGATCGTGACAGCTACAACTTGAAAATCCCTCTGGTGGAAAAACACTCCCCAACGCCCCGCTTAACGCTACAACATCTGGAAGTCGGTGGGATAGGCCTTTACATGAAAGCTCAACTTGATGAAAATATATGACTCTCCTAATTGCAGAGCACAAGCCTCGGAGGATTTACCTATTATGATAAATGGCAGAATGTCTCTGCTGGTGTTTTATTGAGCAGTAATATATCACAGGGCACATCTTCCTGAACGCAGGGAGAGCTCAGTTTGCAACAGATCAGCCTTCATCCAGCTCTGCAAAATGTTCCACCTTCGCTTAGAGAGTATTTCAAGTATGAAAATCAACGCACATCTGTGCTGCTTTAATCTGAAATCCCAGGCTTCACTTCCCCTACAACTTTATATCCTCCCCTTCCCACACCTCCCTATGTAAATAAACCATAGGGTTTGAGCCAACTACTTTCTCAGCAAACTTGCACTTCCTCACAATGTTCATTCTGGCTTAGGAAACACACACAGGTTCTTTGTGCACAACACTATCTCAGAAAGGCACCTGTTAGTCTTGCTTTTAAGGAGGGGGCTCCAGAAATCTGTCCAACAAAGTGCAGTTTTGACTACTGGCCAGAAAACGGGAAGGCTACATCTACTTTGCATAAAATGAAAGAGGATCATACAGCTGCTCTTACCTTAAATAAAAGTGCAGCCTAGTGAAACCTCAAAATTCAGCCAAAGCAATACAGTGCCATGGCAAACGACACAAGTAATTCCAATGTACACAAAGAGGACGGGACCTTAACGTCTGTCAGAGAGAAAATCATCTGCCAAGCATCTGGCTTGAATCAGGAGGGGGGGTGGGAGTTACCTGCAGTCACTGGAGAACGTGCAAGGTAATTGAAAAGCTGCTGGCATTTTTCATTTCCCTGCAAGCATTGCTCCCTTTGTTGTAAATTGAAGGTAACATGTCCTGTCCTTCCCTCTCAGATGTACAGCACTTCAATCTGCAGCCCCTCGTCAAGGCGGACGGCACATAACACGCCATCACTCCCTTCCCTATCCAAATTCCAGCCTCAGTCCTTGTACTGACCGAAGCCTGCCAGTGTCGGACGTGAGCTGGGAGTTACTTCCTCCATCCTGGCCTGCAGTGCTTCAACTCCGAGCTCTCTTGAGTTGCATCCAGGCTCGTCTCCAGAACAGACTGTCTGGAAGAGCACCCTTGTTTAGGAAACTGTAAAAATAGAAGTTCTCTATCTGACATTGCATGCCTTTTGTGGGAGGACCACAGCAAGGGAAAAAAAATGGGGAAAAAAAAAAATCAGCTTTCTTCTTCCAGTTCCACCAAAAAGTTCTTCTATAATGTCCTTTGGAGTCAAACCAGAGATGACTATGTACACGGTGTCATTATTTATGTATAACAACAACATACATTGCTAAAGATCTTCACTAGGCAAAAAGACAAGTGTTCTTCCATACAAAATGACTGCTTCAACAAGGATCTAATGAAGCGTCCAATGTGAAGATGTGTTAAGTTTTAATTCTCCCTAAGTTTTTAGACCAAAATTATGATCTATGGATCCTACATGCATAGAGCTGGCTAAGAATGTCTCTCACCCTCCCAAGATAAGAGTTTATACATGCTCATATATAAATCAAAATTATGTAAAGAGAGATATATCACTATACGTATGGTTTTGTGTTGTATACTCGTGTGTGTATATACACACATTTCTCTATTGGATCAGGACAGAATCTGAAATCCTACATTTTAAACACCACCAAAATCCAAAACTCCATTCAGAACACATCACATGCCATTTTATTTGAATTAGTCTATACTCCAACTCTTAAAAAGAAACTTCCATAATTGAACTGATAAAGAAAAAGCCCGAAGTTCTCATTTTGAAAACCACCAGGTAAAGTAAATTAAAGCTACGCAAATGAGATTTTCAACTTCCCAAATCAGGCCGAGTCCTCCATGTACCATGTCTCTCCATCTCTTGCCTTGTTCTGTCCACTTACAAATGTAAAATGCTTGTACAGTTACTTTCCCCTTATAAACCAAGACAGAGACAACTCCTATTGTAGCACATGAAAAACTGCATTGGGAAAACCACTGGAAAGTAGCAGTTCAATGAATTGGAAGAGATACGTCAATTCTCAGTGTATGAAATTAAAGTAGACATAGGATAGAGCCATGACCTCTAAGTAATATCTACCCAGAACGTAACATCACGTAGCCCCAAGCCAGGTGTAAGAATACTCAAACACACAGTGTCTTGGAGAGAGAAAGGGAAAAAAAAATTCTTCTTAGAAATTCAGTGCAACATTTAGGAATAGCCTAAGTGGGAGCCTTGTAGTAACAAGAGTCTGGGGATATTCAAGAAACACAAAGACAAGTTTTTCCAAATAGTCTTGACAAAGGCAACAAAAAACTCCATGTTTGTGTCTGATGCAGGGCAACAATATTTCACCAACAGGAAGCGACAGCAAAGAACAGCTATTTCTAGACTCTTACTTCTAGAACCAAGTTCCGTTCTACCATGCTACCACGTTGCCCATTCACTGAAGAACAGATAGGGTTGCTTGATTACTTGCACTGAGTGCAATCTGCAGACATTAGGAAGGGGAATTACTGAGCAAGTGTTTCCATATGAAGGTGCAAATGCTCCCCGTAGCATTTCAGTGCGAGACATGCCCAGCTCCTCATCGCTGCCAGAGGTGGTGAATTAGGAGGCATTACATTAGCTGTTCCTTTGCGCCTGCTCCTGGCCACCAAGTTAATCATTCCAGTCATCACTCAAAAAATACCCGATTTGCAGCTACGAGGCGAAACTGGTTTCAAAGTAATGGCTCTCAACAGACTTCCCTTTCAAAGCATTGAAAGGTTCTCTCTGCCATCAGTTTATAAGCCAGGATATTACAAAGCTTGTGAACACTTCAAAAGCTTCCACTGAAACACAAGGACATCTGCTATTCACATTTTAGGATCAAAGGTGGTTCAGGTTCAAGCAGCTTAAATGCTGAGTTGACCAAAACCATGCTACAATTTACCATGGACAAAATTATTTCAAAATTACGGTTAGGACATCAGATTACTGATATCGTCAAGGTAAAACTGTAACATACCATTCGAGAGAGAACTAAAACCTACTTTTGGTGCCTAAGTTTGCTGCAGACTGTATAAAAAGCCTACCAAAAAGTAAAAATAAAACCTGCTGTCCTTAGGTGATGTGGCAAACTGGATTTACAGCAAAGTAAAAGTCTTGCACTCAGGAGTTTAGTCCAGCTACAGCTAAATAAATGGCTCAGGACAAACGGCTCCTCCTCACATAGCATACCTCAAGGCAGCATGAAGATTTTCGTTTTCTGCCATGGATTCTGATGAAGCCCGTCCCATTAAGCCTACCATGGCATCTGCAAACAGAAAATCTCCAGCCCAAAGCTAAATTCTGAAACTCAAGTTTCCATTGTTTGTGCAGAAGCAGTGCATCATTACCCCAGTGGCTTTTTTATGGTTACTTACATTGGAAGCAGGCCCCTGCTTTAATGCATCTCATATGAATTAAATGATCGGCTGTTAAAATGATGACAGAAGCATGAATCTCCCCACTAAAGCTTAGAGAGTGAAAGTCAAACTAAACAAGGCCTAGCAGTTCAGGCCAAGGTGTACTGAGGACACCCATTCTCAACAGACTCTTGTTTTCCTTGGCGCAGCTCTCGCACACCATAAGGCCACGGCCAAAGTCAAGCCCTTGGCCACCACTTCACAGCTATGATTTAAAGTATTAGGAAGGCCTGTGATTAAATACTTGTCCGGGTCACCATAACTCGGGTGTAATTACTGCAAACACTTTAAAAGAGTACGCAATGCTCAAAACTGTCTCCAGATGCCTTCCCCCCCCTGTTTTTCCATCAGCTTCTTCTGTAAATCAACAACGTGGAAAGAAAAATCACCTAGGTCTAGGGCAAGCTTCTGCGACTGCAATACTAACACAATTTCAGTTCCTCTCTGCAATCACAGAGCCTTCTTTCCTTCGCTTGGCTCAAACCTGTACAAAAACATGAACTGTTTAACAGAGTCTGCATTGTCCTTTGTATCGAAAGCAACAGTCTGCCCTGAGAAGTCTCATAAAGGAGTTTTAGCTACTGCCAATCTCTCCAGTCACTCATGACCATACAATACACCTCCTGTCCTCCAGAGTTTATTACTCTGCTCGAGTCACTGATTTCCACAGCCCAGATCTTAAGCAACCACAATTCATCAGCAGCATGAAGTAGGGAGACGGCAACCTTTGGCAGGTGGCTGGGGCAGAAGCACCTTCACCCAGTGAAGTCACGTCCAGCAGATTCTGCCTGTCAGAGACTAAGACAGCAGCACTGCCTGAACAGTCATCAGTCTGGCACCTTCCTTGCGAAAAACAGCTCTGTCAGAGGAAGTCAAAGTAATTAACACTGGCACAAAAGCCCCAAACGTTTAGAAGAGCGTTTGGTTTTTTTGGTGGGGTTTTGTTTTTTGTCCTGGTACTGCAGGAGGAAAATACTAGAGAAGGATACTAAAAGGTAACTGACGTCTTTAAGAACAGAAGAATCCTATAGTCAATGCAAAATACAGGTTCGTTCATGGTGGCCTAGCTGGCTTTTAAAAGAGACACATAACAAAAGAGGTCATCTTGTATTTTTATAATCCTATTGGAACCTTCCAGTAAGAAAGCGGGCAAATTTTACAGCTAGAAGTATCTGTCTGGGTAACACATATGGAAGCATAAAAATTTAGGAACACCAAAAGAAAAACTAAGACTTAAAAAGCAAGTCTAAACTCCTACTGAACGCTTTATATTTTTAATGGAAAGCTATACTGCCATCAAGCAAAGTTCAAGGGGCTTCCTGGTAATTACACACTTACGCATTAACTGTTTCACTGGGCTGCATACGCAGCAGGAGAATAGATGTTTATACAACACCTCACAAAATCAACTTTTTGTTCCTGACTGGGGCTACTGGGTATATAAATAAGGAAAGGCATGCCTTGGGTCTGCGGCGTACACTCATGCCAGGATACAGACATACCTGTCTGGTAAGGCTCCCTCCAAGGTTCATGGTACCAGAACCAGTTTTATTAGTCTGCAGCCACAGCATCACTGTGGAGGTCAGCTTGTAATGAGCAGTACGACCACTGGATTTCTCCTAGAAGTGGAAGGATAACAAAAAGGATAGAGACAAAAGGTTAAAATCCCTTCAGAAACAAAATGGTGGCTGGCCCCGAAGACCCCATGAGCAACAGCACAGATATGTATAACTCCACTCCCATAGCACAGTCTGTTTCTTCAAAACAATTCCAAGTGTGCACATTCCCCTAATTGTCCAAAGCAAATCTAGTTAGAGCAATTTAACCTCCTATTACCTTGTTTTTATTACCTAATTAGTGATATTTATCTGTAGACCTTTATGTTAAAAAAAAAATAATCTCGGGATCACATGCACGGAAAGTAACATACTTTCAATTCTTCTGGGATTCTTTTTGATTACAGCCCTGACTTATCTCTATCCAAATTGCTTCAGGGAATTTTCAAAAATTAACAGGGGAAATCAGTTTACAGCCCCTAACACAATATTGCATTGTTCAGTGGAACACCTGTGCTCGTTAATTGTCTGGAATTAACTGGGTTTTGTTTTCACTTAGGAATATCAGCTGCCCCAGAGGCTGTACCTGAACCTCCACCACGTGGATGGAATCCCAGCATCCCTTAATCTTCTTTGATCCATCTCCAGCTTTCTTAATGAGGATCACCCCGGCAAAACCATGATCCAGATCCCAGAGGTAGACAGAGGAGACTCCACCTTCAAAATACCTGCAGGATGCAATCCAATAGGCATGTTAAAAGTAAGCAGGAGCCAAGCCAGAGTTAGATATCAATAATAATCTTAAATAAGCCCAATCTCTATATCCTAATAAAGATTTTTTTTTTTAAGACGGCACACTCTCACCAGTTATATACCTAGAAACGCAGCAGTTTAAATAATTTTATAATACAGAGTCTTTAATTACAAAAAACTGTACATTTCTCTAAAGGAGAATAAAAGTCTAGCGAGAAACAGAGCTAGCTACAGATTTCTACAGTACTTGGAACAAACAATTCCTCTGATTCCAATTAACTATAACAGCTGGTAAAAGCACAAGCTACAAAGTAGGCTGAGAGTAAGGCTTTATTTTACAGTTTGGCCTTTTTTTTTTTCCCCTTTTCTCTCGCTATTGGGAAAGTCTGGAAGTTCTTTACAACAAAGTCCGCTAATTAAGACAAAAGGGAGCAAGTAAGTAGCTTTATGCTGCTGTCTCAAAAGTTTGTGTGAAGCTGACTTATTGATTTATTGCAAATAGAGTTGAACTGAAACCAAGGTTCTTAGAAATGAAGGGATGCCCTTGAGGTTTACATATTATTCCAGCTTCAGATACAGTATACAATGGAGAGTAGGCTAGATTACCTAACTCTCAGGTTTCTGGTAGCAAAAAGTACGCTCTTAGAAAACTAACAAAGCAATGACATCTGCAGAACCCAACTCCTCCTTTATAACACTAGTGCTAGGCTCCTTATATGCCAGATGAAAGACGCACTTTAAAGTAATACGGTAAACAACCCAATGCTGTAGGAAGAAAGATGCACAAGAACCAATTTTGGCTTCTAGAAAACCGAAACTATAACCCACAGCATTCTACCAACTGTTTCCATTCTCAAGTTACCAAACAGCCATAAGGAGAATCGAGCAAAAGGGAATACTCTTTCATGGCGCACAACTCTTAGATCTCAGCGATAAACGCCTGCTGCGCAGAATCACCATCTCCTGCGAAGAACTAAGGAAAGGAGGAGAGGCAACTTCAGCTAAGCCCGAAGATCAATGACAAGACATTCTAGTCGTCAGACATTTCTACTCTCTTCTGAGCACCTACTGCCGTTCTGCAAGTACGTACATAAAGCAGACGAAACACCTGAGAATTCATTGTCTGGAGGAGAGCAAAAGCTCATCACCCAAAGACGCGAGGAGCTGCTATGATTGACAGTTCCCAGCAGCTAAACTAGGAGAGAGTCACGCAGATTAAACCGTTCTACGTTCCTGCCTCTTACTGTCATGAGCGAGACGATCACATAGGTCTGCAAGTGACTGCATGTTTTTCCTCTTCTGCAAGAAAGGAAAGTATCACTCATTGCCAACATGAAAAACTTGTTGAACCCTCCCACCTTCGTGCTCCCCTCCTTTCTAAACACGAGCCTGACAGTTGTTAATGGCATTCAAGATTTGATTTACTATGCATTTTGGACTTCATGTATTAGCTTGAAGTACTGTAGATCCAAGAACACTACTAACCCATCCTTTTCTCCAAGTCAGGAGAAAAGATCTTGGGAAGTTAACGCAAATAACACAGGCAACTTTCAACATTTTCCCTGCACTTACAGATCAGTCCAGTATGTTGTTTCAAGAAGGCAGAGTCGCCGAAAGAGCCCCAGTTCTTTTTAATCGCATGCATCCGAGTCTGTATCAAAAACAATGCTGACCCCAGGAGGGGTGTATGACTTCATATTAACTCACCACATCATTTTATTTTTAATGGGTCACTACTGGTACTCATCACCAAGCTTAGCCTGGGCATTTAAGTAACCAACACACACAGCACTGTCCCATGACATTTGTCAAGCCACTGATAATACACGATTAAAAAAAGAAAAGCCCTTTGCTCCACAGGCACGCTAAAGCCAGACTTCCAGCAGGCAATTTAAACCTAACAAACCAACAAACACCCTTTTTATATCCCCTGGGGAATTCACAAATGGATGTTGGTTAATGCAGTTAATGGGAATTTCAGTCCCGCAGCAAACCTCATTTCCAATCTAAGTGACCCTTCCTTTGACAAAAGGGCAGCGTGAATCAAAGGCCAGAGAGCAGAAGCTATTGTCCATTTCATGACCAAGTCTCCTCAAAAAAAAAAGAAAATTCATATATAGAATAAGTGAATTCACTCAAAATGAACTGGCAGCCACTGAGAATATTACAGTCTGTACAGACAGTTTCCCCATTACCCACTTTATGAGCTTGCTATGAGCATGAAACGTTAATTAAGAGAGGGACCGAAACAAGGTTTTTGGAAATTTATTCTTACCTACTGTACTTTGATCCTAATGACATGAAACAGGAAAAAAATAATTTTTATGTGGTTCACCTTTATGAGATTTTACATAAAGGCTTTTGTGGGTATTTTAAGAATGTGCTAAAATGTTGTCTGAAACCACATAAAACCATCCGAAGAACCTCCCGCCAGAACTAACAGCGCACACATGGAAACGCTTTAACTTGCCTTTGTATATTTAATGAATCAAATATAGTATTAATATTGTTTTAAATACCAACATGCTATTTCAATAAAGTTGCTTTGCCATAGCCAGATCCAGTATCTTGAGACTCAAACAACAATGCCAGCGGTTGAACCGTTATGAATCCAAGGCACGCCGGGATATATATTAGCCAAAGCCTCCTCTGTGCTTCAGCAATATACAGTCACTTCAAAAATTCACTCCTTCATGGGGAGAAAATATATATCATCGATCACTACGTTAGATTTCACCTTTCCTCACAGAAACAAAAACGCACTGAAGTGGGATTTCTGAAGACTATCTAAACCCAGGAAAGTCATGTTTGGAGAGGGGAACATTCCTTGAAACCTGTTTTCTTCAAGAAAAATAAAGAAGTGCTACAGGTTAATTGGCTGCTACGTAATAGAAAACTGGATGACAGACTGATTGGTAGGAATTTAAATCCACATTCATGAACTTGGGTTTGCTGCAAGGAGGCTGGACTACCTCCAAGAAACCCCTTCACCACAGATTAAAAAGCAGCACTTATTAAAATTGAAGCAGGAGAGGTAACCAGCTTGGAAAAGGTTCCCGGAAGGCGTAAGCTGGTATCTTCTGTGTTAAAGAAATGGATGAGCAAACCAGAGCACAGGCCCATCAAAGTTACATGCATTAGTTGCAGCAAAACAACCTGAAAGCACTACAGAGCTCCTGGATCGAACAGAATTTTCTTTGGTCGCCCATTCTGGATACCCCTCTTGTGGTACGTTATCCTCCCGCACAACAGCAGTCGTAAAAGGCGATCTGTCTTCTTTAGAAGCTCAAGTCCTCTCCCAAAGCATCCAAGGCCCAGCACAAAGCAATCAGCAGATGCTTTTGAGATGTACAAGAGGTCTGACGTAGGAGGAAAACTCCAATTCGTATTGGGGTACCTCAGAAACATCCCTAAAGGATAAACCATTTTCAAAGGACAGCAATTCAATGCAAAGCAATCTCTCCTCTTCTGCTTAAGGACACGGATCTCTCCAGGCTGTTCTCTGGGTTTACCCACAGGCAAAAGTTTGTTATAAAACGATGAAAAAACGTAGTCTTATGGTTGTCATGTCCCTTTATTAACAACCAAAACACTGCCAAATGATATCCCTGCCCTCTCCGAGGACAGCCAGTGTTCTTCCATCTCTGGTAAAATTGCTTTTTCTAAATTTGCCCAGAAAGGTGATTAAAAGGCATACGGCCCAATGTAATCATTCATTCTCTTTACAAAATTCAGAATAGCATTTCACTCAAAATCAATTCTAGTTTTAATGTCATGATCAAACACTTAAGTTTTATATCCGTTACTCATCAACCACAGAACTCCTGGAAAAAGCTGTTCTATACAAAAAATGTCACACTTAAGACTGACCTACTTTACGAATGCAAGAATAAAAGAAAATATTTAAGCTAAGAGTGATCCAAAGCTTTATGAAGTGTTTGAAGTTTAAGTGGGTGGAGACACAGGATGGAAACTTGTTTAAGGAACTCGAGCTGTATCCATGAAATGGAGAGACTGCGGCCAGAACAAAGCCGTAACTTCAAGAGGGATGTGATAGGGAAGGAAATCCCCCGGCTTCCAACACAGACCTCAAGAAAGGAGAACAGATTAATCACTTTGTTTTACCACTAAAGGACAGACCAGAAAAGGCACTGTAACTTTCCCGATAGCATTCTACTTCCCCCAAGCCCTGCAAATGAATGCTGGACCCTATACTGAGAAAATGAGTTTCCACCACACAGCAGTAAAAACAAGCTACGACTTTCAATTACACTTCAGAACCAAATCACTCATCCATAAAAACACTTGTGTATTTTCCAGTAAGTAACTGAGAGCCAGAGACACTGGGTGGTTTTTTTTTTGTATCTGGCTTATGGCTCTCGCAGCACTAAGCCACAAAACCCTGATGCCAAAGTACCAATACCTGGAACCTCAGACTGGCTATGCAAACCTTCAAGAGAGTTGCACAGTGTTTCAAACTGGCTCATTTAAAGCAGCAAAATATATTCTCTTTTTTTTCCCCTAAAGGTTGCATAGCTATTTCTTCCAGCTACAAAGGTTCAGCCTAGAAAGAGAAATGTCTCCATCTATTTAGATCAACAGACTTCCAAGAAACCTGTCATTTAAAAAACCTACCCCAAAGGAAAATACTGAGTATTCAGCTACAAATGTTTTTACAAGAGTTGACAATGACTAAAGTCACAATCTGAGAAGCTAGCGTCTAACAGCAACCCAAAAACATTACCTGAAAGACTAGGTGAGGAAGCAGACATTTCAACTATTATTAAAACAGATGGCTGTAATGGCAAGTGACTTGGCACAATTTTCACTGAGTCCTTCCCCTATGCCTGCACCCTGTCATTTCAAACCAGCACATAAATGGCAACAGAAACATGAAGGAAGTGACAAGTTTCAGCAACCCACCCTCCGCCAAACCCAAAATATTGCTAAGGTGTTCATTCTGCCATCTTGTAGCTCAAGCGAGGGGAAAAAAAAAGTCTTCAGGACAACATCAAGAGATCAGAGTTGTCACTAGATAACTTCGTTGCCTGTGTCCTCCACCCAGCTTTCTAGTAATGAGGCTCACGAGCCTGTTCTTTAATAAAAAGGACAGGTTGGTACCAGGAACCAACCAGGATGTAACACTTCTCCCACTGGCCTGAGTACAGATGATTTACAATTCCTCCCTCCCTCCTTCCCTGGTCCCAGGAGTGCAGCTGTATAACACTTTCAGAATGTTACCTAAATACTTAAAATGAAGAAGGTAAAATGTTTGTGTATTTAGACCAGCTGGTTTTCACCACAGTTTATGAACACAGCCCAAAGTATGCTTGTGGACTCTGTACAGGTATTTTACAGAAATTCTTTCCAGCATACACAGGTGCAAAAATCCCTCAAGCAAACATACCAATCTAGTTAGGTATGTGTAACTTCAATGCCAGTTGTACTTAAAAGCACACATCTGGACCATGGTGGGATGACTCAAACTGCGAAGCAGAGTTGTGAAGTGCAAGAACTCTGCAAGGAAGGAAAACAGTATCCAAACAATGGGATCCTGAAGGTTAAAAATCCCCCAGAACCTCCCATTTTGTGCTTTCTAGTACTCTTCATTATTTAAAAGAAAAAAAGTGCATTGCTCACATTTTCCTTACCATCCAATTGCTCTTGGCAGATGGAAACTAATGACCAAATCCCTTTTGAGAAGTCACCTGGAAACAGTTCCATTAGCCACCTAATAAGCAAGACAATGGGTCACTTTGTAACATGTCCAAACGCGTAACTGGTTCATTAACTACCAGGAAGCACCGACTGCTTACAAATCTTTCACCCGTACCCATCCGTTCGACCAGCATGCTCTGCAGAGACAGCCCACTGCTTCATCCACTGACAGTCTGACACATTTTAGACTCTGCCAGCTATAATTCAAATATGGGTAGGAGGGGAAAAGACAGCAGCAGAAGTCTTCTGCGTCATGTATTAAATTTGCCAAAGTCTGTGCAGACTACAGATTTCATGTGACGTACTGCTTTCTTCAAGTAGGCATGTATCAGATATGCTACAAGATGGCTATTATTTGTTAAATTACTCTGCCTTCAATTTTCCATCATTAAAACACCGTACATTTGTGAGAGCATGAGGTAAATTTCTGTAAGTGCAAGCACAGCCATGCATTTAGAGATAATCAGTTCAAAAATTCCAAATCATAATTCACTGACATTTTAAAATTTAGTCTCACTCCATCTTTGAAAGCATGTAAGCAATTTCTTACTAGGGATTTAAAACCTTCAGAGAAGGGTGTTTGAGGATAGCACTGCATCATCAGTGCTGACCTCCTAATACAAGCTTTCCCTCTCCAGTGTTCAGATTTTATGTAATCACAGAGAACCGTGGGAACCCAAGGGAAAAACTCCTCCTCCGCTGAATATCTCAGATTCAGAAGATAAGAATGTAGTCTGTACAGAGCTGCTCCACAATGAAGCACCCAAAGAAAGAAAAAAAAAATCTGATGAAAAGCAACTAATTCAGTTTTCACAGCATGACAGTACGCTTAATTTTTTCCTCTCTCCTCCTACATTTGCTCTAATCTGTGTAATATATATATCAACAACTCCAATACTGATTTTCTTTTGAGTTTTGAGCTGCCCATGGGCAAGTTAAGGAAGGGACCCCAACACTGCTCTGTTTACTCTTACATCTAAACAATTTCCTTGGGAAAACATCATGGTTTTAATTTTAAAAGCACACAAACATTAAAGCAGCGAGCATCTTGGCAGTTTAGGTCTGTCTTATGAGACTTCATCTTGTACTTATCAGTCTAACCCGGAGGCAAGAATCTCATAGATGACATAATCCTGATGTCACACCCTATTGTGCAAAACCCTAGCCAGCAGTGAGATGGAAAGTCAGGTTTCCTTAGCGCTAGGATGCATAACAAATGCATCTGGATTCAATCTGCAGGGCCCTTGCTGTGAAAACCACAGTAACTATCATGCCCAAGAGAAAGCCATCACAAAGGGCTAGTAACCATTAATGAGGAACAGTGAGCTAATGGCAATAAAGTCACTTCAAAGCTTTCCATGGGTTTTTAGTTTAGGCAAACTAGGTTTACATCTAAACACAGACGGAACGCTTATATAAAGAGCTCACAGCTGCCTAATCACTTTGTGAGTTGAAAGTTGCACTGCAGGCTGCAGGAATCGAAGCTCAGCGACCGCTCCCCCATGCACACCTACGGGCCTGAGCGCTGGCAGGCTGTGCTAAAACCAAAAACACTAATTACGCCTCTTACATCTGGTGCTCTCCTTCCATTGACTTGGTGGAATTGGCGCTGTTCCACGCACAAAATAAATCAAATTTGGTCAAACAGGTAAATACAGCAATTGCTACAAACCTTGCAAGAAGTGCAAAGTATTTTCAAAATTGGAGAGGAATGAACTCCACTCAGAGTACCTCATGGTCTATCAGACCAGGAAAGACACGTATCAGACCAGCTAAAGGGATATACAAAGGCAGGGAAGGAGAAGTCAGATGACAAACTACAGCAGCACTCTGAAGGAGTTAAAGTCTAAGGGCAGCATTAACAGAGGTTTGCCATTTTTTCATACCAAGACAAGTAGACAAAGACTAATACCAGAGGTGGTTCAAGCACACAATCCAAAACAAATGAAGAAAAAAGGTAAAAACAGCTAAAAAGGGGAAAGCCATCCAGTAGCTTACAGGACATTTGAACATACTTGGTGGTTGAGACAATGGCACAGAGTTCAGTGGCGAGGAGCCACAGAGTCAAGCCAAAATGAGACATCCCTGAAGCAAACCGAGGCTGTTCAGTGAGATTAAACACACTGATAAGAACAAGAGTCAGTCCTGAGCACTCTGAAAATTAAAGGGTAAGCTTGTCTGTCACTGGGACTTCACTGCTGTACCTGACCAGCAGTTGAGTCCCCTCAAACTCTCTAGCAAATGGCTCCTGAATCTACGTATTCCTGAAGGCACATGCGTACAGGAAATTATTGTAGCCTTTCCTCCTCCAGCTGAAAAGAGAAAGGTGATGGATGTTCAGTTTAGGCAGTATCTACGCTGCAGAGAGTACTGCAAATGCTTAGTTGGCAGGGGCGCCATCCTCAGCACTGCCAACACCATCAAAAATTTGAGTGACTAACTCCATTTCGGACAGGATTCCAATCCAAAATTCAATAACATGAGGATTACCCACAGTGAAGACATTTTAGAGGTCAATCCTCTCCCAGACCTCCTTCCGCTCCTACCAAATTCCTTGTCCAGAGCTCTAATATAACAAATTGAAAATGGATCAACATCAAAACACAGATAGAAGCAGAAGTTCAAAAGGCTTCATGGCTTACTCTGTTGAGGGAACTCAAAACCTTAATCAATAAAAACATTTTCAGGAGCAGAATGATTAAGAGGAGCGTTTTATCTTCTTTTTTTTTTTTTAAGCTGTTAAAAATCAAAAGTACCAATAAATCCAACTTAACCCAAGAAACAAAGAGGTAAGGGATAGCTTTCTAAATGTATGTCAGCTTACTAAACCGGTCCAAAGTTACCAGAACTCATCTTGTTTGTAGAAATATTCAGATCAGCAGCATCCTTCCCCAGGGAGTTCTATTTAATCACTTCAGGAACTATTTCTTCCAGACAACAAAGAGCGATTAGATTACTTAATTAAAGCACTGATTATCTCCAACCCAAAACAACAGAACACAGAATCTAAAATAGATAAGATTTATCCAGATGCCCTGGTCCTCATTATGCTTTGATTTCAATCAATCGCACACACACGTCAAGCAAAGGGCAATAAATTACAACCATGTGTTTGAAGAAATTATCTTCGTGATATTGGAAGTGGAGAGCCAAGGCTCTAACCGAATGGTGTAAGATATTAGACTTCCATCTGGGAATAATAACCTACTGAACAAAAACATACCAGGGCATTAGCTTCAGGCAGTGTCTGAGTTAAACCTGGCAGCAGGAGATCTAAATTAAACAGTTGTTTTTTGGGAAAGTGACATGCATTTTGCTAAAACAGATAACCAAGAAATATGCTTGTTGTTTAACATATAGAATAGAGAGGGAGTTAAAACCTAGTATGATTCCTCTTTAACCCAGAGAGACATGAACACGCCTCCAGAAATAAAAGGTGGGCAACTCTAGAGATACTTAAAGGTAGTTTGCATTAAAACAGACACTTACAGGGAACAACTCAGCACTGGTTAGGAGGCACTGAAGATTCAGCTAAGCTTTTCTTCTCAAGCTTTCACAATTTGAAACAACTCCATGCGATACTACAAGACTTCTCCAAACTTATTTTCACGCTACAGTCACTCGGTGTGCTGGCCAATAAGCTTTTGGGGACAAAACTCAGATTTAAGACTATTCACGAGCAAGCAAATCTGTATGGGTTATTGCACACAAATTGTTAACAAACGCATAACAGGCTGTTTCCCTCAAAACACCCACGCTAGCAGGTGCCAACCCCTTGGGAAATGGCAAATACATGCCGATGACTCATTAAATGTAGGTGGATACTTACCACACCTGATTAGAACAGAAATCTAAAAAGGAATGGTATGTGGGCCAAATGGGACTGACAGAAGGAAAAACTGAAACTATCTGAAGTCGTGGGAGACGCCCGAGATGAACTCTCTCAGATATTATCAGTTACTGTGCGTAAAGGTAAAATGGGAGACAATCCAGAGGGAGCTTGGACCGTATGCTGAGAGCAGAGCGTGAATAACACATATTCTCAAAAGTACTTATTTTTCTATAGAAAGGAAACATCTTCCTCTTCCGCTCCCCGCTGCAACGACCAGTATAAGATGTATTTTAAAGCTGGGGAGCAAAGCGAGCACCATGCAGAGCAACGTCTCAGAGGCAAGTGCTTACAAGGTATTAAGATACACAACATCTTTCTAAGACGGGCAGTCCATACTGGCTAGATGTCTGCAAGCACAAGATCAGCAGTTTAGCCCAGCAAGGCTGGAAACAAAGCCACAAACTGCTTTGAAAAACCCAGCAGAAACCCTCATTATAGGAATAAAATGTCTAACAGCCCAAGAAATTCAAGCACACTGGAGCCTGGTGTTCTCTGCGAATGACTGCTTACATAAGATTATTTTTGTATTAACTGTTACCTCTCTACCATAAAACACAGCATAGCTGTGGTTAGAGGTGTAGTTCAAAAACATTCTCTACCCCGTAGAGAGAGGGACAGAACAGCCTCTCAGGGGACTGCTGTATGAGAACCTGATGTGTCAGATCAGAAGCTTCTCTCTCAGCATCGTTTTCATCCTCTTAAATCTGCAATGCAAGCTGAAAGTCTAACAGTGCAATAGCCACTGCACTTAAACTCACATTTTTAAAGAAAGTATTTGTAATGTGAAGTATCGATTAGATTTGTGTCACCTATGAACGGTCTGCGTGGACAGACAACCCCATCAGAGTGAACAGAGACAATTAAAGTCCCTGCAGGTCAATCCAAGAAACTTTTTTCACACACTGCCTACAAAATGAACACCGTTACTGGAAGGTAGACCTGTTATAAATCTTCCCATATAGCAGAAACCATAATTTCCACAAAAGATACAGTACTGAAGACTGCCAGCACGCTGCTTATTTTTTTGAGTAATACATCAACGCTTTCAAACGAGCCTGAAATATTTCACAATGCTGGAAAAATCTCTGTTGTCGCTGGCTCCGGAATTTGAAACGACACTGATAACTTCGTCCTGGAACCAATGCATCGTGCACTCCTTTCCCAGCACTGCAAGCTGCCAAACCAGAAGGCCAGTGACACCTTCAATCGACATCACATGGCTCAGACCTACTTCTGGCTTTACAGTGGGTACGCAGTATTAGTTTCCAGCTCTAGCAGACCATGGAAATTACATCACTGCAATTGCCATCTTGTTCCCACTACAACCCTCCCCACACTTCAGACTCCCACACGGCTTCAGCAGCTGTTATGCCGGTAATTGTTACAGTCATTCCCAACCTGATATGTTGGCAAGACCAGCAAGCAGCAGCGAGGAAACCTGGCACTTGTTACCTCCGCCTCATTTTACCCCCAACTCCAATCTCCAAGTAAAAATTAAGCTTCTGCTGTCAAAATACAAAATCCAATTGTCTTATTACGGAAACTGCAGAGTCCAACTACTAGAACAAAAGCATGTTTCTATCCAAATCTCCGTTGTAGGTAAAGTACAAATCATTTCCAATTTCAAGCATGAGGAACCCTTCAAATGGTCAGGTTAAGTTTCCCTAACTTCGCAAATTCTTTCAAGAAATGCCACAATTTTTACACCACTCAGCAAAATGTAAGCCACCCTTCTCCTCTTTTTCTGACACATTTTTGAGATCATAACATGCATCAAAGCGTACTGTGCTGACAGATGCGCTTATCTAGTCTGACTACACTGCAAGCCATAATACCTCCGTCATTTCTGGCTGATGACACGAGAATGAAGTCTTTGTGAGAAATCCCTCCCGTACGCCCTCTAACAATGTATTGCCTATAAAACCTGCACTGACAAACTGAAAGATGAAATTTGATTTAATCTCGCCTTTTAGTTGCATACAATGTATTAAGACTACTGTTGCACCACACGCTGAACAGGGCTCAGCAGATTCACCTAAGTCCGAGAGTAACCTGTACCGCGCTTTCCTTCCTGCAAATGAAACCTTTTTAAAGGAGTTATTGTATCCAGCCACGACTTCACGGTCATCTGTTCAGAGAGGGATTTAAAAAGACAGTCTTGGTTCCACAAACCTACTCATTTTCATCTTAGTGTATTAAAAATCCTATTGCTCCTGGTCTGTTCTGCACCTGGGGAGTAACTGCAAACTTCT
Organism: Pygoscelis adeliae; assembly: GCF_000699105.1. Taxonomy (NCBI): domain Eukaryota; kingdom Metazoa; phylum Chordata; class Aves; order Sphenisciformes; family Spheniscidae; genus Pygoscelis; species Pygoscelis adeliae. The sequence goes on along the minus strand of NW_008824934.1, from coordinate 5,428,429 downwards.
CTTTGCTGCATATGCAAAATTCCTTTCTTCCAGTAAGTTCAGATACCAGTAACAACTGTTACTTGCAAGAGAAGTCGGATATCTATGAAAATAATGCATGAAAATAAGTAAAAAATTGGTACCTGTAACAAAAGTGTGAAGATCGCACGTTTGGACAGGCTACATTTACATCAAGCCACATCTTAAAATGAGTAGAAAATCTAGCAAGAAAAGTACCTTTTTATCTGCCTTTGTTAGCATTGTAATATACAGTGACACATGATGAACCACATCTAAGGATGTGTTTTATCTCCCTTTTTGGGCAACATGAAGAAGCAATGAGGTTTGTTCACCTTTTTCGTGGTCATTAGGCATCTCCAATAAGAAAGCATCCCGTTACTGGATGAAGCAGTAAGTTCATTTTGCTTTGCAACACACACTTCCTTTTTAGATTTTGCGTTACTATTTCCATCCCATCACCGCTTAGAAGACCACAATCTATAAAGACGACAGCTAAACCTGGTTACATCTCAAGACCTCGGGTGTGATTGCAATGCAAGACCAGCGCAGTCCCACCTTTCAGAAAAAATGTTCAACTGACAAGTCACCCGGGCAGCTTCCTACTGCTGCTTTAAAAAAGACACTGCCTAATCTACATTTATCTTACACATGCTCTATTAATTCCTTTGCTTTACACCTACCTCTTCAACAAGACAGGGCCTGAAACAAGCTTCAGAGAATGGCGCTTGCAGCAGAAGTACATTAATCCCCATACAACTGCTGCATCTCAGTATACTAGCGCCTGTCATTTTACTGGAAGATGTGAAAGCTGCTGCTATATATATAGATATTTTGAAAGAGTACCGTCTTGAGGGAATGGGAAAAGCAGATGGTTTAAGACTGAACTTAGTCAAGATCAAAGAGAACACAGGTCATCTCAGGACAAAGACGCCATTAATCTGTTAAAGGGGGGAGGGAGGTAGGAAAGCACCTCAGCATCTGCCTTTAGCATCAGCTGACAAATTTGATCATGTTTTCGTATCGTGAAATCACAGCGGATACGCTTCCCAACAGCAGATCAGCAGCTGCCTACCCTTCTTCCTCTGCTATACATTGGTATGCCACTCTCAGAGGCAGCTAGCGACCACATTTTAGACTCATTGTGTGCATTGCATGCCTGCTGAAGGAAACAAAGAAAGCAGAGGGCTCTGTACGGTAGAACTGACATACAAGTCTCTGTACTGGTCAAAGGCATTGTTGGCTTCCACCTCCAGCTTGCGCAGGCGAGCAGATGGCATGGCACCGTCTTCCAGGGGAGGATCGTATTTGTTACTCCATGGTGATCTGCCAAAGAGACAAGGGAAACAGACACAGTTAGACAACAGAGACAAACTTTGAGAGGTTTGAGATCAGTGGGTCTGACCTGATCCACAGATGCTGAACTTCCAAAAAAGCAGAAGGTACCCAGAGCAGTCTACCTGTATGAATTTCAGCCTCAACAGCCATTTCAAACACTGACAAAAAGGGGACACTGACTCCCCAAAGTTTACAGAGTACCTGGGGAACACTCCCCGTCTTCAGGTTTCTGCTATATAAATAATAATGCTTGGGTTTGAATCTGTTCCTTCTTAAATACACAAAAATGAGGCCTCAGCTGTTGCCCATTAGGTATTTAAAATTATTTTCATGCAAATACAAATAGATTGTGTAGTTTATTTGGGATCTAACAGTATTTGAGCCAAACACTGCTGTCTACAATTAAGGTCCAAATTCTCCTCCCCTGTTTTGCTTTGAAATAAATTCTACTTTTAGCATAACGTTAGGAAAACATTTCAACAGTTTGAAGGATTTAACAGGGTTTGTAAAGCTGCAGGTTTTACTATGATTTCTGCAGGTGTGGAAGAGATTTTGCACTCTTAATGAAAGACTCGGTATTAAAAGATTAATGGAACCCTTTGCCCATCTGCTTGAGACTTTTATAATTCCCATTCTGTAAACCTGCATTCTCCATTTCCCGTTGGAATAACCAACCTACGTATATCACTGGTAGTTTAAAGAAAGGTACCTCTACCCTTTACCTACTCACTTTTCAAAATACTCCAGCCTGCTAGCGCTAGGTCTTAATGCAGTCCATACGTAAGGGCTTTTTTCTCAGTAGCCATTTGTTACTCATTTCTCAGAAAGGCATCTAGTTTTGACATCTTTAATGCAAAGCACAAAGAACAGGCCATGCTTCGCTCTGGCTTTGCGCTTTCACAGCACTTCACTCCTCCCTACCACATCTGACTCAAAAGGTGAGACACCGGGAAAAGCTAAATCATTATGTCACTTCCACCCAGAGCAATGTTTTTCAGGTGGTGGTTCTCTTTTTAAAACAGTTGCTTAAAACTCGGTTGCTTTGGAGAAAAGTCGACAGCTACAGCAATGCTCCTTTACCTAACAACTCTCTGAAATCTGGAACAAAGATTTGCACAAAAATCACCACCGGCGCTATCTGCGGGATTCCCAAATGGCACACCTACACCCATCAGGCAGTACACTCAAAACCAAACACCAAAGAAGTTCAGGGAGACAGATCATTGACCCCACTATCGTGACGTCTGCAAAAGCAAAGCCAGGGTTCGTATGCCAGGCAATGCAGAAGTGTACTGCTACCTTATCGCTGGCATTCATTAGGATGCACCTACTTTTTTCTTTCTCTACTAAATTTTAAAAGGCAGATTCCAAAAAAAGTCTGCTGTTTTCTGTAAACACGGAACACTGTGCTTCTCCATCATGTACGAGGAAATCGGTGAGCAGAGAACCCATGCAGAAGCCACAGTCAAGATACTTTTAATCGTAAATATTAGATGTCTTTTGCGGGCTGCAGGAATGGGATTTAAGGGAAGCCTAGTAACATAGATTCTTCTAGCTAGCAGATTGTGGCATTTTCAACGCATTACAGTTGGACCCAGCAGCAATTTCACCTAAAAAACCCGAACAACTCATAACACAACCCCATTTTTTTTTCTTTTTGTGGAAGAGTACTCACAACACATTTAAAAACTTAAATGGAGGCTATTTGAAGAAAGACAGACGGACAAGCACTTAAATTTCAAAAGTCAGATCTCTAATTTCCCTAAAAGAGAATGTTTTTTGTTTCAGCCAACAGGTTTCAGTGTTGTTGGCACCAAAGTCCCCATAAGGATTCCATTTAATAGAGTGATCAAACATACTTAGAGTGGAAATGTATGGACAAAGTCAGGGACCTTGAAGTCATATTACAAAAAAAAAACAAAAACCTTAATAAAAGCTCTGCCTTGACGATGTGGATTCCACAGCTGTTTGATATCTTCCACAAACCTTTGTTATTACAGGAGCACTCGCAGAAGTGCCTGCAAGACCATGCGCACAAAAGGCTGCTCCCACAAGCAGCAGTGTGATAATATGAAGAAACTGAAAATTATCTATTTATGAAGATCCAAGAGAGACTCCAAATATCTATCTTCTGGTCTGATTCACGCTCAACATGGAGAAAATCAAGCCTGTCTAAATATGAGGAAGGAGTAAACTCTGATGGGCTAAGCATTAGGATATTCATTTCCCTGTGTGCTGCCCCATGAAACTGATGGAGTTATCACCTGAATGGCCAAACATCCCGCACCAGCATTTTTCCAAAGCTAATTCCCAGTCAAATTGTAAAGCCACTCAAAAAAAACCCTACAAAACTTGATTCCCAGTGAGAAAGTCTGACTACCTAGCTCCACCTTTCCTGCCAAAGTAGCATGAGGCTCTGTTGTCCGCAGAAAGCTTCGAAATCCTTGGATTAGTATTAAAAGAAATGCAATTAGCAACCTCTCCAATAAGAAGAAAACTGGTGTTTAGTTTGAAGCGTGCAGTAACTGGGGATGTAGCGTGTTGCAGACAGGGAACAGTATTTCTTGGGACTTCTAATCGAGCGTGTGGTTCTGAAAAATCTTTGTGGAAATATCAAACGCTTTTAAAAGCACAGTAAACTCCTCCTAGATTTTGGCCTAATTGATTAAATTAATGTAAGAGCCACTTCCCAGTAACAACTTCAGATTTTATGAGGTATGAATAACAGTGTCTGAACACAGGCACAGAATGGGATTAACACACGCACATGTTAGTGTCACTTGGTTTTCAAAGGCTTTTGCTTTATGCTGAAGGAAAGAATTTACTTCATGAAACAGAGCTGAGACCAATCAATTCCAGAAGGAAGAATCACTTCAATCCAGAATGCTTCAATCAAAAGCCTTAAAGAACAGCATTCTTTAATGCCAGCAATTAATAAATTATGCCTATTCTATACAAACAAATGAAACAGCTTTTCTGAAACCCCATGACTTAATAAGTCCTGAAAATTTCGAAGTGATTTAAAAAACATAAGCCCTCCTGTTTCCTTGTAACTATTTAAATATCTTCTCAGCAAGAAAGAGATTGAGCGAATTTCAGAGGCAAGCATGAAACTAACCTTAAAGAAAGGGCTGCCACATGCACTAATTAAACACGGAGGGGCGGGGGGGAGCAAGTGTTAGTAGTTATTGCAGCATGTCACAATACTGTTTAACAAGTGCCTTTTCGAGTTTCCTGTGCCTCTGGTGATAGATGCTCATGTCAACAGCCCAAAGAGGATGCAAGGGGACTGCAAGAAACGTATCACAACTTCAGCGAGAAAGCATCTCTTGAAAGACCCACAAGAAATACAGGATCTAATCCCTTCTCCTGCATCTGCCAGAGAGGATGCAGCTGCGTGAGTACATCTTGTGGAGGGCAGAAGCTATAAAACTCTATTCTAGCTACTAATTTAGAACTGATTAAATGCATGTAGCTGCTAACACAGATCTGACCAACTCAAGACACAGAAGCTTAATGCACAAATGCTTTTAAAAGGCACCAGGCTCTTTTGTAGAAGGTTGAACAAACTTTAAATGTTAGACTAGTAGCCTAAAGAACATGAGTGAACACTTCACCTTAGAGACCTTCTTACTTCTTGGCCCACTGCAATAGGTTATATTTAAAAAAAAACTCATCAAGATTTACTCGGCCACAATCCAGATGCACTTGTTAAACTTTGCATCCATTATCAGTCTCCGCCTCCTATTTCTAGGACAAAATGAATCTCAGCATGTTCTCTGTGTAAATCATCTACAGACAGATATGCTTTTAGTGTAGGTAAGTACCTTTCCTGCAACTCAAAGCGACTGAAACCAATTAATATAGAATCTTTTATAAGCTTACCTGCTTCTGCAATGATGGCCTGAGCCAAAGAAAAAAAAACCCTGTTAAAATATTTTCTGGAATTCCACTTTGAAATAGAATTCTTGAAACATTCTGGCCAGATGAATATAAAACACTACTGCAAATCTGCACAAAACAAAACTAAATTCTTACTGTAAATCAGTTCCAATTGTTAGCACTAAAAATGTAAGCTATTACACTGAAGTTGCTAGGAAAGCCAGAGATGTAACCCTTATAATCATAACCAGAAGCAGCAGAATGGCTGAGCTGTTAACTCAGGACAGAAGATGAATGGTGGTCGTTACTTCACAGCCTAGCACCCTTCGTTAAGAGAAAAGAATAAAAGCTAGGTGATGCAATATTCACAAAGGTTTCTGGACTATAAGCTTTGTGATTCTTAATTAAATATTTGGAACTATGTCACTGTCACTACAGCCATTAAGAAAAATCAGGCAATGCAAAAAAGAGGGGGGAATCACTCAACTGTAATCATCCTAACGGCAAGCTATAGAATAAAAACATTAAAAGAGAGACTGCGTTCAAAGTGGCAGCCAAAATACTGAAAACTCATTGTACCATTCCAGTATTACAGCCCCTTCTACTTCAAAATTTATATTATAATTACATACAGCTTATATTGTTCAAATATTTTAATTGGTTTTGTCTACAGTCTTCAGAATAAATTAGCTATTTTGGTAGAGAGGGATTCCTTCTGTTTGCTAAAAACTTGGGCCGAGATTCTCATACAGAACTAATGACATTGCATGTCCGAAGTCAGACTCAGTCCCTTGCAAAACATGAGCGAAAGAGCCTTTCCCAGCTGGCAAGTCCACCCTGTTTTGTACACGCAGAAGATGATTTTGTTTAAACCAACTGCTTGCATCATCTCTTTTCTGTTGTTATCCATTCCAAAGATTTTACAGCCTTGCAACAACAGATGGTTTAATTTCTTATCCAGGCCATCACAGTCATTTCTTCTAGATATCCGACTGGTTTTAATTCTCTAAGATATAACTATACTACAGAAAGCCTAAGAGAAATACGTTAGTCACCCCTTTAACAAGATAACAACATCACATTTTAGGCTTCAGTGAATGACTGCAAATGACAGTAAAGAAAACGTGCAGAAACACTGCGGTTTCTAGGACAAACCACATCTCGTCCTGGAGGCAGACAATGGGGACTGTATTGGGTTTGCGTGGCAAGGCTTTGGTAGCAGGGGGGCTACAGGGGTGGCTTCTGTGAGAAGCTGCTAGAAGCTTCCTCCATGTCCAATAGAGCCAATGCCAGCCGGCTCCAAGACGGACCCGCCGCTGGCCAAGGCCGAGCCCATCAGCGACGGTGGTAGCGCCTCTGCGATAACGTATTTAAGAAGGGGGAAAAAATGCTGCGCAACTGCAATTGCAACCGGAGAGAGGAGTGAGAATATGTGAGAAACAACTCTGCAGACACCAAGGTCAGTGAAGAAGGAAGGGGAGGAGGTGCTCCAGGTGCCGGAGCAGAGATTCCCCTGCAGCCCGTGGTGAAGACCATGGTGAGGCAGGCTGTCCCCCTGCAGCCCATGGAGGTTAACAGTGGAGCAGATATCCACCTGCAGCCTGTGGAGGACCCCACGTCAGAGCAGGTGGATGCCCAAAGGAGGCCGCGACCCCGTGGGAAGGCCGCGCTGGAGCAGGCTCCTGGCAGGACCTGTGGCCCTG
>NW_008824934.1:5411558-5421328 GCF_000699105.1 Pygoscelis adeliae | reverse complement strand
CCTGAGGAGGAAGGAGCAGCAGAGACAACTTGTGATGAACTGATGCAACCCCCATTCCCCGTCCCCCTGTGCTGCTGGGCAGGAGGAGGTAGAGAAAATCATGAGTAAAGTTGAGCCCAGGAAGAAGGGAGGGGTGGGGGGAAGGTGTTTCTAAGATTTAGTTTGTATTTCTCATTATCCTACTCCAATTTGATTGGTAGTAAATTAAATTCATTTTCCCCAAGTCGACTCTGTTTTGCCCGTGACAGTGATTGCTGAGTGATCTCTCCCTGTCCTTATCTCGACCCACGAGCCTTTTGTTATATTTTCTCTCCCCTGTCCTGCCGAGGAGGGGGAGTGATAGAGCGGCTTTAGTGGGCACCTGACATCCAGCCAAAGTCAACCCACCACAGGGACCTGCCTTGCAAAGGTCATCAGATTAGCAGCCATACAACCACGTTATTTGAAACTGAAGCACTCTACAGTGGTCTGGAGATGAAGATGTTTATGCCCTCTCACGTTATGAAAATACTAAGAACAACTTCCATAGTCAATGTCTTACTAAAGAGAAAAGGATTTGAAACAGTCCCAGCTTCATCACCAAGAAGAGTTTAGTATCATTAAATTTCTTTTTTTGGCTATAAATAAGAGGCAGAAGGGACTGCAATACTTGTACGTAGCTCTCATTTACAAAGTAAACAAGTTACTCCTTGCTTTGGATATGAACTCACCTATATGAGTCTCCATCTCTGTTGTAGTCACACAATAGATAGTCTTTTCCTACCACCTTATCTCGTGCAATCTTCAAGGGCTGATCAACAGAGGAGAGGAGATCTTCACAGAGGCTTGGGACCTGATGGTTTGGAGAAAAACAACAGGGAGGGAAGAGAGGGCAACACATTAAGGTTAAGAGAGACTGGCATCCCTAAGAACAGATTTTGTTATTAATAGCCCACATCTGTCCCAAAGCCAGAAACCCTTTAAAAAAAAAAAGCAAGCTGCAGTTAGTTACAACACAATCCTATGTTCCCACCTCCAATAATTTCAGATTTAATTACCTAACCACTAGTGTGGTCCAGTACACTTAAATACATACATTCTCGATGTTAACTTCTTGCCAAAGACGGCCAGTAAAGTGATTGTCGAGGACTGATGGATAAAGGTAAATATTTATAATGGAGTGGAAACGAGGGAGCTGCTAAAAGAATACGCCATCCATACGCTAGAGAGTATTTTTCACAAGCTCCCACTCTGGGTAGAGTTTAGAATAGTTTCCAGGCAGCTGGCCAAACATTACCATGTTGGCTAATAAAAATACACATGTGTCTGTGTGCATGCACACATAAAATCAAATACATCTCCTACACAGGTAGCTTTTAATGGATTCATAATCCCAGCTGTCTCCCTGCACTTCATGTGGAGAAAGACTACGAGATCTGCTTTTAACGTGGCAAAGAGGCTTTGATGTACTGCACAGAGATGAGATGACGTTTTGCAGCCTGAAGCTAGCGCGGATGCAAGCACAAGCAAATCAAGCAAATTCCATCCCATGGCCTCTTGTTCTGGGGCTGACAGCAGCCCCGTTATCAATATCAATATTCCTATACTGCAGGCTTTGGCCACGCTAGCAGCTTCCTCTAGGAACTTCATCTCCCCCGTAGATACTTTAGGGCATGTGCAGCAGTATGCCCCAAGCCACCTGAGGGACGCTCAACAAATCGTTCCTGGAGCTATTAAACAATTGGTGTATTGCGTGTTTCCCTTGGGAAAAGCATTCCAGATTTCACCCCTAAGGGAAAGGGACTAAGTAAAACACCCTTTCCCAACAGAAAGTTGGGAATGCAACAGGATATAGGACAACTAGTAAGCTCTTGAATACAATGGTGACAACGGAAGATAAAATAAATAACCAATGTGGAGTCTCTTCTACATTATAGAGATGAAAACCTGATTGAGAACGTGAAGGCAAAAAGGCCATGCAGGGTAAAATTAATCATGAAGTGATGAATTCACAACTCATAAGAAATGAAAAAGGGAGAAAGAAATAAGGAAAATATGGAAGTGTGCTTTCTTATCTTCAAGCCATTGATTCAGTCAACTGGTTGGTATGATTTCAAAGGAAAGAAACCCAGAGGAGAAAAAAAACAAATTAGGGGCACAACAGCTCCCGAAAGCATAAGCGCAAACTATTTTAATGCACTAGATGCGACATAAGAGATCAAACTGCCCAAAACAAAAACGCTCCTAATCCCAAGTACAAGGCAGTAACATACAGAGGATATTAAGTCGAAGTAAGCAGGGACAAATATAAAACAACGTGACCGCAAGAGACCAAAAAACCCAGAAAGGCCGAAGGACAAAACAAGATGTGGCTAGCAAGAGACGCAACACAAAAAAATAAGAGGAAAACCAAGACATGGTTGGTAAAGTTACCGACAGTGCTGAAAAAGCTGAAACATTAGTTTGAGGTTTTTTACTTCAGTCTATATACACTGTGATGTGGTAACAAGTGAAGAGCCTAGATTAAAGAGCAGGACAGTTAAGTATTCGTATAAAGCTAGATGCTTCTCATTGGCGTTCATCATTTGATACTCAGAGACCTGGCTGAAGCAACCTCAAAACCATTCTGCAGTCACTGAGTAAATAGAAGTGGACAGGAAGCAAGCAGTTTTTAGGAAAATCTTTACTTTTTCGGAAAACAGACAACCCTAATACTCCACGGAGCTGATACAAATCAGCAGTGTCGTGGCCCAAGTTAAGTGAAATGATGTATCTGTGTTCATGAGCCCATCTGGTTCCACTTTGTCTCTTCCTTCGCTTCTCCATTAGCTATTAATTTTAGGCTGACTCTTCAGGCGGAGAGCAACTTGAGATGACTGCTTCAATTTCGGATGCACACGCAACAAGACCCAACGCACCTCATCATTAAGAGCTATGCTCCGTGTTGTTCCTAAGAGTGACCAGCTGAATATATTCCTTCTTCTCGGCTGCTCCTTGGCCCGCTGCCCATCAGCAGAGATAAGCGTCTAGGAATGGACGACTCACTCTGACGTGCATTTAGAATGAGTTATAGTGATGAAAACACAATTTGGAGAAAAGTGGCGTTTTTCCCAGACTCTGTTTCTATTGAATTTCTTTGGGAAAAGCCCTATGTTACACATGCGGTAAGAGAGCACAAGAGGTCTTGCTGTACAATTCTTTAAACTCCAATATACATACAAAGCATTTTCAAAAGAAATCCCAAACTCAAGAGAGAGTCAATTCCCCTGCAGAAAAGCTCCTAATAACCATCTGAAATTAAGACCCTTAGAAAAAGCCACACAAATAACTTTTAAATTTAACTTTCTTTTAAAAATAGCACATGCCTAGTATGGTGTTTCTGTACTGCTCAGTGGAAAGCACAATCTCCTATTGACTAGAAGGAACGCTTAACACATTGTTTTTAAGATGCAATCTATTTAATTTCCACATAGTAATGGTGAACTAAACTTATCCCTGGATGATTTGGTAACACAGATATTCATGAGCAGGATCACTTTTCCAATTTCTAAGAGCTGCGGCTAGTCTTACAGCCGTAACAGTGAATGCATTCTATCATATACTTACTGGAACATGCTATATTATATTATAATACTCTATTGTAATAGCATACTATATACCTGTTGTCTCTCTGCTACAGACACTCTACAGGACTTCAGGCAATATATTATTTTCTCTTTCTCCTTTCAGAATAAAACAGGGAAGAAAACCCACTCATCTACTTTGGAAGTATTAGAAATTTTCAACAGTGTTTATAAAAAGAACAGAGATATTCCAGCTGATGGAACTACTCATGTAATTCTAATTATCGGAAAAACATCCAATTGTGGCACAGTTACCCCAAGAGAATCATTTCTGTATCATTTATTACATCAACTTTCAACAGCTGCTGTACTTCCTTTCTAAGAATGAATTTACAAGGTTTATACATACTGGTCTTCCTCTTCTACGTTACAAAGCTGCTTAGAAGGCAAATGCAGTAATTTGAACAAGGTAATTTGCAGCTTTAAACACTTAGCTACATGTTCATGAGACTATTTGATTCCTTCTGAATTTAGGTCCTTTGCGTTGCAGAATGTGCAATGGTGTCTGGCACAGCCAGGCTAAGCTAGCTGCTGCAACGTAAGACCTGAGCAATTATTTTACACTATGCACATACCTTTCCTTAAATTCTTCTCCATGTCAAGTATTGAACCTTCCTAAAGCATTTAAATTACTTTTGTGCACATTCAAACTCTCGCAGAATTCAGTTTATATTTAGCAAGAAAACATCCAAATCTTCTGATCCCAGCAAAGACAACTCTGCTTAGAAGACCACCTGATCCTCTGAGTTTTCAGTCTGAAACAGTGGATTTGCATTGTTAACTTTTCTTACTAGCTTGTTCTATGTCAACTGAAAAGCCAAAACGCACTTAGGTGCCCGAGTGCATGTCTCCAACAGTCATTATATAGAGAACTTTGACTTAAATTTAGAAATGCAAGAATTAACCCACTCCCCCAGGCCAAATACTGAAATGCCAAAGCAGTGATTTTGTTCAATTCATCACTGCACTATAAATAAGTGTCACTGCGATGAAAACATTGAAGCTATGAGTATTGTTTTATAAGCAAAGACTGGGCTCCCATCTTTATTTTGATACAAGTTTTTCCCACTCTAAGCAGTGGAAGGTCAAGCGTAGAATACAATCTTAACCTTGTATCTTTAGCTAAAGGCCATCATTAATTTAATTTGGTCCACAGCGTACCCTAATGCACCCATGTTTCCACAAATAAGCACTCAATCATCTATTATGGTGGTTGTACGTATAGTCATGGAGCGAGACCACCCTCAATGTAAATTAGAAAAGAAAAAAAAGAGCCGTCTCAGGGGGTCCAGACTCAGCTGCTCAGCCTGGAACTGAACAGCAGCATCATTCAGAAGCACATACCATGCGACAGGGCACTGTGTTTGTGGGATCTTTTTTTCCAAGGAGATACACAATGAACGTGTAGTACAGAGGAAAGAAAAACTGAATGAAAAGTGAGTTACGCATACTCTCCTGCATGTTGAACAAGGATTCTCTTGTCCTGTGTAACAGTATTCTCCATCAGAGCAAGCCAGGTATGTGGACAGTGTTTTAATTAAGTCAACCGCTCTGCTATCAAGACAAATAATCACTTGTGCCAAAGTCGAAACCGTACACTTTTTGGACATAACCTAATAATCATTCCTTCTTTACTCACTTGCTGGTAAAGGAACTTATTATCAACTAAACAATTGTTTCTGAATTATTTTTTTAAATATCATTAAACAAGCATCTAAAAAAGGGTTGGAGGAAATAAGAAAAGTACCTCAGCTCTTCATGTCTTACATGCACTCTCCATCCTTGCTTTGATCATTCTGGCTGAACTGCATCAAGTTCTGCGCCTTACATATTCAGGCCAGTTAATATTTTGGCTTACAACTTGAGTACACTACAGTGGTTATTTTCTTCTACAGCATTGACTGAAATGAATCATGTTTACAATTGAAACAGCAATATTGTTAGTGTAAGGTTCTGTGCTTGAAAATAGTCTTTTTCCATGTTTATTCAGAGGTCAGCAGGTACTGACCTCCACAGGAACCCTACACACTGGAAAACTATGCTAAATGCAGCAAAATTAAAGGTGAAACATTTTTTCCTTAAAGAACCAGAAGGAAGACGAAGCGAGCTTCGAAAGATTAGCAAAGGCAGCATTCAGATCCATTTGTCTTTTGAATTTGTGTCTATAACATGCAGGTATCTGAATACACGTGTGACTAGAGCAGTTTTTGATTAAAAGCCACATCCAAACAGGAAAGCGAGTATTTTAATTGCATGTGAACTCTTAAGACAACTTACATCATTACAGAAGTGGACAAAACCACTGCCTGCGTCACTTGGCAAAATTGTTGGAATGAGAAGAGCCCATGCGAGTTACCCGGCACTCTTGCAAAATAACCATTTTGGCACACGACCCCCCTTCAGCCCAGATTCCTCCCCTCTGGGCCAGCATCTAATAAAATATTATTATAATTTTTCTGAGTCATTCCACAGCCTCAGAATTTCCTGTCCCTGCAGAACACAGACACGGCCTAACGGATGTTGTGGAAACTCAAGAAGGAAGCCTGGCTCCACTCATCTTGGGCCTAAAACCACTAGCAAAGTCACTCCCACAAATCCACACATTGCTAAACCTTAATTTGATCCATCAGATGTCCAAGGGCCACACATTCTTCAAGCTTTGTTTATTAAATGACACTTAAATGGACTTTTGTGTTCAAGACCAGATGTAATTGATATTGGAAACAGCTCAGCTTTATTCAAGTATTTGCACTGAATTCCAGCACTGCAAGAATTAGCAAAAACAACAAAATTGAAACCAATCAGCTTTTCTGGAAAAAGGCAAACGTTAACAAGATTGCAGATCCAAGATCTAGTTAGCGATGTCATAACAGAAATGTTACATTCATTACAGAATTTTTCAATTCAGCTCGAGGAACTGCATTTAAAAAACTCTGAAAGGTGACTACCGTTCATAAAACGGGATCCTTGGCATTCTTCCTGTGATTTGCTGGATAAAATAGGGCCTTTGCTAGATTCACTATTCTGTAGCTTACTGAGAAACAAAAGCTAGCCATCTGGCAGGCACAGCTAGACTGCCCTAGACTTTGACTAGTGACCTGCAGGTGAAGGCTTCTGTATCTCATTACCAGTCACAAGTCCCATGAGCCATCACAGCGTATCAATATCTTGGGAAGTCTTGACTACTTGTGTCAAGAGTCCAGCTGGTGTTGGAGATATCCAGCAACAATTAAGGGATATGCAGAGGCATACTCTCTCCGGCGATGTTTCTATATCCTAGCTTTCCCCACCCATCTTTAAAAGAGGTTAGATAGGTTTCTAATTAGAATTCAAGCTCATCAAGTGATCTCCCCCACACACACTCCTTTAGAAAGATATTTAAACAGACATTTTAAGGATCTCTAACACCAGCAGTGCAGTGGCAGGAGCCTGGAAGAAAAAAAAAAAAAAGGCTCAGTTTAGGCTTAAAAAGAGTAAGTGAATATGAAGCCAGAAGTGAAATTCACTTTTACAATCTCAAGCAAGTAAGTGGAGTTGCTAGCTCTAAGCCAAGCATCACATTAACAATTCACATATATTAATTGCTATCTCCAATTACCATCAAGATATCCAGAGGTAATCTTTTCTAACTGGAAAAGCTCCTGCTTACAGCCACTCAACAAATGGAAAACTGGCTCTCAACAACCATAAATTTATTCAGAGAGCCAGAGCCCCTTTCTTCAGTCAATAATCCTCGCATTAGAAACCCGTCTGGCTGCTGGTGGCTTAGAGCCTATCGCACGAGTCAACAAGTCCAGGAAGAACAGCAGGTCAGAAACTCAGCTTTGAGACCACGAGGCTGTCAATGCACTTCTGCTTCCATTCTTTTCTTTAAGTTTTCACTGGGTCTGATTATTATTATTTTTTTTAAAACATCTTCCACCCTCACTAGATGTTCAGCTGGCCATCTGCATTCAATTATTTTATCTTTCTCCTCGATTCTGCATACTGCTTAGGCTCTTGGACTCAAAATACAAAAAGCTCCAGTCACATTCTCATGTTCTTTATGGTCTGTGCAGCTCAAGCAATGCAGTTTTCCTGGGGATAAATTCTCTAGCTTCATATATCTTCAGTTACTAAAGGCGTGCAAGCAGATTTGAGACTTGCCTGGAGGCACGCTAGCTACATGAAGCAGGGTCCTGAATACTGTTCAAATATTTCAAAATCTTAAGTTTATACATTTTTAAATTCATCACTCTGGGACTTTCTAAAAAGTAACACATTCTACTAAAAATACTAAAGCATTCTCCTGCGATGAGAAAGCAAAGATGATGACCTCCCAGATCTTTAATTGCAAACAGAGCCTTGAAAAATAATCCAGTGAAGTTACTGACTGCTATATCTATAAAGAACCCTAGCTTTAATTCTTCCATGGCAGCATAACTTGATTCTGTACTTCAAGAAAGCTTTCATTTTTGGGAATGAAAATTTGAATATCAGTCTTACTGGGAAAAGAGAGGAAGAAAGTTGTGGCTGTGAGCAAACCCCACTCTCCTGGCGAGTCTGCTTGTCCATTTTGTGATCCAGTTTTGTAAGGATGATTCTCCATCCCCACTTTATGCCAGCTGTCTGATTTTTCTGAGTCAGCTGGATTTTTCATCTAATTTATATTATATACACACAGGCAAACATCCAAATTAAACACTCAACAGGAAATTCGTACTTGCAGAAGGAACCTGCTTAACTTTTACCAAGATTGAGAGCACATCAACTTCCATACTCAAGTCAAAGCCATCAAGACAATCCTGTCACAGATGCCTTATTTGCTGCACATGGCCCATGAGCACAATAAATCCAACTTCCATCTTCCACCTTTCCCAGAGATGCACCCCTGTAAGACACGTCGGTGAAGCTGTCTTGCAAAAAAAAAAAAAACCAAACCAAAAGGATTCTGGAGGCTGTGACCCCAGCTATCACTCACCTGCCCTGTTATGTGTGCTTCCAAGGTGTCCTGGGAAGAGATCTACAGCATACCTGAACGCTGATGCCTTCTTCGGGGTTTCTCTTGGAAAGAACACAGCTAAAGCACATGGGGACTGACTTACTGTAAAACTTGTCTTAAGAGAAAGGAAGCAGAAAGACAATTCTCTCAGATTGTTCTGATCTTTCAGGATAAACCGTTCAGCCACTCAGGAGTGAGCTCTACCAGGTTCCTTACTTCATGCCACGCTGCGATTTCCATGAGCCAAAACAAGATCTCACTCTTAACTGATACAAGAAGCATTTCCATCCAGAAAATATCCTTAATATTCTCCTTTCAGCAAGTGATGAGAACAGATGTGATCACAATGGACTTCGATGAGAAGCACAGTATATCAACAGCTGCAACTTCTGGTCAATGTGAGGTGATAAGGAGGTGAGACAGTATTTACGCTACACAGTTAAAATCTGTATTAATGTTACAAGTGCTATCACTTGGCATATCCTCATGACAACTCCATGTAAGAGCAGTGCAATCACCTTTAGCACTCCTCTTGTGGGAACTGCTTTACAGTTCGGACTTGGCTGACAGGTAGATGCTCCAAGGCTTCAGTTACCCCAGTTTCCAGAGGAGCTACGTGGAAAATTATTCTAATTTAAATTAGTTGTCCTTAAAAAGGTATGTGTCCACACTAAACTCTTTTTGTAGAGATTTATAAGTCCTCTTGTACATTTTGACAGCCTCCGAGTAGTCTATTTACAAATAATGACCAAATGAATTCCAACCAGAGCATTCCATGCCAAGGCACATTACCAGCACCACGCACAGCTTCTTTCAGGCAGGACTTCTGGAGTCCTATGATTGACAAGGTCGCTAATGAACTCTAATTGAAGACTCGGCAGTCTGAAAAATGCAACAACAGATGTGGTAAAAGGGCAAACCACAAACTGTTTTGCTAATTAATGAAAAGTGTCTGGTCTGATGAGGGCCAGTGACCCAAAAATTCTCTTCTTCCACCCACCCTTTTACTTGATGGTCAAGTTTGGACCCTTCCCTTGTCAGCCCAACACTTGGGGGCAGTAACGTACAGCCTTGAACATATTCCATACACTCATATTGGCACCAAGATGCTCTTTTATTAAAAAGCAGCAGCAGAGCATGGCTTTGAGAGAGTAAGAGGGACCTCAGGGAGGGAACTTAGTGCGGTT